>NC_064854.1:96567217-96867217 GCF_024139225.1 Suncus etruscus
AACCCCGGCATTCCATATAGTCCCTCGAGCCTGACAGGAGCAATTTCTGAGTGTAGAGACAGGAGTAACCCGAGTACTGCCAGGTGTGACCCCCCAAAAAAAAGAAATCTCTCCTGGTTTGGGGGACCATATGGACGTCATGGGATCGAACCACAATCTGTCCTAGGTCAGCCACATGCAAGCCCTACCGCTGTGCCACCACTCAGGTCCCTCGGTCCCCTCCTTTTGATTTATTTTAAATATATAATAAATAAATAATAAGTATTTTGTTTATGGTAGTTTTGTGGCTTTTTCAAAGAGCTTTCAGTTCACTATTTTTCATTTATTTTTGTCATTTAATTTTATATTAATATATATATATATATATATATATATATATATATATACTTGTAAGGTATGAATACTTTTTAGATGAATTGAGGTTAGTTTTATGACTCACAATATAGTCCACCGTGGTAATGTTCCTTGAGTAGTGGACAAGAATATACATGCTGTTATTGAGTGGATTGTTATACAAATTTTAATTAGTTTTTTTTGTTTTTTTTTGGGGGGGGGTCACACCCAGTAGTGCTCAGGGGTTACTCCTGGCTCTACGCTCAGAAATCGCCTCTGGCACAGGGGGACCATATGGGATGCCGGGATTCAAACCACCATCCATCTGCAGGGAAGGCAGACACCTTACCTCCATGCTATCTCTCCGGCACCAAATTTTAATTAGCTTAACTTGGTGGTCAGTTTTGTTAGAATCTTGCATTTCCTTATTGATTTTTCTGGGTACTTGTTCAGTTGCTAAGACAAGAATAGTAAAATAACTGTGAAAATACCTATTTCTAAAAGAAAAAGAAAAGAAAATATCTACTTCTATGTGCTGTTTTCTGTTTTCTGTTTTCTATTTCTACTGCAATAAAAGGTTTATTTTCTAATATATACTTTATCAGACCGTTATGCTATGCATTGCACTAAAAACAGTTATACCCCAATAGACACAGGAAAGGGCTTTTCTGCTTTTTTTTGGGTCACATCTAGCTGTGACAAGGGCTTGCTCTTATTTCTGTGCTTAGTATTCACTTCTGGTTGTGGTCAGGCAATCTTACATTATGATGTGGATTGACTTCAGGTTGGCCGCATACAAGACAAGCACTTTAATTTGCCTATCTCACTGGTCCCTGGGCTATTTCTTTTTTATCCATATTACAGACATTTAACAATAAAATCCACATAATAAAATGTATTATTTTACTTGTATTTTATTTTTACTGAATGGGCTGGGAGTTACAATGGGCTCTACTCAGTTTATTCTTGGCTCTTTGCATAGGGATCATTCCTGGCAGTGCTCAGGAAGTAATTTCTATGCATGTTCAATCAGCAGACCCAATATCAGCCCCCTCTCTGATATGTTTTGATGTTTCCTTGTCCAAGAAAGAAAGATCATCATCTCTAGCCAATGGAAACCTCTTTGGAGGCGTTTGTTTGTTTGTTTTTGTTTTGTTTTGTTTTGTCTACACCCGGCTGCACTCAGGGGTTACTCCAGGCTCTGTGCTCATAAATCGCTCCTGGCTCTGGGAACCCTATGGGGTGGCCCGGATCGAACCGGGTCTGTCCCGGTCAGCTGCATACAAGGCAAATGCCCTACCGCTGTGCTATCGCTCCAGCCCCAGATTACTTTTAGTTGGTGATCACACTTGGTGATCTGTACGGGATACAAAGAACCACCCACTCAGGAGTCTCAAGTATTACTACTTGGGGTTTAGCTTTCCAAAGTGAGCATTTGGAATTTCTTCTTTCGATCAAAGCAAACTGTTTTCTCTGAGAGTGCTTGCACACAGCACCACAGCTGGAGCATGCCAGCCACTCCTTTCAAGGACTCTGTCCTTGGTAGGTGCCAGCCTTTGGCCGACTTTGAAATCAAGCGCTGTCACTAGAGTAGAGCTGGGTTTTGGAACGATCCTTTGGGAACAGGTCGTTTTACTCGAGGTCCTGGCAGTGTTTGGTGAGCTTGAGTTCAGACTTGTCTGCCTTGATGGCTGTTTCCTTATTGGGAATCTTGCAGTGTGAGTACAAGGGCTGGGGGTAGGGCTCTAACCTGATTTTCTTCTAGAGATGCATCCTTCAGGGGATCAGCCACTTGGGAAGCTCTGGTTCTAATAACTGAAGAACAAAGAGATTCCAGTTAGCTAACTTTTAACAATGATGCGCCTCCGGAACCCTGGCTAATTTTTGCTCAGATTTGAAGGAGTATTAAAAAGTCCTTCAGTTCCCAAAAACAAAAACAAACAAACAAAAAAATTAGAGTCGGAGAGATAGCATGGAGGTAGGACTTTTGCCTTGCATGTGAAAAGGAAGCTTGAAACAGCCGTCAGGCAAGGACAGGAAAGTGGGCTAGACGTGCCCTCAAAAACACTGGGGTCGTACAGGCATCCATGACAATTCTGGGAGTTTCCTGACTGCCTTGTTTCACCCACCCCCCTTCACAATTGTGGGAAAATGCCAGATGTCATGTACTTCCTAAAGCAAATCAATCTACTGTACCTTTCTATTGTTTAAAATACTATATATAGCTTGTAAGCTCATGGCTCAGGGCTGGCAGTTTCTAGCCTATGCTGGATTCTAGCACAGCCCCTGCATGCTTGTAAAAAATAAACCCCTTGTTTTTTGCATGAGACTGGGTCTTGGTGTCTTTGAACGGTGCATCATTCTCGAGGACTTAACATTGGAGGCCCCAGCGAGATATTCACGCCTGTTCAGGGACATCAACGCCTCACCTCGGGGTTTTGAGAACACCGGCGCCTAGGAGGTAAAATGTGCACTTGGTGTGGGCAGTGTGACTGCCGTACGAGCCCGTGAGGGTTCTCGGTGGCGGCTGACAGACGTGTCTAGAGGGCCGCAGGTCACAGATCTGAGGGACGCCTCAGTGAGGTTTGGGGATCCCGAGGACGCTCGGAAGCCCTTCTGTATGTATGACCCTTAGTGGGGTATACATTGGTAAACTGCCCAAGTATCGGGACCTAGGTCAGATTCTGTTTGTCTGTCTGTCTGTTTTGTGTAAGTTGTTTCTCCATGTCTTGTGTGACTTGTTTTATTAAGGAGCCCTAGGGAGAAGTGGCCAGAGGGGCCCTTCTCATCGGGGAGGAGGTCGGGCGAGGCCTCCTCAGCAGGGAACAGAAATCTTGGCTCCAAACGTAGGAGACTCCACGGAGCTCCAAGGATCAGTGCAAGTCCCGGCCGGGCTTTCCAAAGTGGGTGTGAGCCCTTTGCAGATCCTTCAGGTTGGTTTGATTTCATTTTGATCTCATTTTTAGTTTTGGTTTTATTTTTTTGGCTTTCCACTTCTCTGGTTCATTTTCTCCTGTCTCTCTCTTCAAAAACTGGAAGTTAAAAATCCCTCCCAGTCCTGGAGAGGTGTGGAGTTCATTGGGCATGGCCCAGAGAGCAAAAGAAATTTGTAATGGGAATGTTGCACTGGTGATGGGTGGTGTTCCTTTTATGACTGAAACCCAAACACAATCATGTATGTAATCAAGGTGTTTAAATAAAAAAAAAAATTAAAAAAAAAAAGACAATAAAAAAAAAAAAAAAGAAATTTGTAAATTTTAAAGTGAGAGTGAAGACCGGTCAGTGTGAGTGGTGAAGTGCTTGGCAGAATGTGTGGGGAATTTGTGTGATAATTGATTTCTTGATTGTTATTATCTATTGCCTTTTCTCAGTCAACCATGGAGCAAGCTCAGACTGCTCAGACCAAGGTCTCTTGCTGGCGAACATCCCAGAGGTGCAAAAATTGGTGTTAAGTGGCAATTTCTATACTTCCTTGTTATTTTCTGTTTCATTGTGTTTTTGTATTTCAAGGCAGGCTCTGTTAGGGACAGGGCAAGGTGGTGGTCGCAAACTCTGCCTCTTTGCTGGCCAGCAGGACTTAAATTTGTCCTGGAGGGGCTGGACTTTGTGACTAAACACCTCAGCCAAAAGGTAAAAATCAGAAAAATCTTGAGAGCTGCCGTCTTGTTGCTTCTGGCTGGGAAGCTAAGAAATTAGTCAGTTAAAAAAATTTATTTACTGGAGCTTATCCAAGAAAGGGAAACTTACCCAACTTCCCCCCTGGTTTACATATCAAAGAAGAAATTGGAAGTGGCTGGGAGTCCAAAAGGAAAAATTGGGTCTTTAAATCTCTTTTTGAAAATTTCCTCTGACTTAAAGGTTTCTTAGAATAAATAATTTGGTGGGAAAATGTTGCAAATTATTGTAATTAACTTTTCTGATGAAACTAAGTTCAAATACAGACTGGAAAATGCCACCTGCCATAAGAAATTTCACCAACTCTAAAAAAATTATCAATCAATTCAGAAACAGGTTCCGACAGCATTGTAATGTGGGAATAATACAAATTTTTATATTTCTATTTCTGTTAAAAATAGTATTAATTTTAAGAGGCCAAAACTGTGTAAAAAATGTTGTGGTTAGCGTTTTAATAATATTGTTAATCTTGCGAATGCTTAATATTGTTGAAATAACTAAATCTAAATAACAATATGAAATTTAATGTGGTTTTAAGGTCTTAATGTAAAAAGGCCTAGATTGTCTTTACTAAGTGTAACAAAGAAAACTTGGTTCTGTCAGATAAAAGTAATTCTAGCAATTAGTTTTCTAATTAAAAAAATAAAAAAATAAAAGTTTTAGGTATTTGTATAAAGTGCAGACCTTTTAAAATTAAAGTAATATTAGTCATATTTAATATCTCTAGGTTTTTATAACTTAAGTTATGCTGTAGTGCTTGAATGGTTACAATACCTACCTCTCATTTGCTAAAGTTGAATCTTGTAAAGCCTAAGTAACTTGGTAACTGGAATTTAAAATATAATATGTTCTGGACACTGTCATAAATTTGGCATTTTAATCAATAAACAGGGTATGTTTGTAGTAAACTCATTTGGACCTATAATAAGTTATAAAGTAGTAAGAAATTGTAAAATAAATTTTTAAAAACTGCAAAATGCTATGTCTGAAAATAGTTAAAGACAAAAGACCATTTTGAATAATGTACTAAGTTGTTCAGAAAAGTAAAGTAATTAAAATTGAGTGAAAAAAATCAGACTTTAAGAACTATAACTTCAGGGGCCGGGCGGTGGCGCTGAAGGTAAGGTGCCTGCCTTACCTGCGCTAGCCTAGGAGACGGACCGCGGTTCGATCCCCCGGCGTCCCATATGGTCCCCCAAGCCAGGAGCGACTTCTGAGCGCATATAGCCAGGAGTAACCCCTGAGCGTCACCGGGTGTGGCCCAAAAACCAAAAAAAAAAAAAAAAAAAAAAAAAGAACTATAACTTCTCTAAATTGTAAATTTAAAATACTTTTAAGAAAATTTATGTTTTGCTTTGGTCTAAAAATTTTGTCAAATCTGGCATATAGGAATTTTAATATGAAATACATAAAATATATCAAATATTATTTATGTAGGAAAATATGTGGTTATGCAAAATGAAAAAATATAAATTTAATACTGGAAAAAAAATAAAACTCTGAAAAAGAGTAGCCAGTTGGTAAAACTGAAGGTGTACTATTTGTAAAGTGAATTTAGAAAGAAAAATTTAAAAATGTGTAAAAGGAACTAAGAAGGTGTACTAAAAAAAGAAACTATCAGATTAAGTTGGATTATTATTGTTATTATTATTATTAAAGTGCCTCTAACTCAGGAATTAGCCAATGTTTTGTGCAGAAGAATTTTGAATGTTTTAAACCATGTTATAGTGTTCATATGTTGTTGGGTAAAAATGAAATAATAATGAAGTATTATAAACACCTAAAAAATATATAAAGGTTTTAAAAGAAAATAATCAAGAAGTTAAAATATTAAGGTTCAGTTTAAAGGTTTAAAAAAAAATAGTGATTGTTAATTGTAAAATTTTTTTAAAAGTCTAAAGTCTGGGGCCGGGCGGTGGCGCTGGAGGTAAGGTGCCTGCCTTGCCTGCGCTAGCCTAGGACGGACCGCGGTTCGATCCCCCGGTGTCCCATATGGTCCCCCAAGAAGCCAGGAGCAACTTCTGAGCGCATAGCCAGGAGTAACCCCTGAGCATCACAGGGTGTGGCCCAAAAAACAAAAAAAAAAAAAAAAAAAAAATTTTTTTAAAAGTCTAAAGTCTGCCAGAAAATTTTGTAAAATATAAATTGCTGGTGTCTAATATGTTTCTGCTTTAAGCTGAGTCCAGAAAAATAAGCAAACTTCTACTCTCTGTATGTAAATTTATTTGCTGCCAAGAATATTAATAAGTGTATCACGAGGAACTTTGTAAATATAGTCATGGTTTAAAGAATTAAAAATATAAAAAATCTTATTGTAAAAGCCTCCAGACAATAATCAGGTTTAAAATTTTCTGTGCAAAATTAAGTAACATTTGCTTTTTCTCTCTTCCTAGCACCTTTTAATATCATTTTTATGTCATGGCATCAGTTTGCTTTGCATGAAATACAAACAGGTAAATTTCCTCTCTGCATGAGGAGTAATCCCCGTGCAAACAGGGAATCTTAAAATTAGTAAGGGGACCCCAAAGCCCTCTTTTGGGGAAATAATCAGGCTTAAGGTGGTGTGACAAGCAAGCACCTTTAGGCATCTGGCTAACAAAACCAGGAAGATATCAAGATGAATGGCCTGAAAAAGGAAATGGGAGATTTCTGGACTAACTGCACTAACTGGCCACGGCCACTCTCACCTTCCACCCTCAGTCTCAAGAAAAAAGGACTTGAGGTCAGAGTCTCTTCCAAGCCTGAAGAGGAGTGGAACAGGCTACCTCTAGGAAAATCCTGCAGTGAGTGAGAAGACAACAGCCATCCGAGAACCAACTCGTTCTTACATCAGCCTAGCCTAAGTGACTGTGACAAACCTGCTGTGTCCCCACCCTATCCTCAAAAATTCTGTGAGTATTGGGAGTGCCCCAAATGGAGATTTCTCCAGTAATATTGTGTTTATGCAAAGGAAGGAGCCAAAATTTTTTCAAATATCTGGTAAGGTGCAAGGTGAAGGTGGAAAGAAAAATAATTTTTATAATTAAAGTAAAGTAACCTAGGTGTGAAAGCATTTTTCATTAATTGTACTGGAACAGATCATAAATTATAAATGTAAGCATTAGTCTAACTAAAAATAATTCAGAGCTGTTTGTTAATAATGCTATAATGCTTTAATTTCTGTTGTTTAACTTGTGTTATCATTAATTGTTACACACTAGGTGTAAAAGACCTTAGATACAGAACAAGTGAGAAACCCCCCCGGGGAACCTCTTCATAAGTCTTTTTCAGATACTTCTCAGAAGCCCACAGCTTGAATGGTCAGTGGCCTGGACAGACTACAAAGGACCCCCCCTGCATATCCATCTGACTCAACTTCCTGGACCGGGGCAAAATGAAGATCACCTACTGTACCAGATGACAGCATGGGACTGTAAAACCACCGGTCAGGCATACTGGAAGCTCCCTTCCAGTTGGAACTGAATCGTAATAACCAGATTAGTAGTGAATCACACTTTTTGAAAAGCAGCTGAGAAAGGAATCAGGCAAAAGAAATGCCTTGCATTGCCCTTGAAGTTTTTAATTTGGCCTCCCATTATTGTGTGCTAATTAACTGCGCTCTTAAGGGGGGCCAATCAAATCAGTAATCACCCCCCCCCCTTCAAGAAAGGCTAGAACAAAAATCCCGGGTTCAAAACAATTGGCTTCAGTCCTGGTTCAAGTAGTCCCCCTGGCTAACAACTCTAATGTCTGCCATTACAGGCCCACTTGTGCTCCTGCTGCTATTACTGACTATAAAACCTAATAATTATTAGGCAGCAATATAAGGCACTTAATCAAACAACCCAGATCTCTAGGATTAGAGATCAAACAAAAGAAAAGGGGGGAATGAAAAGGAAGCTTGAAACAGCCGTCAGGCAAGGACAGGAAAGTGGGCTAGACGTGCCCTCAAAAACACTGGGGTCGTACAGGCATCCATGACAATTCTGGGAGTTTCCTGACTGCCTTGTTTCACCCACCCCCCTTCACAATTGTGGGAAAATGCCAGATGTCATGTACTTCCTAAAGCAAATCAATCTACTGTACCTTTCTTTTTTTTTTTTTTTTTTTTGTTTGTTTGTTTTTTTTTGTTTTTGGGCCACACCCATTTGACACTCAGGGGTTACTCCTGGCTATACGCTCAGAAATTGCCCCTGGCTTAGGGGGACCATATGGGACGCCGGGGGATCGAACCACTATGGTAGCGCTTGCAAGGCAAACACCTTACCTCTAGCGCCACCTTCCCAGCCCCTACTGTACCTTTCTATTGTTTAAAATACTATATATAGCTTGTAAGCTCATGGCTCAGGGCTGGCAGTTTCTAGCCTATGCTGGATTCTAGCACAGCCCCTGCATGCTTGTAAAAAATAAACCCCTTGTTTTTTGCATGAGACTGGGTCTTGGTGTCTTTGAACGGTGCATCATTCTCGAGGACTTAACATTGACCTAACACATGCAGTATAGTGGTTCGAATCCCGGCATCCCATTTGGTCCCCCAGCCTGACAGGAATGATTTCTGAGCATAGAACCAGGAGTAACCCTTGAGCCACTCTGCCAGCTGTGACCCAAAAACAAACTAATGAAAATAACAAAAATAAATAAATAAAAAGTTCTTCAGATAAAAAACAATTAAGGAATTTATCCTGAGAAATACTTAGGAACATCATGAAAAAGAAAATGAATTTCTACTTGGAAGTAACACGAAAACTTGTACCTGAAAACAAGTATCTGAGAAAACTTAAAACATGGGAGAGAAAGAAAATAATAATGGGGACTCTTGGTTTCGGTTTTGCTTTGGGGCTACATCTAGCTGTGCTCAGGGCTTACTCCTGGTTCTGTGCTCAAGGATCACTCTTGAGACAGCTTAGGGAACTGTATGTAGTGCTAGGGATGGAACTTGCAGTTCTGCGTGCAAGGCAAGTGCATTAACCTCTTGTGTGGGATTCTTTAATTTTAAGATTACTGATCATTTATTTCCTTTTTATCTCCATTCTGCTAAGTTTAGATGAGTCTATGTTTCAGATATTGCATTTTTCAATTACAAAATTTACATTGGGGCCGGAGTGATAGCACAGCAGGTAGGGCATTTGCCTTGAATACTGTCGATCTGGATTCAATTCCCAGCATCTCATCTGATCCTCTAAGTCTACCAGGAGTGATTTCTGAGTGCAGAACCACAGCCTTCTGTGGTCCCAAAACAAAAACAAAAATACTCATATTTTTAACAAACATGTTCTTTGTTGAGATTTGCAATATATTTTCTTATTACTACCATATTTTAAATTTCCTTATTAAATGTAGTTATACTAAATGTTTAATATTATTTGACTCAGGTCAGCATTTGGCTCCAGTCAGAATTAGCAAAAAAGCTTTTGACTAATTTTTTTGTTTGTTTATTTTGGGCCCACACTAGCTATGCTCAGGAATTATTCTTGACTCTGTGCTTAGGGATGACTCCTGGTGGTATTTGAGGGATTATAAGTGCTAGAGTCAAACCCCAGTTGGCCATGTGTAGGTAAAGTGCCATTCCTGCCTGTTATAATACCTCTCTGGCCCACATATTATATTTTTTGTTTTATTTTAAAATCAAGTTGTTCTACATCTTTTGTTTAATAATTGGTATTGTATCCCAAATAGTTTGCATATTTAATTTTATATCTTGCATTAAGTAGTAGGTCAATTTTCTCTTTTTAATTTATCTTTTTGGGGGTCGGTCTGTGCCTTTATTGTGTAGGGGCTGGTCTTATTCTGTTTTGTGCTTGAAGAACTGTGTGGTGCCAGGTTATTCCCATGCGTAAATCATATTCCAGCCCTTTGGGCCATCTACCCAGATTTTTGGGGTTTTTTTGGGCCATACTTGGCTATGCACAGGGTTAACTCTTGGCTCTACATGCAGGAATCATTCCTGGTAGGCTCAGGGATACTAGTATCAAACATAAGTTGGTCATCTGCAATGCTATGACTTCAGTCTCTTGCTTAGTTCCATTATCTCTTATTGGGTTGCTTAGCAATGATCTGTGGATGGATAATTAAGGGTCAGCAAGATATTTAAGCATAGTTTTAAGTTTTTTCTATACCTGGGCTGGAGTGATAGCACAGCTGGTAAGTTATTTGCCTTGCACATGGCCAACCTAGGTTTGATATGTTGCATCCCATCTGGTCCCCCAACCCTGCCAAGAGTGATTGATTCTTGAGTGCTGAGCCAGGAGTAACTCTTGAGCATCACCAGATATAGCCCAAAACAAATTTTGCTATGACCTTCATATTCTTGCTCCCTAGTTTTTTAATTACTGAAGTATTATCATAAGCTATCAGTTGCTTTGTTTTTCTCAAACTCTCCAAATTTTCAAGACCAGGAAGATGTCCTTTTTTGGGGGGGGCCACATCCAGTGATACTCAGGGGGTTATTTCTGCTAGACACTCAGAAATCGCTCCTGGCTTGGGGGACCATATGAGATGCCAGGGATTGAATCGAGGTCCATCCTGGGTCAGCTGCATGTAAGGCAACCTCTCTACAGCTGTGCTATCGCTCCGGCCCCCCAGGAAGATGTCCTTTTAACAGTAGTAGTAGTAGTAGTAGTAGTAGTAGTAGTAGTAGTAGTAGTAGTATTTGTACCGGGGCCACACTGGCAGTGCTCAAGGATAGCTTCTGGCTCTACACTCAGGGATCACTCCTGTCAGATTGGAGACCATATGGGTACTGGGGTTGAAACTGGGTTGGCCAGAGCATCATGGGGTATGGCCCCAAAATTAAAAATAGGGTGTTTGTCTTGCATGCAGCTGATTCAGGACAAACCTTGGTTTGATCCCCAACATCCCTTATGGTTCCCCAAGCTAGGAGCTATTTCTGAGCGCATAGCCAGAGCATCATGGGGTGTGGCCCCAAAATTAAAAATAAATAAATCCGAAACCAGTTGCAGACAACAGTCGATGGTAGAGGGAAGTTAAGAGAAAAGGGGCCGGGCTCGGGGAGATAGCACAGCGGCGTTTGCCTTGCAAGCAGCCGATCCAAGACCAAAGGTGGTTGGTTTGAATCCCGGTGTCCCATATGGTCCCCTGTGCCTGCCAGGAGCTATTTCTGAGCAGACAGCCAGGAGTAACCCCTGAGCACTGCCGGGTGTGGCCCCCCCCCCCAAAAAAAAGAGAAAAGGGGCCACTGAAAGCAAATCAGTAGTAGTAGTGGCAGCATCTTCTTCCTGGCAGAGGCCAGAATTGGGCTGGGGGTGGGGAGAACATTTTAGTTCTTGAGGAGTTAAGAACTGAGGGTAAAAATGGAGTTACTAAGGGTAACTAGGGAGAAATAATATATCAGGGGTGAGAGAGTAAAGGAAAACAATAGAAAAAAATTGAAAAGTGGTAAGCAGGGGAGAGGGGAGAAAGGAAGCTATATACAACAGAAAGAAGGACTATATAAAATGTAGACCTTATGTACAATACAGACGGACATTAAACAGATAAAGAGGTGGCCACCACACACACACACACACACACACACACACACACACACACACACACACACACACCACAGACAATGAAGATCGATCCCTAGGGTGCAGATAAAAAAACTGACCCAGGTGGAATGGATCAAAACACTTCAAAAATATAAAGTCACAGATCAGGTGAAAAAGCTTTCCAATTCCTAGGAAAATCATTGCTGATGAGGGTGAACTTTGCTGAAAAAGGCTTCATGGTTTGGAATGTGCAAATTCTTAAAACAATCATAATTTTCAAGTCTAGGATAGGATACTAAGTAATATGGTAATGAGCATGGTAAAAGGAGTCTACACCATGGAGTTTTGTATTACAGGACTCAAGCATCCATGTTCCTTTCCTGAAGGCAAACTGAGCACAAAGGCATTATGACATAGTAGAAAACTAGCTTGAATTAAAAATAAATTGCAAAAACATACTCAGTGACTGACCACTATAGCAAGAGTCTGTGGCATGCAGACAAATATCCAAGGATATTTGTAGAAACATTAGATCATCTAAGCAGACATAATTAGAAAATGAATAATTAAAAATTTGTTACTACAGTATAATATTATAATACTATAGACTCTTATTACAGTGCTCATTATAGGAATGTTTGAGCAAACTTATTTTCAAACTATATATATATATAATTGCAGAAATGTTCTTATGATTTTGTTTAGGGAAGTGTGATGATAACCTCATGCTCCAAAACCAAGACACTGGAGAGACATGGGTCTGGAAGCAAAAGCTGACACAAGAAATAATCTATATACACTGAAGGAGGTGAAATAACACAAGCCTTCTGCTCCTAAAAAGCAGATAGCTCAGTAGAGAAAAGCTGGGAACACAAGAAAGCATTTTCTTGAGACCTGGGATTTTTATTAGGAAGAACCAGACCACACCTGGGGGTAGAGAACAAGCGGTCTAAACATCAGTCCAAGGTGTTATATTCAAAGGTATTTCCAAACAATGAGTAACAAGGTATATACTGAGTAGGGTGGCACCTGGTTAATCCAACATCTCCCTCTAATTGACTTTATAAAAAATGCAGAAATATGAGGTAAAACAAAATAATTTACATCCCAAGGTTCTAGGGAAGGATGGATGTCTCTAACTGAAAGATAAAGGGGTTGACAATATTTTGCATAAGCACAGCAGAAGTTGGAAAAATAGAAAAAACTTTTGGCTTAAAAACAGGGTGTCCCTGGAGCCGGAGAGATAGCATAGTGGTAGGGCATTTGTCTTGCATGCAGGAGGACGGTGGTTCGAATCCCAGCATCCCATATGGTCCCCCGAGCCTGCCAGGAGCAATTTCAGAGCATAGAGCCAGGAGTAACCCCTGAGCTTCCAGGTATGACACAAAAACAAAACAGAAACAAAAACAAAAGAAAAAAAACAGGGTGTCCCTGGTGCCAGAGAGATAGCACAGCGGTAGGACATTTGCCTTGCATGCAGAAGGTCGGTGGTTCAAATCCTGGCATCCCATCTGGTCCCCCAAGCCTGCCAAGAGCAATTTCTGAACGTAGAGCCAGGAGTAACTCCTGAGCGCTGCTGGGTGTGACCCAAACACTAAAAATAAAACAACAACAACAACAACAAAAAACCAACCAAAAAAACAAAACAAAACAGGGTGTCCCTACCCACAAAGCATCCTGCCAGAAGATCAACTACAGGTTCTAAGCGCACTAATTTGTCTAACCCCAAAGTCTTTTGTTTGTTTGTTTTTTGGGGCCACACCCGGCGGTGCTCAGGGGTTACTCCTGGCTGTCTGCTCAGAAATAGCTCCTGGCAGGCACAGGGGACCATATGGGACACCAGGATTCATACCAACCACCTTTGGTCCTGGATTGGCTGCTTGCAAGGCAAACGCCGCTGTGCTATCTCTCCGGGCCCTAAAGTCTTTCTTCAAGATCCCAGGAAGGGTTCTACTCAATCATGGTTTTTGCTGTCAAGTGTTAGTAATTGGCGATATTGGTGTTAGTCAGGATATGCTGAGGTGTCTCCCAGTTTCTTCTCACCATTATGTACCTAGGCAGGGAAATCTGCCTTCAAAGCAATTCTTTGTTGATATACAAGCCGTAGTCAGGTTAGCATGTGAACCCACCACAGGGCCTGTCCTGGGAGAAGAGAAGGTCAATTCCTGGTGTATGTGCAGAAAACCATGTCAGACCCAAAGATCAGACCCAAGGATCAGGAATAATTTGTCCAAGCTACTAAAGCCCAAGTTGTTGCAAGTCAGCCCTTGATGGGGTTGACTGATGGAGGGATGGGGATGAGGCCTTTCTCCTCCAGCTTGGACCACACGTCTGTTACCCTGTTCAGTCGGCAGTTCTGAGGTGAAGCAGCGGGTAAAAGGCTAGCAGACAGTCAGGCTTGTGAAAATTCAGCTTTATTCGGAGGACAAGACTGAAGCCAAAAGCCTCAGTATCAGTTCCAGCCAAAAGCTCCTTGCCTTCCACTCATCACAGAAAAACATTGTAAAAGAAAACTACAAACAGCCTTAAATTTTTGAGAAGACATAGAAATTGCCCACATAAACCGAGAATAAGTGACCAAGTAACATAATAATCCCATTGAAATGTTTACATATACAACACCAAGTCAAGTCACTATGGCAAATATTCAGAATGAAAGGCCCCCTGTAACAAGAAATTACTGAGTTCTTATCCCTGATGGATAATAATTCCTCTTTTTTTTTTTTTTTTTTTGGTTTTTTGGTTTTTCTGGGTCACACCCGGCAGTGCTCAGGGGTTACTCCTGGCTCTACACTCAGAAATCGCTCCTGGCAGGCTCAGGGGAGCATATGAGATCCCGGGATTCGAACCACCAACCTTCTGCATGCAAGACAAATGTCTTACCTCCATGCTATCTCTCCAGCCCCAATAATTCCTCTTAGCATCTAATATTTTCTAATTTTACTGAGCCCATGCAAAAAGAATGCTGCCACAGGATACTATTGGGGCCTAAGGAGAAGATAATAAGAAACCAAACAATCTCTATAACCTAGTTTTATCAAAAGCACAAAACTTCTGGGGCCGGAGAGATAGCATGGAGGTAAGGTGTTTGCCTTGCATGCAGAAGGTCAATTAGCAAATCTAAAGAGAAGGGGAAAGTTGTAACTACATAATAAAATAAACAATAAAGAACATACATCTCGGGGCCGGCGAGGTGGCACAAGAGGCAAGGTGTCTGCCTTGCAAGCGCTAGCCAAGGAAGGACAGCAGTTCGATCCCCTGGTGTCCCATATGGTCCCCCCAAGCCAGGGACAATTTCTGAGCCCTTAGCCAGGAATAACCCCTGAGCATCAAACGAGTGTGGCCCAAAAAACCAAAAAAAAAGAACATACATCTTGAATACACTTCAGAAGTATACAAAAAGGAGGTATACATATCCCTTATAAGTCTTATGAAATGGTTTGAGGAGAGTATAAATTCTGGATCACATCTTCAGTCGGCAACATGGTCTTGTGGAGTCTGAAAAAAAAAAACGGCTCACAACAGTCACAGATCAGGAAATGTCCTAGAGCCAAGGATCTCTCAAAAGCTGAAATAAGTTGTGAGTTCTTAATACAACAAACACTCACACACATACATATAGATGGACAAAAGGATTGATTCAAAGGTTGCATTTGGAAAATTGACTCAGGTGAAACAGGTCAAAGTGCTTCTAAATATAAAGCTGGCATTTTAGGTGTAAAATTTTCCAGTTTCTTAGAGTAATCGACATTGATGGAAAAAGGATTCTTGATCTAGATGGACACAGAACATTTCCAAAACAATCATAATTTTTAAGCCTAGGATACTAAGTTAAATAGTAATGAGCACTGTATGAAGAATATGCACCTCAGAGTATAGTATTACATGTTTTGAATATCCTGGTTCCTTTCTGAAAAGCAAACTGAGAACAAAGACATATATGACACAGTAAAAAACTAGCAAGAATTATGGGGCTGGAGTGGTGGTGTGGCGGTAAGGGCGTTTGCCTTGCATGTAGCTGACCTAGAAAGGACTGCGGTTTGATCCCCTGGCATCCCATATGGTACCCCAAGCCAGAAGCAATTTTTGAGTGCATAGCCCTAAGTAAATTAGGGCTGGAATGGTAGCACAAGCTGTAGGTCGTTTGCCTTCTAAGTGCTAATCTAGGATGAACCGCGGTTTGATCTCATGTGTCCCATATGGTCCCCCAAGCAGGAGCAACCAGAAGTGGCCCCTGACAGTCGCCGGGAGTGGCCCAAAAAGCAAAAAAAAAAAAAAAAAAAGTAAATTGCAAAATACATATTCAATGATGGAGCACTGTAGCAAAAGACCACGACATTCAGATGTCTTATCTAAGAATCTATGTGGAGAGAGACGTTAGATCATACAAGCAGGTATAATCAAATAGAAAATGAATAATTTAAAGTATGTTAAGTAGTGCAAGCCGTAAGGCGTACACCTTGCTCGAGCTAGCCTAGGACAGACTGAGGTTTGATCCCTCGGCGTCCCATATGATCCCCCAAACTAGGAGTGATTTCTGAGTAACCCCTGATCATCACCGGGTGTGGCCCCCAAAACAACAACAAAAATAAATAAATAAATAAATAGATAAATAAATAAATAGGGGCTGGAGAGAGAGCATGGAGGTAAGGCGTTTGCCTTACCTTTGCCTTCATGCAGAAGGTCAGTGGTTCAAATCCCGGCATCCCATATCCCTGCCAAGGGCAATTTCTGAGCGTAGAGCCAGAAGTAACCCCTGAGCGCTGCCAGGTGTGACCCAAAAAGCAAAAATAAATAAATAAGGGCCCGGAGAGATAACACAGCGGCGTTTGCCTTGCAAGCAGCCAATCCAAGACCAAAGGTGGTTGGTTCGAATCCCGGTGTCCCATATGGTCCCTTGTGCCTGCCAAGAGCTATTTCTGAGCAGACAGCCTGAGCACAGCTGGGTGTGACCCAAAAACCAAAATAAATAAATAAATAAATGAATGAATAAATAAAAATAAATAAAATATTTGTCAAGACATCTACCATATGAGCACTGTATTAGTCCAATGGTATATGTCACTGTAATGCAAAACTAAGGCATTCAAATGTTATGAACAAAAACATTAAAAAATTATTATAGTGGCCGGAGAGATAGCATGGAAGTAGGTTTGCCTTGCATGCAGAAGGACAGTGGTTCGAATCCTGGATCCCATATGGTCCCCTGAACCTGCCAGGAGCGTAGAGCCAAGAGTAACCCCTGAGTGCTGCCGAATGTGACCCAAAAACCAAAAATCAAAAAATAAAAAGGTTATTATAAACAGAATATAAATTTAGACACTAAAACATTCTAATAATGAGCACTTTAGTGTGAGTCCATGTCTTCCAGATGCATCCTGCATCTGTTTACTTGTTGGTAAAAACATTAGAACATTGGGCCCGGAGAGATAGCACAGCGGCGTTTGCCTTGCAAGCAGCCGATTCAGGACCAAAGGTGATTGGTTCGAATCCCGGTGTCCCATATGGTCCCCTGTGCCTGCCAGGAGCTATTTCTGAGCAGACAGCCAGGAGTGGCCCCTGAGCACCGCCGGGTGTGTCCCAAAAACAAACAAACAAAAAAAAAAACATTAGAACATTATTATAGACATCTTTAAAGAGCATTTAGGTACACAACTGCTGATTTAAACAACTGTATTCATTGCAGCAAGTCTTTTTTTTTTTTTTGGATTTTTGGGCCACACCCGGTAATGCTCAGGGGTTACTCCTGGCTATGTGCTCAGAAGTTGCTCCTGGCTTGGGGGACCATATGGGACACCGGGGGATCCAACCGCGGTCCGTCCAAGGCTAGCGCAGGAGTCTAAAAAGATTCAGATTTCTGAAATTTCTTTTTTTTTTTTTTTTTTTTTTGGTTTTTGGACCCCACCCGGTGACGCTCAGGGGTTACTCCTGGCTATGCGCTCAGAAGTCGCTCCTGGCTTGGGGGACCATATGGGACGCCGGGGGATCGAACCGCGGTCCGTCCTAGGCTGGCACAGGCAAGGCAGGCACCTTATCTCTAGCGCCACCGCCCGGCCCCAGATTTCTGAAATTTCTTGATCATCAAATTTAAACCAATATTATCTTGCTGCATTTTTATAATAGGCCATGCAATAACCCTTTTCCACTTCACCATAATGATTTTTTTAGAGTCCATAATTATAATAATGTACTGTGATAAGTCAAGATTTTCTAAAGAAAAGTCCATATAGGTCTGTAGTTTTTTCCATATTCTTTTTTTGTTTTGTTTTTTGGTTCACACCTGGCATCGCTCAGGGGTTACTCCTGGCTCCATGCTCAGAAATCTCCCCTGGCAGGCTCGGGGGACCATATGGGATGCCGGGATTCAAACCAATGACATTCTGCATGAAAGGCAAATGACTTTCCACCACTTTCCTCCATACTATCTCTCCGGCCCCTGTTTTTTCCATATTCTTTTTAGGGGGGGGGGGAATCACACCTGGCATTGCTCAGGGGTTACTCCACTCAGAAATTGCTCCTGGCAGGCACAGGGAACCTTATGGGGTGCCGGGATTCAAACCACCAACCTTCAGCATGCAAGGCAAATGCCTTATCTTCATGCTATCTCTCGGACCCCTTTTTTCATATTCTTTCCGTTGTCGAAGGAGCATTTCAAATGTATTAAGAGCACAGGTGTTAATTTACAAATTTATTTCCTTTTAAAGGAATCCTGCTGTGTGTTGCAGTGGCTGCAATACACCCTATTATTGTCTCCAAGATCTTCTTTGAAAAACACCTTAAGGTGGGGCCGGAGAGATAGTATGGAGGTAAGGCATTTGCCTTGCATGCAGAAGGATGGTGGTTTGAATCCCGGCATCCCATATGGTCCCCCTAGCCTGTCAGGAGTGATTTCCAAGCATAGAGCCAGGAGTAATCCCTGAGCGCTGCTGAGTGTGACCCAAAAACCAAAAACCAAAACCAAAACAAAAAAAAAAAAACATTTTTTTGGGCCACACCCGTTTGACGCTCAAGGGTTACTCCTGGCTATGTGCTCAGAAATCGCCCCTGGCTTGGGGGGACCATATGGGACGCCGGGGGATCGAACCGCCGTCCTTCCTTGGCTAGCGCTTGCAAGGCAGACACCTTACCTCCAGCACCACCTACCCGGCCCCACAAAAAAAAAAACTTTAAGGCAACCTTGCAACTTGCATTTATCTGTAGATGTCAAAGGCAAGGATAAGGGGCAGAGAGCTAGCACAGCAGTAAGGCATTTGCCTTAGGTGCAGAAGGATGGTGGTTCAAATCCCGGCATCCCATATGGTCCCCCGAGCCTGCCAGGAGCGATTTCTGAGCATAGAGCCAGGAGTAACCCCTGAGCGCTGCCGGGTGTGACCCAAAAACCAAAAAAAAAAAAAAAAAAAAAAAAAAAAAAGGCAAGGATAAATGAGTAAAGATTTCTGATGTTTGACATTCTTGGTGGCAGATGAGGCATTGAATTGTGGATTTAAGCTAGACTTGGAAAAATATAGCAATAATAGACTCATTAAACTGCGGTGTCTCTGACAAGCTTGTTTTACAGCTTTTGAGTCAACAAGATGATCACTATTTTCCTCTATATGTCTATTCTGACCATCAGCTTTGCTCAAGTCCTGATGAAGACCCTCCATCAAGAATAGAAGTAGGGACCAGAGAGATAGCATGGAGGTAGAGCATTTGCCTTTCATGCAGAAGGATGGTGGTTCAAATCCTGGCATCCCATATGGTCCCCCGAGCCTGCCAGGGGTGATTTCTGAGCATAGAGCCAGGAGTAACCCCTGAACACTGCCAGGTGTGACCCAAAAACAAAAACAAAAGAAATGAATAGAAGTAGTTCATGTGGATCCTGTTGATTGTCTCTTGCAAATTGATCATTTATTTTTCCAATGATCATCTAAGTCTTTTGAGTTGATGTACCTGTGTTGTCCTGCACACAAGGCTTTTATAACCTTTCCAAACTCTTCTGCCACTTTACCTTGATGTCCCAATGGACTTGACCTGTTAATGTCTTCCTTATAATGATTCTGGTGAATGTAATCAGTCAAACTTGGAATATTATACAGGCACTGTAGTACTGAGTTTATGTAACAAGTTTTTCCTAAATTATGAAGTCTGGTGAGAGCAGGACCAATTTCCTCATCTGCAGAACCAAGATTCTAGAACTGGTCATTTCTACTTTCAATAGTCTCTGCTTCGTTATGTGGTGTCAACTTATTGTCCTGGTTACCTGTTGATGTCACAGTTTGTTTCTTGCTCTTGTCCTTTTGAGTAATCTGTATTGGTTCTGAGGGGAGGTTTACAGTCATCATGCATTTGTGTCTGAGTTTTTTCATTTGTGAGAATCCTGCTTCTGACAAGGCACAGTGGGACCCAGAGTTTCTTGGTAGGATTGCCATCTGTAGAAACATAAGCATATCCTTTTCCTTGAATGAGATTATCAACAATCCATTAATTTTTTTTACCCAAATAGGTGAAATAATTGTTTTTTTGAACCTGTACATCTTCTTCAAAGTGTCTTTTTGCAGCTGTATAAGGCTCTCCTTGGAGTAAATTTAAGAAGTTCAATGAAAATAATGTTATAGATAAAATGTCCATGGGTGGCATGTTCCTTTTCCTATTTTGTTTTTTGTTTGTTTGTTTTGTTTTTTGGTTCACACCCAGTGACACTCAGGAGTGACTCCTGGCTATGCACTCAGAAATCACTCCTGGCTTGAGAGACTATAAGAGACACTGGGGGATTGAATTGCGGTCCATCCTAGGTCAGTGCATGCAAGGCAAATGCCCTGCTTGCGCCACCACTCCAGCCCCTTCCTATATTTTAGTAATTGAGTTTTGAGGATTCTGTGAGCTCTCTCAGCTATGGCTTGTCCTTGTGGATTATAGGGAATTCCAGTGATATGTTTGATTTGCCATTCTTTGCAAAATGATTGAAAAGTTTTACTGGTGTAGGCAGGGTCATTGTCCATTTTTATGGATTGAGGGATGCACAAAACAGAAAAACATTGTAGCATGTAGCATGAAGGTGCGAACAGCTTAGCTCATTCATAAGTCATTGTAACTCCTCAGGTAAAATGGAATATGTATTCACCACTACATAAAATAGGATTTCTTTGGAAAAAATCGACATGTGTAATATCCATTTGCCATAATTCATTAGTCTGTAACCCTCAGGGGTTGGCCCCCAGCTACATGTGTTATTTTACTCAAGGGTGTGCAAATGTCTTGATGAAATGTCTGGCTTGCCTTCATGGAATACGATAGTTCACATGCAAATGGTGGGCGTCTGTATGTAGCGTTGCATGTTCTTCTGCAGTTGACTTAAGTATTAGCATAGTCAGATGATCAGTAGTTTCATTCTCGTGAGCTATCAGCCCTGGGAGGCTAGAGTGGGCTCTTATTTAATAAAAATTGGCTTAGAACGTTTTTGAAAAAGTGCTTGTAATTGCTCCAGCAAATCTTGAACAACTTGATTATAAGCATTTAAAGAGGCGGTTACTATGCCTGGGAACAATCCTACCACATCAACTGAATCACTTACTATGTTGCATGGTTCTGAAACACGTGCTGGTAAGTAATTTAAAATAGCAAATTCCACTTGCTGAGTACAAGTAGACTTGTAATTAGTATGTATTGTGCCAGAAGCTCTCAGGGGTTACTCCTGGCTCTAAGCTCAGAAATCGCTCCTGGCAGGCTCCGGGGACAATATGGGATGCCAGGATTTGAACCACTGTCCTTCTGCATGCAAAGCAAACGCCCTGCCTCCATGCTATCTCTCTGCCCCCCCCCTATGCACGATTGTGGTCAATAAAGTTCCAGGACTTTCCAGCAGGATAATGGGAGAAAACTTCTGAAAAATCAAATAAGGCTCATTGAAAGGGCTCACTGAGAGGTAGTATGCATTCTATTTCCTTTTTTGGAATCAGCAGCACTATTATTTCAGGATCAAAATCTCACAAGGAAACTGCTCTGATCCTTGCTTTGACGATAAAGCAGTGATCAATTCTAAATAAGGCAGAAATGCATGAGGTTGCTTGTTGTGTAAATATACCCGTTTTAGATGCCCCATCAGCTGAGCAATAGTACCCATAGGAGAATGAGGGGCTGCAAAAATGAAAAGCCACACCTCTCCAGGTCTGAAACTGGTAAGCTAGGATTTTTGGAGCTGGTCCATGAAAAAAATCTAATTCTATGAGGCCAGAGCAATGGTGCAGCGGTAGGTGTTTGTCTTGCATGTGGCTGACCCAGGACTGGACTGTTGTTCAATCCCCCTTTGTCCCATATGGTCCCGAAAGCCAGAAGCGATTTCAGAGCACATAGCCAGGAGTAACCCCTGAGCATCACTGGGTGTGGTGCCCCCCCAATCTAATTCTAGTTGAGCCTTTTAAGTTAAACACCTGGATTTCCTTCCAAAGTACTAAATAAGTTGCTGAGAATGATCACATGGTATAGGCAGCACATAGCAGAGGCTGCACAAGGCAGAGAAAGGCCAAGAGGCAAAAAGCAGACTAACTCCAATGAAATTTTAACTTACTGGCTTGGTATATTATTTCTCCGACAATACCCTGCTTCATCAGACCTGTCCGCCTAGGGTTGAGAAATATGGTGCCTATGGCAGTCTCACCTAACTTGTGGATTTTTATTTTTATTTTACAACGTTGTTGGTGAATCTAGGTAAAAGCCTAAACAAATGTGTTTTTCTCTAACTTCCTTTTCCTCTAACCTCTTCCTTTGAGATGTAAAAACTCACTGGATAGTTGCTTTTGTATTTGAACTGACCTCTCCCCACCTGGGATTGGGGGTTGATTTGAATAAAAAAGGGGGTCTGGTTTTTGGGCTCGAGAGAGAAAGCACATGTGCTGCATAGGCAGCACAAGGCAGAAATGACTCCAATGAATATCTTTTCTGACTGCTGTGTATAATTTCTCTGCCACTAACCTTCTTCATCAAACCTGATGCTTCAGCATGTATTGTAGGTCTTTGCAGTATATTCCTGACCCAATACTATTAATATTTCCAATCCATGAGCATAAAATCTCTTTCCAGTTGTTTTTTTGTTTGTTTGTTTGTTTTGTTTTTGGGTCACACCCAGCAGCGCTCAGGGGTTACTCCTGGCAGGCTCGGGGGACCATATAGGATGCCGGGATTCGAACCTTCGTCCTTCTGCATCAACGCCTTACCGCTGTGCTATCTCTCCGGCCCCTTTCCAGTTATTTATATCTTCAACTCTACAGATCTTTTATTTTCTTGGTCAAACTTATGGTTCTGTGCTCATCATTCTGAGCAGATCTAGCGGGAGCAGATCTAGGGGGATCATAAGGATGTTGGGGGATCAAACTCGGGTCAACTGTTTGCAAGGCAAAGCAGACTACTTCCTATTTCTCTGGCCCCACAGTAAACGGGATTGCTTTAATTTCTCTAATAGTTTGCCTTTTAGAGAGAATTTTTAGGGAACCAGAGAGATAGCACAGCGGTAGGACGTTTCCCTTGCAAACAGCCGATCCAGGAGGGACGATGGTTCGAATCCCGACATCCCATATGGTTTCCTGTGCCTGCCAGGAGCGATTTCTGAGCACAGAGCAAGAAGTAACTTCTGGGGCCGGGTAGGTGGCGCTGGAGGTAAGGTGTCTGCCTTGCAAGTGCTAGCCAAGGAAGGACCGCGGTTCGATCCCCCGGCGTCCCATATGGTCCCCCCAAGCCAGGGGCGACTTCTGAGCACATAGCCAGGAGTAACCCCTGAGCGTCACCGGGTGTGGCCCAAAAACCAAAAAAAAAAAAAAAAAAAAAAAAAAAAAAGTAACTTCTGATTGCTGCCGGGTGTGACCCCAAAACTAATAATAATAATTTTTAGCAGATTTTTGTATCCTGCACCTGGACTGAGTTTGCTTATCCTAACAACTTTGGGGGGGGGGGTGAAGTCCGGAGAGTTTTCCGAAACATCTATTTATTCTACTGCTGCTACTATTTCTCCAGATAGGGGCCGGAGAGAGGTCAGGCGTTTGCCTTGCATGCACAAGGACGTTGGTTCGAATCCCGACATCCCATACGTCCCCCGAGCCTGCCGGGGGGCGATTTCTGAGCACAGAGCCAGGAGGAAGCCCTGAGCGCCGCCGGGTGTGACCCAAAACCCAAATAAAACCAAATAAAATAAACAAAACAAAATGTCTCCAGATACTGAGTTAAGGCTGTGAGAGCTGTTAGAGATGAGGTCGTCCTTTTCGGGATGCTTTGCGCTTTCGTCTCCGGCAAGCCCAATTCCTTTGCCGGGCTTGCAGGCTCGCCGCTAAAGGTCTGGTTCCACGCCGCAGAGCCTCGCACCGGTGCGGTGCACGGTGCAGGCGGCCAGGGCGCGCGGCGAGCAAGCGGCGGGCCGAGGGACCCCCACGGGCGGGGGAGCCAGCAGGCCGGGGCCAGCCCGCCTCGGCGCCGCCTTCCGCGCGGGCGCGGGTCCCTTTAAGGAGGCGCGTGCCCGCAGCCTCGCTCTGGGCGCGGCGCCTGCGCGCTCCCGGGCCCGCGCGCCCCGCGGCGCGTCGTGCCTCGTCCGTGCCGGGCGCGCAGGTGCGGCGGCGGGGCCCGCGCCGAGCCATGATCCGGCTGGGCGGCTGGTGCGTGCGGCGGCCCCGCGGCGCTCCGGGGCGGCCGGGCGGCCGGCGCGAGGCGTGCGGGGGCCCGGCGGGCCGCCGCGCCCTGCGGGTCGCGCTGGACATGGACGGCGTGCTGGCCGACTTCGAGGGCGGCTTCCTGAGGAAGTTCCGCGCGCGCTTCCCCGGGCTGCCCTTCATCGCGCTGGAGGACCGGCGCGGCTTCTGGCTGTCGGAGCAGTACGGCCGCCTGCGGCCCGAGCTGAGCGTGAGCATCCCCCGCCCGCCCGCCCGCCGCGCTCCGGGGAAACTGAGGCCGCGGGACCTGGGGTGGGTCACCCGGCGCAGCGCTTCGCTCCGCGCGCGCCGGGGAGGGCCGAGGACGCCGGGGCACTGGGCCGGGCCGGGCCGCGCCGCCGCGAGGGCGGCTCCAAACGCTGGAGCCACGAGCGAGCGCCCAGGACTCGGCCTGCCTTGACTTCTCTGACCTTTTGGCCGCTGCGAGATTGGTTTTGCAAACACACACACGCACACGCACACGCACACGCACACCAACCCAGGAACTTGCACTTGACCTCTTTGGCCTCTTCGATATAGATTTTACACACACACACACACACACACACACACACACACACACACACACACACACACACACAGGTTTCCTCTTCGATATAGATTTTACACACACACACACACACACACACACACACACACACACAGGTTTCCGACTCGGGCCTGGACTTCTCTGACCTCTTTGGCCATTTCGAGATTGATTTTGCAAACACACACATGCACACGCACACCAACCCAGGAACTTGCACGTGGGACCTCTTTGGCCTCTTCGATATAGATTTTACACACACACACACACACACACATTGCCTTTTCAATATAGATTTTACACACACACACACACAAACACACACAGGTTTCCGACTCGGGCCTTGACTTCTCTGACCTCTTTGGCCGCTTCGAGATTGATTTTACACACACCACCACACACGGACTGCCTTGACTTCTCTGACCTCTTTGGGCCTCTTCGTTATTGATTTTTTTACACACACTTCGTTATTGATTTTTTACACACACAGCACACCACACACCCAGAGACTTACACATGGGAGCCACACATACACATACACATACCACACACCCAGGCACTTGCACGTGGGAGACACACACACCTCACCACACACCCATGGACTGCCTTGACTTCTCTGACATCTTTGGCCTCTTCGATATTGATTTTTTACACACACACACACACCACACCACACCACACCACACCACACCACACCACACCACACCACACACACCCAGGGACTCGAACGTGGGAGCAGGTGCGCTGCCTCAGCTACATCCGAGATCCTCCTTTTTTTTTTTTTTTGAGTTTGTTTGTTTGGGTCACACCTCGCAGTTCTCAGGGGTTACTACTCCTGGCTCTGCACCTAGAAGCCACTTCTGGCAGGCACCGGGGGACCCCATGGGATGCTGGGATTCGAACCACCATCTGTTCAAATCAGCTGCATGCAAGGCAAAAACGCTCTACTGGTTCGCTATCTTTCCAGCCCACCAAATGCTCCTTTTATGTCTAAAACAGTTCCAAGTGACTTGACCACCCCCAATCCCGTGACCATAAATTTCTTTTTTTTTTTTTTTTGCTCAGGAATTTAATGAGGTTTTTTTCCCCTTAAATCATTCTTCTACATCTCTCCTCCCCTTTCATGGAAGTGCAGTTCCCAATGTTATTGGAAACCAGAGAGGTTGAGTTGATTTTTGTGGATGTCACACAGTGAGTTAGTGGTAAAGGTGACGTAGAATCAAAACTCCTAGGCTTTCCCCAGCTCTCTGTTCCTCCAAATTCCGCGAGCCCACCCTACCCTGTAACTGGCCTGTGTTCTGTTCTGAGTCCCTATAGAATTGGTGCTGGTAGAGGGTGGCAGCTATTATTCAGGCACAGTTATAGAACATTTCATCTGTTTTGCAAACTGGACTAAGGACTTTTGTCATGCACAAATGTAAAGAAGCACCCCTGGCTTGGTCTCTCCTGCTTCAAGAGCCTGATTTTATCACTACAGTTTGGTTCTCTGTGAGGAGACAGTCCCTCTGGCACATTGGTGATGAGACATGCTCCAGTTTCTCTGTCCAACTGGTTCCAAAAAGTAACATTTCTTTTGACTTGAAAAAGACATCTTGGCCATGATTTTGGTTTGTTTGGGGCAGCTATTGAGAAATTGAGGGCTGGGAGATAGTACAACAGTACTATCTGGGTGGGATTCAACCACATGGTCACCAAGCACCACTGAGTGTGACCCTGGAGGTCCCCAACACTGCTGGGGTGTATCACCTCTTAAGGCTTTGGCAGTAGATGGCTCAGCTGACTTAGAATGACCTTTGGGGAACGAAATCTGCTGAGCACTGCTTGGCATTCTCTGCCACCCCGATTTGTGCACCATCTGAGCACCATTTCTTGTCATTAATGCTAGGTGCTTGAGGGACCACATCCCCAGAGTCCTTGTGAATGAGCCCTGACGTCTCATTCAACATGAGCCTGAAGAAAGTGCTGTGCTGATGTTTGCTGCCTGTTGCCACACTTCCCTGCTCTATGTGGATTTGTCAGGGGCATGAATGACACTAACACTTGGTCTCCTTATTTCTGCTCAGGCATGCTTTAGGGTTTTGAAGCTAGACCCATTCTCATTCTTAAGGGAAGAATAGTTTTTCTAGTTGTTTGTGCAGATGTGCAGGCTCCAAAAGAGGAAGCCCCCATATTCCAGATGTGGCCAAGAGGTAGAGCTATAAGGGTGCTCAGGAGCCAACCCAGGGGTACTCTGCAGATTCTTACAGCTTCTGACATTGTTGCAAGATACAGAGTATCAATGAATGAATACATACTCAACCTGTGGAGTCCAAAGAATGACATCTGGAGTCCTCATTTGGTTAAGCTGACCCAGCATTACAATGCAGCTGACTCTTCATTACCCAGATTACTTATGTAGGCATTCCTGCTTTACAGCACTCTCCTCTGGGGCCGGAATGATAGCACAGTGGTAAGGCATTTGCCTTGCACTTGGCCAACACAGGACAGACCTGGGTTCGAATCCCAGCATCTTATATGGTCCCCTGAGACTGCCAGAAGCAACTCTGAGTGTGGAGCCAGGAGTAACCCCAAGTGCCCCTTGGGTGACTCAAAAACCAAACCAACCAACCAACATGCTCTTCTTTTTTTTTTTTTTTTTTTTTTTTTTTGGGGGGGGTCACACCCGGCAGCGCTCAGGGGTTACTCCTGGCTCCACGCTCAGAAATCGCTCCTGGCAGGCTCAGGGGACTATATGGGATGCCGGGATTCAAACCAATGACCTTCTGCATGAAAGGCAAACATCTTACCTCCATGCTATCTCACTGGCCCCCAACATGCTCTTCTGCCTGGATCTTTTTCACAGCGCTCTGAGAGGAAAGCAGGACAGAAGTAGGAGGTATAGCTCACTTCTGGGTGGGCAGACTTACCCAACAGTGCTCAAGGCTTGCTCTTAGCTCTGTGTTCAAGGATCACTCCTAGCAGGGCTTGGGGGATTATATGAACTAATAGGGATCAAATCCTGTTGGTCACATGCAAGGCAAGTACCCTACCCTCTGTACTGTCTTTCCAGCCTTGGACTTAAAATCAGTGTTAGGACTGTTGAGAAACTGAACCTGGAGAGAGTAAGTTCCTGGAGCAAGCTTTTGGAGAAGGTCAGTGAAAGAGGGAAGGCAGGGGCACTTGGACGCTGAGACACAAAAATGAGGTAGTGAGGCCAGGGTCTCACAGCAAGAACAAGACTGCACCTTGAACCCTAAGATGAACATGCTTTCCACCAATCAATCCATATGGCTCTGGGTTCAAGTTCTGAAAGGCTCCCCCCTGTTTTGTGAACCTCATTTCCCTATCTGCGATTTGGGGAACATCAGTTCGTCCTCTGGTGAGACCTCAGGGTCAAACCAGAGAGAACTTATTAGCAGGAGGCTGATAAGAACTGCTGGTGTGTTCCAGCCATAGGCCATTGTGTGTGGCAAGTGGTGTCTGTACTTATTCTGTAATATTTCCATTTCCAATCTGGCAGGAGCTCTTTTTTCACACACATGGGCTTTGAGTTCTCACTTTTCTTTTTTTTTTTTTTTTTTTTGGTTTTTGGGTCACACCCGGCATTGCTCAGGGGTTACTCCTGGCTGTCTGCTCAGAAATAGCTCCTGGCAGGCATGGGGGACCATATGGGACACCGGGATTTGAACCAACCACCTTTGATCCTGGATCGGCCGTTTGCAAGGCAAACGCCGCTGTGCTATCTCTCCGGGCCCGAGTTCTCACTTTTCTAAGGCTAAGGTTTGGCTCCCATCTTGTCATCACTGTCCCCCTCTTCTGGTCCTGGAAAGTGTCAATCAGCAAAGGAATTTGGACTCAGCAATGTAATCTGGAATCTGCTCTATGCGGGGGGGGGGGGGGGGAGGGGGGAGGTTTGAGATGAGGTATGAGGTTCCGTGCCTTACTCAGTTACCTGTTTTTGCTCTATGACTTCAGGTAAGCCCCTTCTCTACTGTGAGCCTCTGTTCTCATGAAAAAGAGGGTAGAGTTTATTTTTTGCTTTCAAACTTTTTTTGTTTTTGTTTTTTTGTTTTTGGGTCACACCCGGCAGCATTCAGGGGTTACTCCTGGCTCTACCTCAGAAATCGCTCCTGGCAGGCTCAGGGGACCATATGGGATGCTGGGATTCGAACCACCGTTCTTCTGCATGCAAGGCAAACACCTTACTTCCATGCTATCTCTTCGACCCTGCTTTCAAACTTTTTATTGGGTGGGAGAAGGGAGAAGAACACTCCAAGGAGATGCTCACGGGGCCTCTGGGGCCACTCCTAGGGATCCCTAGTCAAGTGGCTTGGCTCAGGTCTGGTGATATAATACTACTCAAATCCACAAATGCTAGGTTATATCTGGTTGTGCTCCAAGGTTCAGGCAGTGTTGGAGCTTGAACTTGGTGCTTTCATAATGCAAGTCATGTGCTTCAGCCCTTTGAGCTATCTCTAGACCTTTCACACTTTTCTATTATAACAGTTTCCCCCCTTAACCGCCCTCCAATGTGGTCTGGAAGCATGCTACGCTGAGGATTGACAGGGCCTCATTTGAGCCACGTCCCCAACCCAGATCCTCTTTTGGGAGGAAGGGATTTTATTCTCTTGAGGACCAGATGTTACCAAGGATCAAACTGAGGTCTCTTGCATGCAATACACTTTGAGCCATCTTTTCAGCCTCAAGGCAGGCAGGGCTTTTAAGGAATCTTTAGCTTCCTCTGCTCTCAGATTTAACCATTTGAGTGTCATGGTCACATCTAGTTTACCTTCATGCCTCTGACCATTAGGGTCAAGCAAGTTCAGGATTCATGAGGATACTGCCCCTGTTCTCACATGACTGCAGAGCTGTCTCCAGTACAGCAGGCTTTGGATTCCGTGGTCCTGACACTTCAGGTCATCTCTGGTGAATCCTTGCAGAAGTCAGATCCTTTATAGAGAGGGGCCAGAAATGCACAGTTCTTTGTCTCCCACACAAAGAAAATGACAGACAAAGATGGACACACAGACCTGGAAGACCCACACTCTTACTGTCAGCAGCCTTCCCCAGCTAATTTTCTTGTAGTGAAGCAATGTAGAATAGTCACCCGCTTCTCTCATCTTCTTAGGAGAAGGCCATCAGCATATGGGAGTCGGAGAATTTTTTTTTGGACCTTGATCCTCTTCCAGGGGCTGTTGAAGCAGTGAAGCAGATGGCCAACCTAGAAAAGTAAGTGTACTTTCTTGCTTTCTACTCCCTCTGATTTCCTCCTTTCTCACTCACCACCTCCTACATAAAGCCATACTTGTTTCATGATCACTGAACACTATAAAAGCAGAACTCAATTCAACCCTTCATCCCTGTTGTAGTATCTCAAATCAGCACTTCATTCCTTTTCAATATAGAATAATGCTCCTTGTGCAGATATTTTACTTACCCATTTATCCCATTTGGTTTGAATCTACTCATACAAATATTTTAGATACTATGAATGATACTGTCATGATATTCATAGTCATGTGTGTGAGTGAGCGTGTATGTATGTAGGTACAGCTTTTCATATAGCTTAGGTATATGCCTAGGACTAGGGTTTCTGAATTATGTAGTAAATTCCTGTTTAACATTTTGAGATCTGCTAAGTTATTTTTCAAAGTTGCAGCACTAATTATTTTTGTCTGTTTTTGGGTCATTTGTGGTGATACTAAAGGGTTATTCCTGGATCTACACTCGGTGCTGCTCAGGGGACCATAATTAATGCCAGGGATTTAACCTGGGTAAGCCACCTGTGAGGTTTTTTTCTTTCTTTTTTTTCTTTTTTTTTTTCTTTTGGTTTTTGGGCCACACCTGGTAACCCTTAGGGGTTACTCCTGGCTATGCGCTCAGAAGTCGCTCCTGGCTTGGGGGACCATATGGGACACCGGGGGATCGAACCGCGGTCCGTCCAAGGCTAGCGCAGGCAAGGCAGGCACCTTACCTCTTGCGCCACCGCCCGGCCCCTTTCTTTCTTTTTTTTTTTTTTAATTTTCTTTTTTTATTAATTAAATCACTGTGAGAGAAAGTTTTTTGTTTGTTTGTTTTTTTGGGACACACCTGGCAGTGCTCAGGGGTTACTGCTGGCTCTATGCTCAGAAATCGCTCCTGGCAGGCACGGGGGACCATATGGGATGCTGGGATTCAAACCACTGTCCTTCATGCAAGGCAAACACCCTACCTCCATGCTATCTCTCGGCCCCAGTTAAAACGTTTTTAATAGTCGAGTTTTAATCATAAATATTCCATGGGGGTGGGACAGATTGCATGGAGGTAGGGCATTTGCCTTGCATGCAGAAGGATGGTGGTTCGAATCCTGGCATCCCATATGGTCCCCTGAGCCTGCCAGGAGTGATTTCTGAGTGTAGATCCAGGAGTAACCCCTGAGTGCTGCCAGATGTGACCCTCCCCACAAAAGTTCCAAGGCCCATCCTCTCACCAGTAGTCATTAGATCTTACTGTTTTTTTTTTATAATTACTTTATTGAGGTACCATACTTACAAAATCCTTTATGATTGAGTTTCAGTCATAGAATGTACAGCACCCTTTACCAGTGCACATTTCCCACCACCAGTGTCTCCAGTTTCCCTCCCTCCCTCTCCCCATAGATTTCTTGTTTTCAGAGTTAGAAACCCTGCATTGCTCATGGTTTACCTGGCTTTACATCAGGAATCACTCCTAATAGTGCTTGGGTGATTATATGTGGCTCAGGGATTGAGTCTGGATCAGCTGTGTGGAAGGCAGCTGTACTAAAATGTAGTTTAGTAAGGGTTGGAGAGATAGTTCATGCTGAGTGTATGCTTTATATGTAGGAAGCACAGGTTCAATTCCCATGGTCCCCTGAGAACCACTGGGATTGATCCCCTGAGTTCAATGCCAGGAGTATGTGCACAAAGCAGCAGCAGCAACAAAATAAAACTTAAGGAATCCATGCTAGGCCTTATCCTAGATGCCACATTATAGAAACAGACAAGAGATCTTAAAGAAGCTCACCAGTAAGCAAATACCTAAAATGCTTAGTTCTGAAAGGTTGGTTGCAATAGGTATGTGAATGGGATAAGAGTCCAGTGGTGCAATCTTCCAAGGAGACAGACACTTCGGTGAGTGTCTTGAGAAATGAAAAGGCATCTGTTAGAGGGAGGATGCAGGAGATTTTCAGGTAGGAGAAAGATAGCATGAACAAAGACATTCTCTGCGCCCTCCCCCCCCCCCCAGGAATGAATTCTGGTCCAGCAGCCCCTATGACAGACACATCCTTATCCCAAGGGTCTAGTGCACTGAGCAGAAGCCTTACCTCCTAGACATTTCTTTACATCCTGAGTCATGAACTGTCTACAGTGGCCACTACTCTGTCTCTAACTCTTCAATAACAGACAGATATGTATTTTTTCTTTTGAGGGCGCCTAACCTGGTTGTGCTTAGGGTTTACTGACTCTGTAGTCAGCTCAGGGACCAGTCCTGTTAGGGCTCGGTGATGGAGAGAACCAAATTATGGGAACCTGGGTCAGTTGCATACAAAACAAAATCCTATCTATTGTGCAATCTCTCCAGTCCCCGGTCCTCCCAGCTTATTTATTCTCATCAAAACCCAGATAGCATGAACATGTGCCTATGTCTCCCTCTGTTCCATATACCTCTGTTCTCCCTGTTTCTGCTCTTGATAACATGAAGTGTGTGCTTCCTGGCCTTTCAAAATTAATTTAGATATATATTTGTACATGGATTTATAAATCGGCATGTTCTACCCAGCAGCCAGATTTTGTATTATTTTTTTTTTTGAGGCGGGGGGATGGTTCCTGTGCAGTGCTCAGGAGACCCCAGGTATTTGTATACTTCTGGATATACTTGGCCAAATGGGTCAGATGGTTCAGCTCTCAGGCTCAGCAGTACTTGAAGGCACCAGACCACCACAGTGATGCTTTGAGAACCATGTGGTACCAGGGATCCAGCTCAAGGCTTTGTACATGCAAGGGATGCGGGCTCTGAATCTTGCATTAATTTAGTCCCTGGGTCTTTGCATGGTCAGCTGTCTCTTATCTTTCTACTCTGAGCACTGTGCAAGGCCTTTTTTAAGGAGGCTTTCTAGTTACTAAATAGGCCTTCACAGCAACCCTTCCAGTCATCCTATCCCATTTCCCTGGATGTGTATTCAAGTCAAAATGGTGTATCTGTGTATTTTAACTCTCAGTTTCCTGAAATCATGCTGAATGAATAGCTTTATCCATGTTTACTCACATACATAACAGATAACAGTTACTATTAAAAGATAAATAAGAATAGTTCCTTTATTACTTTCTCTTTTTTTCTTGTTTTTTTGTTTTTTGTTTTTTTTTTTTGGTTACATCTGGCAGTACTCAGGGGCTACTTCTGGCTCTATGCTCAGAAATTGCTCCTGGCAAGATCATATAGGATGCCGGGATTTGAAACACCGTCCTTCTGCATGTAAGGCAAACGCCCTACCTCCATATTATCTCTCCAGTCCCTACTTTCTCTTTTTTTATTGAGCAAGATATTATATATATTCCATATACTATTTTATATGCTTATACCATAATTTATTTAATGATTTCCATATAGCCATTTTGGTGGTTTTTCTTTGTTTTGTGGCAGTGATCAAACTCAGTACCAGACATGTGCAAGGCAAGTTCTCTCTCTATAGCTGAATTACTTACATGTCTAGACTGTAGGGAGAATCTTTTTTTTTTTTTTTAATTTTTTTGGACTACACCCGGTGACGCTCAGGTGTTACTCCTGGCTATGCGCTCAGAAATTGCTCCTGGCTTGAGGGACTATATGGGACACTGGGGATAGAATCCAGGTCCGTCCTGGATTGGCTACATGCAAGGCAAATGCCCTACACTATACTATAGCTCCGGCCCCTGTTGTAAGAGGTTTTTTTTTTTTGGGGGGGGTTGGGTCACACCTGGCAGCGCTCAGGGTTTACTCCTGGCTCTATGCTTAGAAATCACTCCTGGCAGGCTCGGGGGACCATAGGTGATGCCAGGATTCAAACCAATGACCTTCTGCATGAAAGGCAAATGGCTTACCTCCATGCTGTCTCTCCGGTCCCTGGTGTAAGAGTCTTGATATACATATATTTTTTGGGAGGTAGCACACCCTGTGACGCTCAGGGGTTACTCCTGGCTATGCGCTCAGAAATCACTCCTGGCTAGGGGGACCATATGGGATGCCAGGGGATCCAACTGCGATCTGTCCTAGGCTAGCGTGGGCAAGGCAGATGCCTTACTGCTAGCGCCACTGCATAATAGTCTATAGTTGGATCAAAATCAAGTACACCAAACAGTTTGAATCTAATAGAACTTAGTAATACATGCTATCTTTTTTGTTTGTTTGTTTTGCTTTTTTTTTCGTTTTTGGGTCATATCCGGCAGTGCTCAGTGGTTACTCCTGGCTCTACACTCAGAAATTGTTCCTGGCAGGCTCGGGGGACCATATGGGATGCCGGGATTCAAACCACTGTCCTGCATGCAAGGCAAACACCCTACCTCCATGCTATCTCTCCAGCCCCAACATGCTGTCTTTTTAAGAGATGAGAACACACAGCAACTAACTATTCTACATAAAATACTCTTACTCGTGGCCGGTGAGGGGGCGCTGGAGGTGAGGTGTCTGCCTTGCAAGCGCTAGCCAAGGAAGGACCATGGTTCGATCCCCTGGTGTCCCATATGGTCCCCCAAGCCAGGGACAATTTCTGAGCGCTTAGCCAGGAGTAACCCCTGAGCATCAAACGGGTGTGTCCCGAAAAGCCAAAAATAAAAATACTCTTACTCAACATGACATTATCTTTTAAGGAGACATTTGATATTTAAAACAAACGTTTGTAATCAATGCCAGCAAATTCATATATATTTTGTTTTGATTTTGGGCCACACCCAGCAGTGCTCAGGGGTTACTCCTGGCTGTCTGCTCAGAAATAGCTCCTGGCAGGCACGGGGGACCATATGGGACACCGGGATTTGAACCAACCACCTTTGGTCCTGGATCGGCTGCTTGCAAGGCAAACGCCGCTGTGCTATCTCTCCGGGCCCCAGAATTCACTTTTGATAGGTTTGGCGGACCATATGGGATGCCAAGGATTGAACCTGGGTCAGCCGTGTGCAAGGCAAATAAGCTACCTGCTGTGCTACTACTTCAGCATCAGGGATGTGCTTTTTGACTTGATTGTGATGATATTTGTTTCACACAGGTCAAAACTGTGGGGGGTGGTATCCAGGGATATTACTTAAGTGGTAGAACCCATGTTTAGCATATGCAAGGTCCTGAATTCAACCCCCAGCATTGTGTAGCCCTCTGAATTCTGCTGGATGGGGCCTCAAAAACTTACTAAATTGTAGCTCTTTAATATCTATAACTTATTGAATGCTTATTATTTCTCAATAAAATTGTATAAAAATAATCATGGATGCTGGATAGAGGATAGTGTGGCTGGGATAGAGCTGGAAGTGAAGAAAGAGGAGGTGTAAAGGCCGTCATGGTCTTGGAGAAAAAGGTGGTAGGAAAGGATTATTTTTGGTGTTTGTTGTTAGTGGGGTCTTGGGAATTCTGACTTTAAGTGAAATGACTTGCAATGGAATTAGGTCCATGAATGGTGTTACTTCCTTCAGTGTTGTAAAGGATTTCTTTTTTTCTTTGATGATACAGGGAAACAATGTTCTTTAAGGATCTGTAATATTATGGTACAGTGAATGGGCTGTTAACTGAGCAAAGAGCAGAGTTGTGTGGTGGAGAGAACCATATGTTTCATTTTGGAATGCAGGCCTGTGTTGCTAGTGAGAAGTTCACACAAAGGGAGACTTTCAGTGGGCTATTAGGAAGGAAGCCTGGTACTCAAGGGAGTACTGGATTATGATGTAAAGTTGGGAAGTGCCAGAAATGCAAGTAATGGTAAAGCCCTAGGTCTGGAAGACATCACCACAAGAGAGGATAGAGATCAGAGCAGCAGCCAGGGGTAGGGGGCAGGTGCCCAGAATAAAAGAGCTGTCTGAAGCTGGGGGTGGCTCTGGGCTGGTGGTGGTGCTGGTGAGAAATGGGAGAATGTAGTGTGCATCAGTTTCAGTGATATGAGGGTTTTGCTAGCAGCAGGAAGTTTCTTTGGCGTGGAGGGCACAGACTCTGGTTTCAGGTGGGTTAAAGTGGCACAAGAAGTGAAGCTGAGAGCCAACAAGTGCAGGTCACTTGTGTGGCACATTGTATCATCCAGAGAGCAGAGATCTGGGGCAAAAACAGGAGGCTGTGGGATCCAGGTTTTGTGTATAGCAGGTTCTTGGGCAATAATATTGTTCAGTATCGTGTTGGTGAGATCTGTTCCACCTGATATTGAGTTTATTCAGAACTTGCTATTTTTAAAAATAAGCTGATGTTTTATTTTATAATCTATTTTTTATAATAACACCATGATTTATCAAGTTGTTCATACTACAGTTGTTTCAGGCATTAAATATTCAAACATCAATCCCACCACATGTGTGACTATCCTTTTACCAATATCCCTTCTCTTTCATCCGTCACTATGGTCTGGCCCCTTGCAGGCACAAATGCACTTCAAATTGTTTGTTATATCACAAAGACAAATGGAGTTATCAGAACTTAGTTCAACATGGTTAAATTTGAAATGATTGCTGTATCTCTTCAGGATGTTACTATAATTAGTGTCTAAAGATTTACTAGGTTGTGTTTGTTGCCTAGTTGAGCCTTCTGTGTTACTATTTAGTTTGTTAGATTGCAATGTAATTTCCCCATCAGATTTTCAGTAATATTACTGAGATGACACTACTATAAAATATTGAAGTTCAGGATTTATATAGATCTGACACAATTTGGTGGTTTGGAAGTTTAATAAGGTTAATTTTTGTATCTAGACCGTTTCTGTTGATGGGTATCGTTGGACTGTTGTAGTTCATGCAGAATGGGCAATCTGTCCTCTCGCTCCCCCATCCTACACACTTTCTGTGAATGCCACATAGCTAGGGCCAGACTACCTGGGAAGAGTCAGTGGCACTGTTCTCTTTTGAAACCTGATGGAGAAGCCAGGGCATTTTTCTGCTGGGAAGTTGGCACCAGGGGATGGGGCTGCTGGGTTTTTCTGTGGCCAGGTGTGTATGGGGGAACTCTGCCCAATCCTCTTCCAAAAGAAAAGAACCAGAATTTTCAACCCTCTCACCTGAGTGGATTTAGTTGCCCATATTATTTGATTTCAGTCACGGGAGCTGGACTTTTTTTTTTTGGTTTTTGGGTCACACCCGGTAGTGCTCAGGGGTTACTCCTGGCTCTACGCTCAGAAATTGCTCCTGGCAGGCTCAGGGTACCATATGGGATGCTGGGATTCGAACTACTGACCTTCTGCATGAAAGGTAAACGCCTTACATTCATGCTATCTCTCCGGCTCCATGGGAGCTGGACTTTTTGTCAGTGTGTGGCATTAGGTTACTGTAATTCATGACACACACACACACCCTTTTTCTGAGAGTGTTACAGAGGTATCAGCTTGGACCAGGCAATCTGGGAGGTACTGGTGGTCATTTTTTTCTATTAAAATTTTTCTTTATTTAAACACTGAGGTATACAGAGTTTCTCATAATAGTTATTTCTGGCATTCAATGTTCTAGTCCCACCACTAGTATATCTTTCTTCCACCATTGTACCCCACCCTCCCCAGGGCTGCCTCTTTGCAGGTGCAAATAATTCACTTAACATCGCCTGTTACAACTAATGGTAATGGAATTAAAAAAAAAAAATACTTACGAGACGGGCAGAGAGAGAGAGAGAGAGAGAGAGAGAGAGAGAGAGAGAGAGAGAGAGAGAGAGAGAGAGGAGAGAGAGAGAGAGAGAGAGAGAGAGAGGAGAGAGAGAGAGAGAGAGCGAGAGAGAGAGAGAGAGAGAGAGAGAGAGAGGAGAGAGGAGAGAGGAGAGAGGAGAGAGGAGAGAGGAGAGAGAGAAGAGAGAGGAGAGAAAGGGAGGAGAGAGAGAAGAGAGAGAAGAGAGAGAGGAGAGAAAGGGGGGAGAGAGAGGAGAGAAAGGGGGGAGAGAGAAAAGTGGGGGAGATCCAAGGAGAGAGAGAGGAGAAGAAGAAGAAGAGGGGAGATCCAAGGAAAGAGAGAGGGGGGAGATCTAAGGACCAGAGATACAATACAGGAGATAAGTGCTGTGCTGTCCTGCAGAGTGACAGGTGAGCACATGCTGGTGGCATTGCTTTAAGGTAACATGCCTGTTACTGTCAGACCCAGTATATAAAAGGTTTTCTTCCAGTAGCATTCATTTTCTTGGGTGCAGTTGGGGAAGTTTTTAGCTGAATTCTTTCAGGATAGACAGGTCTCAATGGAGGAAGAGAAAGATAAGCGGAAAGTTGGCAGTGATGAGACTCAGAAGATTGTGGATGGGATGGTGGCTGGGAAACTGGGGACAGGGAAAGAATGGCAGAGCCCAGTCTTGACAAGAGATTGGGTGGATGAGGTTAGAATGTGTTTGCTAGAACAGGAATTGGTGGTCAGTAGTCAGAAATGCAGAGCATAAAGCTGAAAGCATTTGGCACAAGTGACTACAACCTCCCAGACATGGCAGAGGGATAAATACACGAAGAAGACGAGTGGAAGTGTTTGGGTAGAAGCAATAGGAGCTAGAAGTCTCCGGGGCCCGGATCTGCATGCCTGTTTGTGGACGTGAGCATGGATGTCACGGCCACTGAGAGTCATGGCAGGAGTGGGACTAGAGGGACTGGAGGTTGGGGAGGCAGGGTCGGTGATGGAGTGACTGCAGTGGGGAAGGGGAGTAGGTAGGGGTTTGGCTTCTCAGAGACAGGGAAAAAGGTCTGGAAGACAGCAAAAAGTGGAAGTGGCTGTAGAAAACCAGAAAGACTTTCTCAACCTTGAGTCTCAGGCAGATGGGAGTGAAGATACCATGGGAGGCACTTATTTCTGTGAGGCTCCATTTTGGAAGTGGAGGCTGAGTGTCTGAGGACAAGCCTAAGGCATGGGAAAAGCAGAGGATTGGCAGAGGCTGTTGAGAGAGCAGAGACTATGATCAGATGGCACATGCTTAGACCTTTTGGGGAACTCATTTGCCAAAGAAGCAGGGAAGTCCCACCCTCTGTTGGCAAATATAGGTACTGAGAGAGATACTAACCCTGGGGAGGTTTGGGTTACAGGGTTCTGGCCTTGAGCATCCACGCTTGGGCTGGATGCCTCTTTGGGCTTCTTCCTTGGGGAAGAAAGTACCAAAAGCGTTTCAGGGTGGAGGGTTGCTATAGGAAGGGTCTCTCCTCAGCAGTACTCTTGCCTATCTAGGGAACATCCAACTTTAGGGATGTTGCCAGGTATGAACCTGGGCTCCTGCCCTCTGCTCCTCAATGCTAGAGTGCTTGGCTGGCACATGCCAGCAGAGGAGTTCTTCCTTGTGGTTTCTATTTTGCGTCGTAGGAGACCCTGAATTTTTGGCGAGTAGCTCACTCTGCCTCTTCTTCCTGCCTGTCTCTAAGTGTGAGCATGGTGTCTCCATGCCCAGTGGCTGAAAAACTGATGATGAGCTCAGCTACCCTGTGGGTCTGGAAATCAGGTGTTTTTCTCTGTGCTGGCTGCCTGGAGGCCACAAGCGGGAGAGGAGGATGATGATGATGATGAGGCCCCAGTCAGAGCAGAGGGTTTTCTGTTCCAGGCTCAGATTTTCAGTGGGCCTAGTACCCAAAGGACAGGATGGTAGAGTGGGGCAAAAGGGGAGGCACATACCTGCTATTCACTTTCCTTTCTCACCCTGCAGCACTCACATCCTTATCTGCACGAGCCCTATCAAGATGTACAAATACTGTCCTTATGAGAAGGTAAGACGTATGATTCCAGCTTGGCCTTTCGTGCCCTTACCGCATACATTGTGGGCGAGATGCCGGTGCTCAGCATGCTTAGCAAGAAGGGCACCATTGCCCCATTTCTGCATCTTCTCCCCTGGATCCTCCTGTCTGCATGCCACAGCCTGGCTCTGAAAGCCACCATTAGCAGCAGTCTGAAATTTGGTCTTACTCTCTGCATGGACCCTACTGCAGATGCCAAGGTCCCTGGGGAGGGTAGCCTTGTCCCATTCTATGAAGCATGTCTGAGCTCCACCCACTGAGGGCTCCTGAAGGATGAGGCAGGAAAGAAAGTCTTCCATCAGCATTGTCTCAGGGTCCCCCACCTCAACCCCCCCCCACACATACTATAGAAAGTTCACTTCTGTAGATAGACTAGTTCTAGGATTCTGCTTCTTTTGCCTTTTTGTTATTCCCTACTGTGCTTTATATTTTACATATGAGATCATTTCTGTATTTGTCTCTCTCCTTTTGACTAACTTCACTCAGCATGATATGCTCCAGATTCATCCACAGAGTGGCAAATTGCATTTGTGTTCTGTCATTACCAAGTAGTATTCTATTATATATTTTTACCATAATTTCTTTGTCTGTTCTTGGACACTTGTGTTAGTTTTAGATTTTTGGTCTCTATGAGTAGTGTTGCAATGAACATAAGAGCACAGATGTCTTTTTTTTTTTTTTTTAATAATATCTTTATTTGGGGCTGGAGAGATAACACAGTGACATTTGCCTTGCAAGCAGCTGACCCAGGACCTAAGGTGGTTGGTTTGAATCCCAGCATCCCATATGGTTCCCCGTGCCTGCTACGAGCTATTTCTGAGCAGATAGCCAGGAGTAACCCCTGAGCACCGCTGGGTGTGGCCCCAACCCCCCCCCCAATAATAATATCTTTATTTAAATACCTCGATTACAAACATGATTGTAGTTGGGTTTCAGTCATAAAAAGAACACCCCCCTTCACCAGTGCAACCTTTTCATCACCAGTGTCCACATCTCCCTCCCCCCAAGCCCTCTCCCTGTATTCGAGGCAGGCTTTCTACTTCCTTCACTCACTAACATTTTTATGAAAGTTCTTAATGTAGTTATTTCTCTAACTGCACTCACTACTCTTTGTGGTGAGCTTCATAACAGATGTCTTTTCTGATTATAATATTTGGACTCTCAGGGTAGATACACAGAAGTGGAATTGCTGGGTAATATGGAAGCTCAATTCTTAGGGTTTGTTTTTTTTTGGGGGGGGGGCCACACCCGGCGATGCTCAGGGGTTACTTCTGGCTCTTTGCTCATAAATCACTCCTGGCAGGCATGGGGGACCATATGGGATGCCGGGATTCGAACCACCTTTGGTCCTGGGTCAGCGCTTGCAAGCCAAACGCGCTACTGCTGTGCTATCTCTCCAGCCCCTCAATTCTTAGTTTTTTGAGAAGTTTTAATACTGTTGTCCAACATATTTGAATCAGGTGACATTTCCCCTTGGCATTCACCTCTACAGTAAATGAGGGTCTCTTTTTCTCGTCATCTTTTCAATACTGGTTGATGTTGCTTGTGATGTAGGCCATTTCACTGGTGTGAGGTGATATCTCATTGCTGTTTTGTTTATATCTCTTCAGTGATCAGTGTTGCAGAGCAATTTCTCTTATGCTTTGGTCATCCGTGTGTCTTTTTTTTGGTTTGTTTTTGGGCCATACCTAGCATTTCTCAGGGGTTACTCATTCTGCACTTAGGAATCATTCCTGGCAGGCTCAGGGAACCATATTGAATGTCAGCGATCAAGCCTATTGCCCTACATATTGTACTATTGCTCCAGCTCTGCATGTCTTTTTTGGGAATGTTTTTGGTTCATCTCTCCTTCCTATTTTTTTAATGGCGCTGATTATATTTTAAATTTAAATTATTTAAATTTTAAAATATTTCTTTTAATATTTGGATAATTAACCTTTCATCAGAAGAGTAGTAGGCCAAAGTTCTCCACCATCTGCAGAGTGTCTTTTTTATTCTGGTCATTGTTTCTTTTGCATTGTAGAAGCTTCTTTGCTATGGTTCCCCCACACATACACACACACACACTTTTTTTTTTTTTGAAAAAAATTATATTTTGGAAGAACTCACTACATAAAAAAATATGGAATGCTTCACGAATTTGTGTGTCATCCTTGCGCAGGGGCAGGGGCCATGCTAATCTTCTCTATATCGGTCCAATTTTAGTATATGTGCTGCCGAAGAGAGCACTTTTTTAATCATTATTCCCATTTACTTGTCCCATGACATTTTGTTTTGTTTGTTTTTGGGGGCCACACCCAGTGGCACTCAGGGGTTACTCCTGGCTCTGGACTCAGAAACTGCCCTTGGCAGGCTCGGAGAACCTTATAGGATCTGGGAATCAAACCTGGGTGGGTTCCGGGTCAGCTGTGTGCAAGGCAAACATCCTACCACTGTGCTATCACTCCGGCCTGTATTTGTTTCAGTTTTGGGCACATCTTGTGGTACTTACTCTTGGCTCTGTGCTCAGCGATCACTCCTGAGGGTTCTTGGGGACCATTTGGAATGCTGGGGATGGAATCCACGTCAGCCACATGCAAACCAAATGCCTTCCCTGCTGTATAACCTCTTCAGCTCCAACTGGTCCATGACTTTGAATTATTTATTTATTTTTTTGGTTTTTGGGTCACACCCAGCGGTGCTCAGGGGTTACTCCTGGCTGTCTGCTCAGAAATAGCTCCTGGCAGGCACAGGGGACCATATGGGACAACCGGGATTCGAACCAACCACCTTTGGTCCTGGATCGGCTGCTTGCAAGGCAAATGCCGCTGTGCTATCTCTCCGGGCCTGACTTTGAATTATTGATGATGCCTCTAGATTTGTTATGAAGGGTTATGTCTATATATATTTTTGTTTTTGTTTTTGTTTTTGGGCCACACCCAGCATTGCTCAGGGGTTACTCCTGGCTGTCTGCTCAGAAATAGCTCCTGGCAGGCACGGGGGACCATATGGGACACCGGGATTCGAACCAACCACCGTTGGTCCTGGATCGGCTGCTTGCAAGGCAAACGCCACTGTGCTATCTCTCCGGGCCCATGTCTATATTTTTTCATATATTTTATGAATTTAGTTCTGATATTGAGGTCTTTAATCCACTTTTAGTTGACTTTTATATGTGGTGTGAGAAAAGCATTTGAATTCATTTTTTTCTTTTTTTTTTTTTATTTATTTAAACATCTTGATTACATACATGATTGTGTTTGGGTTTCAGTCATAAAAGGAACACCACCCATCACCAGTGCAACATTCCCATCACCCAAGTCCCAAATCTCCCTCCTGATTTTTTCACATGTGTCTGACCAGTTTTCCCAACACTGTTGAAGCTTTCCTTGCTCTAACTCACACCTCTTTGCTCCTTTGTCAAAGATTAGAAGACCGTATACTTGAGGGTAACATTTACTGCTTTAAGTGAACAATTACTGTCCCCTAGTCTTCCAGCCGGTGATTTTGCCTACTTGGGGAATCCTGTCTTCACATGGTTAGAAATTGCTCTACACTTGTTGGAATGAGCTGGATCTGATGCTCTCAGTCATCCATTGCTGTGGATTCAACATTGACTGTTCCATCTATGAAACCTTTGCACAGGACTTAACTTTGATAGGTTCACTCAAATCTGATGTTTCAGGGGCTAGGAAGACTGCAGTCTTGCATACCTAGGCTCAATCCTTGGCATCCCATATAGTCCAATGAGCCCCACCAGGAGTGATCTCTGAGTACTGCTAGATGTGACCTTCAAACAAAAAACCCTGAAAAACAAAAACTGAGGTGTTTGTTCATGGGGGTAGTAATGTCTCCGTGTGTCATCCTTCCTCAAGCTGGAAGCCACACAATCTTCCAAGTGACACCCTTCTCCTCCCCTTCACTTCTACATACACGTTGTATTTTCTATCAGGATTGTTTATAAAATATGTCTGGCAGATGCCTACTTTTCCATCTACATTGATCCTTCACATTTATATTTCTTCCCAGAGCCACTAATTGCCTCCTAAACTGTCTTCTCTTCACTTCCCCTCAGAGCTAGAGAGCTTTTTTCATAAAACAGATCAGGTCATCCCACTACTTGAACAGTTCCAATCTGCACTTAAAATGGAAACACACAGACACACATAGACTCTCCCTCACTGTTCTTTGCATAACCTAGAAATCCTTCACTGCTTCCTGTCCTATGCACCTTGTATTCCTGTCCTTTTAATTCATAGTTCTCCCCACACACAGCTATACATTCTGCTCGTCTGGGTTGTCCTCTGCTCAGGAGATTATGTCAAAGGTACATTCTTCGCCTTCTTTTGTCTCTCAGCTTCTTTTTCCTATATAGCACTTATTCTATTTGGAATGGGTTTGGTTTTTGGTCTTTGTCTCACTGTCTATTTGTATTTTCCCCTAGAAGGCAAGATTGGTGAGGCAGGGGCCATGTCTGCATTGCTTACTCCTTACATCAGCATCCAGGCCAGATGCACGATGATGCAACTCTAAGGGTGCAATCAACATAGTCAACGTAGTTTATATTTGGTGCTATTGTAAATGATTTTGCTTGTTTTGCCTCAGTATCCAAATATATCGAAATGGAAGTGACCTGGTGTCCCATTATTTTGTTAAACCTACTAACAATTTATTACCTGTAGTGGCATTTCATTTTCTTAAATTGGGTTGTGGGAGATGGTTTGGGCCTCCTCATCCAGTGTGCTCAGGACTTACTCCTGTCTCTGTGCTCAGGGATCACTCCAGATGAGGTTCAGAGAACCAGATTCTGTGCCAGAGACTGAATTAGAGTTGGCTGCATTTAAGGCAAGTGCCTGAACCCCTAAACTATCCCTCTGGTCCCTCTAGTAGCTTTTTAATATTACATATGGGTTCCTCAAATAGCATTTCTTCTTATTTTATTTTTTTAGTGGTAGCATTTCTTAAGTTTTCACTCTGTGCCAAGCATTGCACTAAACTCCTACATAGATTTTATCTTGTGTGGTCATGTCAGTAGCACTGAGAAGTCTCTGAGTCAGCAGGCCCAGTGAGATGTCCAATGCCCAAACTGAGCCCCAGAACTGCAGAAGAGGGGGTGAGCTAAGACTGAGAACTAGAGTTCTTCTCTATATAACTATGCTCAATACTTTCTGTGTGCTGGGTACCACTTCAGGGATTTTTTTTGAGGGGTAAAGGGCACACCTGGTGGTTCTTAGGGGCTGCTCCTAGCTGACTGCATGGGGGTTGCTCCTCGTGGTGCAAAAAGGAGGTTCTCCCACCCTTTGCTCCATCTCCCTGGTCCCCTGCATCTGTTCTGGATTTCTGGGAATTGCCCTATTACTAACATCTGACTGGGTTATGCTGACTAAAGGAAACAGCAGTATGCGTAGAGAAGAGGTGGGCTAGGGCATGGATGGTGGCTCAGTGTACTGCCTATCACCCAGGAGGGCTCTGCCATATGCTATGCTGCCCTGAGCCTCCCTGTCTCTTTATAACTACATGAAGTTTTCCAGTGTGACTTTTATCTTTGTCTTTTGGTCCACATCTGACTGTGCTCAGGGCTTACCTCTGGTTCTACATTCAGAACCTGGTGGGAATTGGGGGACCATATGGGATGCCAGGGATTGGACCAGGTCAGCCGCATACAAAGCAAGGACCCTATCTGCTGTACAATAACTTTGGCTTTATAATTTTTAAAATCATAAATCTAGGAGCAAATCAGCTTTATTGAGTAAAATCCCTTATGTGGAACTCCTCTACCAGCAGGTAGAAGCCCAGTGATTGACTTTCACAGGTTACGGATGCTCTGGTTCAGCTCAGAACTGAGGTATGAGATATGTATAGCTGTAGCCTTCAGCTCTTTCTTCCCTTCTCTGACAGAAGCGTGGTTCTCTCTTGGGCATTGGTTTGGGGTGTTCTCTCCTCAGCCCTGGATATGGTGCCCGCAAGTCTTTAGGTTCAGTTGTGATGCCTCTGTCAAGGGGCTTCAGTCTACCCCTGCTCCCAGGCTGTTTGTGCTATTTCTGTTTATTGAAATGTGAGTTCCAGAGTGAGCCTCTTCTTCTAGAGCTACCCTTCAATCAGTAGTGGTGAATGAGGAGAGAACCGCCTGCCTCTCCATGACTGTGAGGCTTAATCTACCAGGATAAGCTGGTAATGCATTTGGAGTGGGAGTGCTGGCAGTATTGGCCTTGGGCTACTCCTGATTCCATCACACAGCATCGGCCAACACCAGAGCTACCAGGGCAGGGCCTCCTGAGTCCCTCTCTTGGGTGGACCTGAGGGGAGCCTCCTCCTCTGTTCTGCAGGTCATGTAGGTAATCAGCCTAACTACGTTCCCCAGTTGCACCAAGGGGACTAGGTTTGCTAGGACTTCTTGTGAGCCCAGTGGCCTTGAGACCTCTGACTGGGAAGATGAAACTTAGGACCCTTCACCTGCTATGTATAGGAGATAGAAGAAGGAGGAAGTCTAGAGAGCCCAGAGTCAGGCAAGAGAGAGAACGGGGTTTTAGGGGGAGCAGGTAGGGCACTGACTTTGCAGGCAGCCAATCTGAGTTCAACTCCTGGCACCCCTGATTGTTCCCTGAACCTTTCAGGAGTAACCCCCTAGTGCTGAGCCAGAAATAAGCCCTGAGGGCTGGAGAGATGACATGGAGGTAGGGTGTTTGCCTTTCTTTTCTTTTTCTTTTTCTTTTTTTTTTTTTTGGTTTTTGGGCCACACCCAGCGGTGCTCAGGGGTTACTCCTGGCTGTCTGCTCAGAAATAGCTCCTGGCAGGCACGGGGGACCATATGGGACACCGGGATTCGAACCAACCACCTTTGGTCCTGGATTGGCTGCTTGCAAGGCAAATGCCACTGTGCTATCTCTCTGGGCCCGGGTGTTTGCCTTTCATGCAGAAGGACGGTGGTTCAAATCCCGGCATCCAGTATGGTCCCCTGTGCCTGCCAGGGGCGATTTCTGAGCATAGAGCCAGGAGTAACCCCTGAGTGCTGCCAGGTGTGACCACCCCCCCCCCCCCAAATGTGCTCCCTAGCCTCAAGGAATTTGCAGTTAAGTGGGACAGGTAGTTAACAGATCAGTAGTTTGGCAAATTGGAAGCAACAGCTTTGATCATGGCTGTGAAAGAACTTGGTTTGAGAAATCAGGGAGGGGACAAGGGGTGATGGCTAGGTAAGAAGCAGGATCGCTCCTAGCCAGAAGCAAGGGAGCTTGCATACATTTGTGAGATGTGCAAGTGTGTATATGTGTGCAGGTACTTGCACAGCTACATGTATGTTTCATGCATTTGAGAACATGTGATGTCATGGTACATACAGCCACATATATGTACACGTGTTTATGTACAAACAGGTATCTATACCTATACATATGTGCACACACTTGTTTCTGCATGTCTGTGTGCATGTGTCTGTATGTGCAGACCCATGTGCTCACACATGCATCTGTGAGGACTATGATATCCTGTGTGTGTGTGTGTGTGAGGAGGAATGACAGGTGGGCTCAGTCAGAAATGGCCTGTGTGAAGCTACCGAGGTAGAAGAAAGAGCAGCACAGTCCTGAGGCCAAGAGAAAGTCCTTGGAACTGGAAAGAATGTGGGGGTAACCGAGTGGGCTGCAGCAAGACAAGGCTCCCTGGGGGAGCCCAGCAGAATGGGGCAGCTATCTAGGATCTGTGCATTGCCCTGCTTACTGGCCACCTTCCTTCTAGTTGGAGGGGCCTCTGTAAGCTTGTGTGGGTTCTGCATACCGCTCCACCACCACCACTGTCCCTGGCAGAAGCCACCTTTGCTTGCTTTCCCTTCAGGGAGCAGGGATCTTCCAGATCCCTGCAGGCCAGTGGACTTTGAAGGACGTCAGGATTGGGAACAGGCTAGGGAACTGGAGCTTCCTGCAGGGAGCTTAGGGTTTAGGACTCTCCTCTGTCCCTTCTCTGCCCCTCTGGCTGCCCCCAGAGCAAGGAGAATTGAGTCATGTGCTCACAGCCCAAGGGCCCTAAGATTACACCCTACCTTTCTGTAGGGACTGGAGGTACAAAAGGTGACAGTAGGGTGAGGCCCTGTGTGATACCCCAACTCACACCTGCTCCTGTACTTTGGCTCCCCAAAGTGACACCCAGCTTTTTGTCCATTCTCAGGGACACTGACCCTCACTGCTATTGCTCCTTGGACACAGCCCCACCTGAAGCCTCTCCTTCCACACCCCTTGAGAACCTGTGGGCACTGGCTTCCTGGAGAGTGCCCTGCTGGTTCCTGGGATGGGAGACGGTGGGCAGACACTCCCTGCCAAGTCCTTGCTAGACCTCATGGCACCTACTGTTGTATCTTTGAGCTCCGTCCCGTCTTCTTGTCGTCAGTGGGTGCATTACTGGAGGAGGCCTCTGGTGTGTGTGGGGTGTGTGTGTGTGTGTGTGTGTGTGTGAGAGAGAGAGAGAGAGAGAGAGAGAGAGAGAGAGAGAGAGAGAGAGAGAGAGAGATTGCATGTACATTCCCTGGGGGCTGCTTCCTCTTGGACTATTCCAGTCTGCTGGAGGACAGGTGCAGCTTTCCAATCTGACGGCAGCACTTTCTTCTCCCCCTGCTTTGTGCCAGTATGCCTGGGTGGAGAAGCACTTAGGCACAGACTTTCTGGAACACATCGTGCTGACCAGAGACAAAACCGTGGTCTCCGCTGACCTTCTCATCGATGACCGGCCAGACATCACAGGCAAGTGGCTTGTGGCATTGAACACCAGCGCCCAAAGGCTGAGAACTGTTTAGACTTCTGCACAGGGCCACCTCCTGCCTGTCCCTAAATCCTGCCCCTGCTGACCCCCACCTCCTACCCAGAAGAGCAAGCTCTGCACAGGGAACTGGGAGAAATGGGCAGCCTAAGAGAGCTTAGCAGCCTCACTTCCTTGCAGCTTCACTTCCTCATTAAAATAGCTTGGATTTGGCTCCCAAATATTTCTTTTTAGCAGGAACCTCTTCCCCACATTTTTGGGTGAGAGGGGTCCCCACTGCAAGCAGTGCTCAGGGGCTATACCTGTCTCTACTCTCAGAGATCACTCTTGGCAGGGCTCGGGACTATATGTGGTGCCAGGATTGCATGAGAGTCACCCACATGCACTGCCAGTACCTTCACTTGGTGCCATCTTCTAGCCCCAATCTAGCCCCTTTTGTATTTTCCAAAGCAATTGGGACAAACTCTTTAAGTGTGAAAAAGAAGCAAAGCGTTGTCTCTACAGTTGAAGGTTGTCTGAGAGGAATGTCTGCCTCTGGATGATAGATTCTCCTCTCACACCAGACAGCTCCACCTGAACAGACGGACAAAGAGAGGGGCATTTCCTTGGTGCCTCTCCTGATAGGCGGACACAGAGTCACAGACGTGCCTCTGCTCCCCTCTCGCCCTGTTGGCTCCTTTGAAAGCCACCAGTATCTGGTCCATTCTTTTTCCTTCTCCATCGCACATGGACCTGGTTTGGTAACATGAGTGTGAGCCCAGCCATGACCTTTCCTGCTGGGGTGCCGGCAACACTGAGAATGGGCAGATTCAGAGACCTGCCTGGTATCACTGTTCCCAATAGTCCCCCTCATCTGGGATACCAGCAGTGGCTATGTGGACAGGCACACATGAAGCTTTGTAGTTGGCGTGAGGACAGGATTGTGTTTTACATGGTCCACCACTCATGACTCGCTGACCAGTATGGGATGGGGCTCAGAGGGAGGATAACAGAACAGGGTCGAGCCTGCAGGGTGACAAGGTCAATCCTACATAATGACAGTGGCCATCCCACAGTCACTCTGGCGAGCACCCCATACCCTGGACCTTGTGCTTCCTTGCAGATCCACAGGCCAGGCACTGGGTCCCTGGGGAGGCAATTGTGAGGGGCTTGACTGCTTGCCCAAGGACCCTGGGAGCAGCCACCTGAAGTATTGCTTTTCCTGCACACAGGGGCCGAGCCCAACCCCAGCTGGGAGCACATCCTCTTCACATCCTGCCACAACCGCCATGTGCAGCTGCAGCCCCCCAACCGCCGGCTGCAGTCCTGGGCTGATGACTGGAGGACCATCCTGGATAGCAAGCGGCTCCGCTGAGTGGACTCTGGCCTTCGACAGGCCCCTGGCCTCAGGGCTCCTGCACAGGGTGGATGGCGCCCTCTCGCATCTCAAACCGTGGGAAGCCTTATGCTGCTGCTCTTGGAGTAAGGCTGTCCGGCATCCTGGACTTGTAGCAGGCTGTCCAAGGCTTGGGGCCGCAGCCGGGAGTACTGAGGATGTTGTCGGAGGCCCAGCAGCACTCCGGCCAGCCGCTCAGGGAGGTCCCTGCCTGGGTCTGCAGCCCATTAGCATTGGCTTGGGGTCTGCAAGGAAGGCAGCTGCCAGATTGGTCCTTAGGTGGCATGCAGCAGGAACAGATGGGAATGAGTCCCTACTTTTCTAACCCGGAACCCTGCTCCCTGCCTTCCACTCTGCCCAGGACAACCACAGTGTGAACTTGAAATAGGAATAATAAATGATGTTACTGGGCTGACCCCTGGCCTTCTCTCATCCCTGCCCTGGACTTCTGGTGGTTGGGCCAACTCAGCACCTGTGTGCCCTGCAGGGTTGAGAGGCCAAGGGGCCCCCCTGAGAGAGCCTCTAGAGGGGATCCTGAGTACAGGCCCACCCTCTTCCTCAATTTTTCCTCCTCCTCATCTCTTGCCCTCATCTCCCCACCCAAGACTTCAGGAACCGGATGGGGAGAAAAGGCTCCTTTTCTTTTGGAGCCACTGAGCTTGCTCCACTGTCTCTTAAATGTGGGTGTGTGCTCTCTTCCACTTCCTGCATCCCCAATGCCTTCCCTATCACCACCCTTGTAGGAGCTCCTCTTTTGTTCTGTCTCAGGTCCTTAGCGGGGATTGTGCCTCTGTGATGGGCATCCTGGAGGAAGAGGGCAGGTGGGGCTTAGAGCCTGGTGAACACAGCAGTGTCTTTCGCTGTGGCTGGCTCTGTCTGTGGGGTCAGAGGCAGGGCTTTCTCTACAGGGCACCCCGTGCTTCCCTTCTTGCTGTGCTCCTGTGCTCAGCCTTTGCCTCCTGATGCCTGCTTGTCCCTCTGTACCCTCTTTCCACGGACACCACCCCCCATCTCTGCATTTCACAAGTCAAATCTAGATTCACAAGCCTCCAACCTGCCTCTGAGCTGATGGACTAGTGTCTCCTGGACTTGTAATTTGGAGACCTCGAGGGAGCAGCCCAGGGCTTCCTCCACAGACTCTTGAGAGTGTTTCCAGCTCTTTCTGCTCCAGTCTTATCCTGCTGCCAGTGAGCTTCATCCTGTCTCCATTATCCTCTCCTGTTCCTCCCTGGGGGTGCCACATCCCTGCGGGCGTAGCTGTGGTATGGCCTCTGTCACCAGAGGCCGCAGCCTCAGGTGGCCCAGCGGAGCCATGGGTGTATGACACTGCTGGTCTGTCCCTTCTTTGGGTCAGCGTTAGGAGCCACATACCTCTGGACATTGTCAGCACTCTCAGCTTGGGGAAACAGCCACTCGCTGGGTCACTCTGCTTGTACTCCTCAGCTTGGGAAATGCAGGGGACACTAATACCCCACTATCTGTTACTCCCAACCCCTAGAACTGTGGTATCAAATCTAGATCCAGGTCTCCCTCTAGTCTTCCCAGTCTATTCTCCCTCTAGATCCAAGTGGAGAGGATGCATGAGGATTGGCCTGGAGTCAATGTTTGATTATCAGAGGCACTGAGGACTGTAGGCTGCACCTTTTCTATCGGACTTTACTTATCCCTGCAGAGGAACTCTGCACACAGGCCCTAAGGCCTGTGCAAGCCTGGTGCTAGCAGGAGTTCTGATGTCAGTCCTGGGACAGGGAGGAAATGCACTGTGAGGGAGAGGCACTCTCAGCCTTCCAGAGAATGTGGACTTGGAATGAAAGTGCCTGGATTAGATAGACCATGCTAATTGGGAAGAGAGTAAGTTGATGTTCTTTGGCAACCTTTTCATTAACAATAGTGATCAGAGTGGACAATGAAGGTGTACCTGCATGTTTGAATTTTGGCAAAATTTGCCATTTGGTTCTTCCCATGCCTACCCTAGAAGGCTCAGTGAGGCTTGAGACTTGCTGTAGGCCAGGCAGGAAAGACAGCAGGAGGATGGAGGGGGGAAGGCGCCTGCAGGGGGATCTGGCTTTGCTGCCAACTTGCAGGTAGGTTTCTGCAGTGAATTCTTTTTTTTGGGGGGTGGGGGGTGGGGACATACCCGGCAGCACTCAGGGGTTCCTCCTGGCTCTATGCTCAGAAATTGCTCCTGGCAGGCTCGGGGGACCATATGGGTTGCCAGGATTCAAACCACTGTCCTGCATGCAAGGCAAATGCCTTACTTCCATGCTATCTCTCCAGCCCCAGTGAATTCTTTTTTTAAGTCAGTTTCCAGGAGAAAGGGATGTTCTTATTTTTCTGGGTGGAGGAGATGCTCTTGCTGCAAAAGATGATGGTGTGCAGAGTAGCTGCTGGGAAAGAGGGCTTGTGGGGGGTGGGATGGAGTGGGGGTGGAGAGATTACTGGGGGTTCCATGGAAATCAAAGCATTTGTCTGAGATTGGCCACCAGATGGCAGCACAGCCCACTTAAAATTGATGGAGAGATTAAGCTTTTTGAGGTGTGTGTGTGTGTGTGTGTGTGTGTGTGTGTGTGTGTGTGTGTGTGTGTGTGTAAAACCACATGCATGTGAGCATGTGCAAGTGTGTGAGTCTGGGAATGTGTGAACATGTATCTGAGAGAAGCATGGGAGTGGGGAGATGGCAAGAGTTGAATACAGGCAGAGGCATCAGCAGGGAAGGCAGGGAAGGCCAACTCTTTCTGCCTCTTCCTCAAGGGAATCCTTATCTTCAGCCACTGAGCTTTACCTCCCACCACCCTCAAAACATGAGGAGAATAGCAACTTTGCTTCCAAGACAGGAGTTTGTCCAGGTCCCTGTGCTCGAGTTAGTTAACGTGGAAATCCATAGCACTTGGGGAAGATCTTGGGCCACTGATCTGGCTGGGCTCCCTGAAACTCCTTATATGCCTTTCTCCTCTCTTTGCATAAACTGTCACTTCCACCCTGACCTCTGACCCTCATGTGAAGCCAGGCTTCCATCTCTCTAGGCATGAAGGGCTGGTCTATGCCAACAATGGCATTTGCTTTTCCAGAGCTGCCTGTCATTGGGGCTGGGCTTTAGAAAGAGTGAAAGTGGCTACACTTTTGTCTCTGAGGCCCCCAAACCAGCATGTTCTGGGCCTGTGACGAAATACGATGCTGAAGGAACAAATTATCTCTTCAGCAAACACCTTGGTCCTTTGGGGAAAAATGCATGAACTCTTTTAATAAAGAGAGCCATTGTAGATCTGGGAAAACTGGTCTAGACTCAAAGTCTAGGGTCATAAATAATTAGTGTACTAAAAGTTCAGAATCTGGCAGAGTATTAGGCTGCAGAAGACAATGTAGTTCCACTCTCACAGTAAATTTTTTTGGAAAAAGCTGGTATGGTTCAGGAGGTGCAGTTCACAGTGATGACCACACGATGGTGCCAGAGGACCAGCTCTGGCTACTGAGACCAGCCCTGCTCTGCATCCCCTCACTGGTAGTTTTCTTTCACCCTCTCAGTTGGGTGTTGGACTGTGCAAGCGGCAATTATTCAAGTGGACAGATGAATCATCTCAACTGTACACTTTACGTAGAAGCAATGTCAGCCAAGCCCTCGTCTAAACGCACCTAAGTACATTTCAGATCCAGAGAGAGCCAGAGGGACAGAGAGACATTTCATGGGCTCTGCTCCCTTGAGATCCTCTGTTGTGGATTCCCAGCCACATTTCCTGCCTAAGACACTCCGTACAACAGAGGTGCAGATGGCTGCCATCCACTATGCTTGTTTGGCTGGCAATGTATTTTCAGTGAAACTTTTAAGCTCTCTTGATGCAAGGAGCAGGCATCTGGCCAGGGACAGCTTGTAGCTGATTGGTCAGTGCTGAGCAGAGCCTCTCACACATGTGTGTATGCACACAGCTGGTTCTCTTCATGATCTGGGCCCACACACAGTATAACTAACTTCTGGAGATATGTGAGCCCTGAACTCTTGACTCTAAACAAGGTACACTGGGCCATTGAAGCTGCAGTGACAATCCAGCTGGTAGGGCTCTTGTCTTACAAACAGTCAACCTAGGTTCCATCCCCAGCATCCCATATGGTTCCCTGAGACCACCCAGAGTCATCCTTGAGCAGTGGTAGAAGTAAACCCTGAGCACTGCCAAGTCTGACCTCCACCCCAAAAAAACCAAAGCACACTGTCCTCTTCCCACACTTTCCACAGATTTTCCACCCATCCTCATGTGCAATCCTCCTTTTTCCTCTGCTCTGAGCCCACTCCACTAGCCTTAGTCCCATCAGAATAGTCCCTCCCAGTTTTTCTGTGTAGTACCACACTACTTTTGCCCAATCTCCTGTCACCATCTGCTTCTAGGCTAGACTGTGGGCTGGGGTGCCTGTGGATGAATGGGCAGCACCATCAGGCAGAAGGAACCCTTGAACACATGCCAATACTTCATCCCATCATTAATTTTCCTGTGTGGTTCTGAAATAAAGAGGAACTTATTACAGTTGGGTGGCACTGGAATCCTAGGAAAGCTCCTCTTGCTCATACTGTCACCCAGAGCTGCCAGGAGGCAGCAGGACACAGGCTCTGCTGGCACAAGAAAGGTTGAGTTGTGGTACACGTACGAAGCCCCAGCCCCATGAACCCAAATCAAACTACTCTGCAAACCAAGGGAAATGAATATGGCGGTGCTGCTGCACTGGGTGAGCAGGAACTTCAGGGTGGGGACAGCGAACTAATGGGAGAAAGGAATCCTGAGAGAGGGGCCAAGGCCCTGCAGTGGAATTCCTGGCAGGATAATGGCTTGGGTACCTCCCAGTCAGTTCCTCAGCAGGAGCCCCTGGGTGTGTTGAACCCCTTTTCTGCCATATGCATGCAGGCATCTAGGACCCTAGGTCTGAGAATACTGGTATTCCTGTTTGAATGAACCTGAGGAGCAGGCTTGTGCAGTGTGTAGAAAGATTGTGGTACCCTGAGCCATGAGAAGGCCCCAAGCACCTTCCCTGATCCCATAGCACGAGGAAAAACTTGCAGGCAACAAGGTGGGAGCTTGTGCTAAAACCAACCTCAGAGACAAGAGGAGCCTTCTTAATATCAGGTGTCCTTTGCAACAGGGCCTCACCCACACTCAAGAAAGGGGATTGCTGTCATCAAAGCAAATTGCTGTCTTCGGAGCCTCAAAATGTCAGATCCCCTCTCCTCCAAAGAGCTACTAGGGAATTGAGATTTAGGAAAGTGAAATCTGGACATTGAAGAAAAGGCTCTATAAATGGGCGGATCTCAGAGTACACAGGGTGGTCAGGAGCCTAAACTGATGACCTGCAGGAAGTAGTGAAAAAACGTCAGAGAGGACAGGGGCAAGACAAGGCTCAGACTTGGCAGAAAGAGACAAGGTCAGTTTCCAATTCCTGCTCCAAGAGGAGATAAGAAGGCAGAGGAAACATCCAGAACTCTGACCCACAAGAGCTGCAGGAAGAATGCAAAGAGACACACCCTGGACAGAGTATGAAGAATTCGGAGCACTCAGGGTAAAGACTAGAAACATTTCCAGACAAAACTCAGACCACCTGCAAAAGCACATCATTCTAGGAGCAAGAAAAAAAGGAAAAAATTATTTTCAAATTCTGGGTGGAAATTATTTAAATGTAGAATTCAATGCTCAGCCAAAGGTAAAAATTACAAACATCCTGAAGACAGGTGATATTTCTGAAAAGTGTTTCTTTTTTTTTTTTTTTTTTTGTGGTTTTTGGGTCACACCCGGCAGTGCTCAGGGGTTATTTCTGGCTCCACGCTCAGAAATTGCTCCTGGCAGGCACAGAGGACCATATGGGGCGCCGGGATTCGAACTGATGACCTCCTGCATGAAAGGCAAATGCCTTACCTCCATGCTATCTCTCCGGCCCCTGAAAAGTGTTTCTTTTCGAAAAAAAAAAAAAAAAGAAAAGGGCACTGGTGAAGGGATGTGTGTACAGTTTATGGTTGAAATCCAATTGCTGGCATGTTTGTAAGCATTTTGTTTAAATAAAGAAATTATGGGCCCGGAGAGATAGCACAGCGGCGTTTGCCTTGCAAGCAGCCAATCCAGGACCAAAGGTGATTGGTTTGAATCCCGGTGTCCCATATGATCCCCCATGCCTGCCAGGAGCTATTTCTGAGCAAACAGCCAGGAGTAACCCCTGAGCACCGCCAGGTGTGGCCCAAAAACTAAAAAAAAAAAAAAGAAGAAGAAAAATACTATTAGAAGAAAAATACTATTATTAGACATCCTCTAGCAGGAAAGAAACTTAATTGAAGAAATGGAATTCAGGTAGCAATGGTTAATGAAGAACTTGTGAAGCTTTTTCAATCTAAGCAAGTATTTATTGCTTAAGAATGACGAACAGCGTCAGTAATAGTCTTATAAACCACATGAAAAACAAAAAAGAAATAGGAAAATGTGCTTGCCATAAAGGCAGGCTGGGGGTCGGCAGGGACATTAGTGAAGGGCTATTGACATTGGTGAAAGTAAGGATATTGGAACATTGTATACCGGAAATCCAATCATGAATAACTTTGTAATTTATGGTGATCAAATATAAAGATAATAAGAAAAATAAGAAAACTATAAATCTGAAATTAGGATCTTAGATATGATCAAAGGAATTTATGGGTTAGAAGACAATGTGCTATTACTGCTTTGTTGGTGGGCAGGTGGAGATTCTGATGAATTCTAGTAGTAGAAAATTCAGTATGGGGGGGCAGGAAAATGACTGCATGGCTTAAATCACTTGCCCAACAAGCATATTGTTAGTGTTCAAACCCAAGTGCCAGAGTGCCACCTTATGCACTAGGACTGTAAGTAACACTCTGACACTCAGCTATTAACCCAAAACAAAGACAATTTCCTTTCCTTTCCTCCAATTTCCTTTTTCCTTTTCACCTAGTTCTTTGATATGTAAAAGCCCACATGGATCATTCTACTCTGCCCCACCCTGTGGATTTTGTTCTGGAGAATAAAGAAAGAACAGTCTAGCTTTGACTCAGGCAGAGATACCTTGAGGCAAGAAGCAAATTGACTCTATGACTCTACTGACTGGCTTGCTTTATTCATTCTTCGAGGCTATCCTACCTGGGATGGAGATACAGAGTGTGGGGATTAATTTCACAATGTGTGGGTTTTATTTTACAAAGACCATTGTATGGATCATGCTGTTTGTGATCCCCTATGAGAAAGGACCCCAATGAGATGACTTGGTGGCTTAGAAGACTTCAGGACTGTGAGGCCAGATCAATAGTGCATTGGGTAGGGTGTTTGCCTTGCATATGGCTGACCTGGATTTAGTATATGACACTCCATGTGGTCCCCTGAGCCAGTGAGGAGTGATTCCTGAGTGCAGAACCATGAGTAAACCCTAGATATTGCTGGGTTTGACCCAAAAACCAAAACAACAATAACAAAAAAGTAAGGGCAGGTGTAAGGCTGTGAAACCCGTCTCCAAGGCTACTGTATGAGCTGAAGTCATTGTGACAGCACCACTTTCAAGAGGGTAAGAGAGATCAAGTACATGTTTGAACACGTTAAGAGAAACTTCTGTAATGGAGAGAGATAGCACAACAGGTAGGGTGTTCGCCTTGCACAAAGCTGACCCAGGTTTGATCTCTGGCACCTCATGTGGTCCCCTGAGTCTACAGGAATGATCCCTGGAGGCAGATCCAGGAGTCATCCCTGTGTATAGTTGGATGTGTCCTAAAAACAAAGAAAAGAAAAATCTCAGGGCTGGAGAGATAGCACAGCAGTAGGGCATTTGCCTTGCATGTGGTCTACCTGGGACAGATCTGAGTTTGATCCCCAGCATATGGTCCCCTGAGCCTGCCAGGAGCGATTTCTGAGGGCAAAGCCAGGAGTAACCCCTGAGCACCACCGGATGTAACCCCAATATCAAAATAAATAAAATAAGTTTTCTAAAAAAGAAAGAAAAATCTCTGTAGACTTAGAAGTAAGGTGTGTAGTTTGTTTGATAATTGGAAAAAATAACCTGAAATTGGGGGGGAAAAAGTGAAATCAAGCCTAAAAATCTCTTTTCTTTCCAAAAAAGACATGAAAAACAAAACAGGAAATATAAAACAAAAAGCAACGTATCTGGAATGAGTTAGGACCATTCAATAATGGCCGTGAATGTGAATGTTGTAAAGCCACATATTCAGGAAAAAATTCCACTTGGAAAAAATAAAGCCCATTGGAACTGGGGAGATGACTGCAGTAGTAGAGCATAGGCAGAGCAGAGGTGAGGCCTTGAGTTTATTCCTGGCACTTCCCTTGCCCAGAGTGGCCCAGAGTACTGCTAAACCAGCCACTGATGGGAGTGTCTCCTGTGAAAGTTAAGTTCTAGGCTAGAGAGACAGCATAGTGGATAGGACACTTGGCTTGCATACATACTACCAGGTTCCATCCCCAACATCCCAATATGCTCTCCTGAATCCTGTCAGGAGTGATCCTGAGCACAGAGCCAAGAGTAATCCCTGAGCACTGCTGCATGTATTCCTTCTCTCCAGAGAGAGAAAGAAAGAGAAGAAAGAAATATATTAATGACAATATCCAAGCTGGTTATAAATGGAAATGTATAAGCATTTTATAAAATGTTGAGAAAGACAAGTCAATATCAGACAAAATAATTTAAGGAAAAGACACATTTAAAAAAAGACAAAACTGGATTCATGTCACTTGTGAAAGTGGCCAAGGCACTTGCCTTGCTTGTGGCTGACCTGGGTTTAATCCCAGGTAAGGATATGGTTTACCCTGGTAAGGATATGGTTTCCTGAGCAATGCCAGGAGTGATTCCTGAATACAGAGCCAGGAATAGCCCCTGAACATTGCAGTGTGGCCCAACTACCAATCTATGTGTGTATATCTATCTAGATGTACAGATGAACAGTTCAAAAATAAGTCATAGTATTTTCAAATATACATGGCCCAATTATCATATTGAAATGTTGAAAAAGAAGAGGTGAGGCTATGCACAAAAGTAAAATCAAAATGGATTAAAGACCTTGATATTAGACCTGAAATTAGAAAGTATGCAGAGGGAAATGTAGGCACAATACTCCATGACATAGAGGCTAAAGGCATCTTCAAGGATGAAACACCACTGGCCAATCAAGTGGAAGCAAAGATAAACAAATAGGACTACATTAAACTCAAGAGCTTCTGCACCTCAAATGAAATGGTGACTAGGATACAAAGAATGCCCACAGGATGGGAGAAACTATTCACCCAACACCCATCAGATAAGGTGTTAATATCTAAGATATAAAAAGCACTGGTAGAGCTTTTCAAGATAACTATTTAAGCCCATTCAAACATGGGGAGAAGAAACGAACATTTCCTCAAAAAAGAAACCCAGTTAGATGAAAAACATATGGAAAAATGCTCCACATCATCAGTCATCAGTGAGATGCAAGTCAAAACCATGAGATATCATTTCATACCACAAAGACTGGCACACATCACAAAGAACAAAAACAGTGTTGGCATGAAGAGGACTCTTATTCATTGCTGTTTGGAATGTCAACTGGTCCAGTCTTTATGGGAAAATACTGTGGGTATTTTTAAAAATAATAGAAATTGAGCTTGCATATGATCCAGCAATACCATTTCTAGGAATACACCCTAGGAGTCCAAAAAAAAGAAAAAAAACAATGTAGAAAAACCCTCTGCACTCCCATGTTCATTGCAGCATTATTCACAATAGCCAGACTCTGGAAACAATTCAAGTGCCCAAGAACACATGAATGGCTAAAATGAAGTCATTAAATTTGCTTATACATGGATATGTTATGGAGTATTTGGACATATATATATATAATGGATATATTATGGAGTATTATGCTGAGTTAAATGAGTCAGAAGGAGAGGAATGATTGTACTCATTTGTGGGATGTAAGGGGGACATATAGAATGGCAATAATGTCCAGTGGGGGGTGCAGTTCGGGCAGAGAAGGGATCACTATGACAATAATAGTTGGAAATGATCACTCTGGACAAGAATTGGGTGCTGAAAGGAGATAATATCCCTTCATGATACCCCTTCTGTAACAATATTGCAATTCACGGTGTCCAAAAGGGGGAAAATGGGACAGAAAGATAGAGAAAAGAAAAATTCCTGCCGAAGAGGTTGGCAGGGGGCAGAGTGAGGGAAACTGGGGACATAGGAGGTGGGAAATGTGCACTAGTGAAAGATGGGTGTTGTTCATTATATGACAGAAATTCAATCATGAACAACTTTGTAACTGTGGAAAAAAAATATTCTGAACAGCCTTGTTTATTTTTGTTTGTTTGTTTGGTTTGATTTTTGGGTCACACCTGGCAGCGCTCAGGGTTACTCCTGGCTCTAAGCTCAAAAATCGCTCCCGGCAGGCTGGAGGGACCATATGGGATGCCGGGATTTGAACCACTGTCTTTCTGCATGCAATGCAAACACCCTACCCCCATGCTATCTCTCCAGCCCCAAGAACAGCCTTGTTTAAATAAAATAATAAAAATTTAAAAAAAACACATGTATTTTACAGGGCTGGCCTGGTGGCACTAGAGGTAAGGCGTCGCTAGCCTAGGACTGACCTCAGTTCTATCCCCCAGAGACCCATATGGTTCCCTCCCCCGGGGGGGGGGGCAGGAGCGATTTCTAAGACAGGAGTATGGGTGTGGCCCCCCCCAATTTTTTTTAAAAATCATGTATTTTTTTTATAGCCTTGTAACCACACCACTGTGTTTAAACAAAGTAATGAAATTTAAAACAAAAACAAAGAAGAGGTGAAGTTAAGTTCACCTGTATACAACAGGATTATACTTGGGATTGGGCCCACTGGAGCCAGCACTGCTGTTGGCCTCCATCCACACAGAACTTGTCGGTCACCCTGAACCACTGTGAGCGTCATTCTGCCCTGTCCCTGGACCCACTCTATTGGCTTTATCCGCTTCTCAGACAGCAATCCCTGCATCTCATGTTGGGATTCTTTCCAGAACTAAAACCCATAGCTCCCAAGGGCTTGCCCAGAGGGTGCTAGCTCCTGTGGGAGTGGGTTGGGGCACAGCTGTGGGAACTTTCTGGCTTGTGGGGCAAAGGCCCTAGGTTGACCTTTTTGATGTCTCTTCTGGACAGGACAAGATGTCCTGTTTCAGAACAAGGAGAATCAGCCGGAGAGCCCAACACAGCCTGTCACTACAGGTCTCTGAAGGCAGAGAAGCTGTCTAAGAGCCCAGAGCCCTCCAGAAGCTGAGAGAGGAGACCCTTTCCAATGCACTGTCAGCCTCTCTCCCAAGGGCTGAAGGAAGAACCTAGCCTCTCAGGGGCTTTTGAGACTATAAAGGAATCTGAAGATAATTTCAGCTTGTTTTGGAGAGGGAGTTGGCCTGTGGCTGATGTAGGGTGACTTTTTAGAAATTGTAGTAAACTGCATATAGCCTGGAATGAGTCTGATTTGAAGTGCCCTGCTTAGCAGCATTAAGGGCCTTTGAAATATGCCACTGCAGTTTGGCATCATTGCCTAATTCCAGTCTTCCTCATTGACCCAAACTGATCAGGTAATCTTCTCCATCCTTCACCTCTGGGCATTAGTTTAGATCTCACCTCTGCAGATTTTCCTGTTTTGGATGGCTTATCTAAATAGAACTAGTTGGAGGTCTCAAGGTCTCACTTCTGTCACTTATTACAATATTTCCAAGCATCATTCATACAGCACTGGGTGTGAACACTCTTTTTCATTTTATTTTTGGTTTTAGGACCACATTTGACAATACTCAGGGTGTCACTCCTTCCTCTGTGCTGAGGGCTCACTATCAGGGAGGCATATGTGTTACTGAGTATCCAACTATTGTTGGCTGCCTGCAAGGTAAACACCTTACCTGCTGTCCTAGCTCTCTGGCCTCTCATTCCTCTTTATGACCAAATAGCATTCCAATGTGTGGATGTGTCATGCGTAATGCTTCCCACATTTTTGCTGAATAGATACCTGGGTTATTTCCACCTTTGGCCACTGAGTAGTACCACTATAAGCACTGAGCTATCACCCCGGACTGTAATTGTGGAATAATGGGGTCATTTTTACCTTGACTATTTGAGGAACCATCAAGCTTTCTCCAGCCTCAGAGCAGGTTTGACCATCCCTTCTCTTCTCTTCCAGCAGACCCTTCGCTCTCCATAAGGGCACAGTCCCTCACACTGCACTGTGTTTGTTCATATTGTTCCCTCTTATCTGCCTGCCCCCTCACTCTGGGAGTTTGGCAGGTGGGTCCCTGCCTCAGTCTGGCACCTAGGCCAGAGGTAGTGTGGCAAGGTCAATGGCCTGTATTGTGCACTATTAGCTAAATATCACACTGCTCATATTTATTATATATTTTGGCTTTTGGGCCACATCTGATGTGCTCAGGCCGATTCCTGGCTCAGTGCTCAGAGATCATTCCTAGAGGTGCTTGGGGGACCATATGTGATGATGGGGATCAAATCTGGGTCTGCTTGTGTCCTGCCCATCTCCCACTGCTCATCCCCAATTTATCTCCTGTTTAATACTCATGGAAAGGGCTTAAGGCAAGTATTAATACTGTCCCCATTTTGTGGGTATGGACAAAGGTTCAGAGAGAGGTTTGGTGACTCACACAAAATCACCACTAGTAAGAGGAAGAGTTTGGAACAGTTTGTGTCTCAGGGCCTTAGGCGGGTCCCTGGGTTCATGGGAACCACAGAAAATTGCACTGGCTTTAAGAAAAACAAGTCAGGATATAAGATGCAGCAGTCTCAGACAGACTCAGGCAAGATGCTGATTCTACGGAGGAGTGGTCAGGTTGGAGGGTGTACAAAGGGGGGACTGCAGGGTGGTAGTTCACAGAGAGCCTGTTTCAACAGCTGTGGTCTCTGAGGACTCACTGAGCCCCTGAGGAGTTTGACAGAAACTGACAGTGTGTTGATAGAGTTGAGAGATTCCACACACCTTCTAAAACCGTTGACTCTTCTTTCTATCATGCACACCTGCTATTCTCTCTTTTCTCTCACTTTCTCTTCCTTCCTTTTTTCCTGTTCCTTTTTTCTTTCCTCCTTCCTTCCTTCCTTTCCTTTCCTTCCTTTTCTTTCCATTCCTTTCTTTTCTTTCCATTCCTTCCTTCTTTTTTCCATTCCTTCCTTCCTTTCCCTTCTTTTCTCCTCTCTCTCCCTCCCTCCCTCCCTCCCTCCCTCCCTCCCTCCCTCCCTCCCTCCCTCCCTCCCTCCCTCCCTCCCTTCTTTCTTTCTTTCTTTCTTTCTTTCTTTCTTTCTTTCTTTCTTTCTTTCTTTCTTTCTTTCTTTCTTTCTTTCTTTCTTTCTTTCTTTCTTTCTTTCTTTCTTTCTTTCTTTCTTTCTTTCTTTCCTTTCCTTTCCTTTCCTCCCTCCCTCCCTCCCTCCCTCCCTCCCTCCCTCCCTCCCTCCCTCCCTCCCTCCCTCCCTCCCTCCTTCCTTCCTTCCTTCCTTCCTTCCTTCCTTCCTTCCTTCCTTCCTTCCTTCCTTCCTTCCTTCCTTCCTTCCTTCCTTTTCTTTCCTTGTCACACCATCAGTACTCAGGGGTTACTTCTATCTCTGCACTCAGGTCCAGGGGACCATATAGGATACTGTGTGAAAGGTAAAAGTCCTACCACTGTACTATTGCTCCAGCCTCATACTTGCCATTTGGTGATGAGAAGCTTTGGGCTGGAAGCAGGAGTGCAGGGGTGCGCCAACTACCACCTATGTCCTCAATGCAGTTTGGTAGGTCCTAGGCATGGGCAGAGGTGGTTTGGGTGTCCCACTTCCAGGGTCCACACACAAACTTCCCAGTGGGGGGTCTTTCCCCCAAACTCCTTCCTCAAATATGTTCCCTGTCCCCCAAGATAGGGCCTGCCCTCTTGGACAGCTCTTGTCATAGTAGCTGTGCATGCACACACCAGCCTGTTCATCTCCAAAGGCAGAGGCAGATAGGGGCTGGTGGGTGTGTCCTCCCTGTGCTAAGGAAAAGACCTTTTCAGGAGGTAGGACCCATCCCTGCTTTTCTGGGTACAGGCCATTCAGCTATGAGGAAGATGATGAAGGGCAAAGGACTCCAGACTCTTCCCTGCACAGTTCCCAGTGGCCTGGTTTGCCTCTAGGGGCTCCAGCGTCCCCAAGTTAGAGATGAATGGAAGCCCTAACTCAGGTGGGGTACCTGAATCTTCTGCAGAATATTCTGGTCCTTAGATTTGAGTTCTCAGAGACTCATCACCACTGAGGTCTCTCGGAAAATAATTCTGAACCCATGAAGTTGAAGATGGGCAGCAGCCACTGTTTTAGGTATTCAATAAAGAGGGAGAAAGGGAAGGAGTAGGGTGGGAGATGAACATTCAAACTGGGATGGGAAGGAGTAGACATCAACTAGGACGAGGGGCTGGCAGGGTGGTGGAAACGGGGAAATGTATGCAGATCTCAGGGCAGGAGGGAATGGGCTCTGGAGGCTCACACAGGATCATTTGGCTGCTTGTCTAGACAGAGATAGGGACAAGCCAAAAAGGGGACTGGGATAAGATGGAGAAGGGAAAAAGTCGTCCAGCTGTGATCCCTCCAGGCATCAACTAACTGCTTCTGTGACCTGCCCATACCCTGTATGTGTACTCATCTTCCAGGTCACAGACTGTCTTCCTCAGCCTCATCTGCCTCTGTTTGGGGACTGGGTGGCGCCAGGCGCTTGTCTGCAGGACACATACATAAAGGGATGTTTGAACCAACCAACCAGTTTCATAGAGAGACAGAAAGTCAGGGTGAAATGAGGATCAGGGATTGGTGAGCTGACAGCCCTGAACTCCTGGAATGTTAAGTAATAGGTACAGTCAGCTGAGGTCAGCAGCGTCCTAGACAGGGACTGCCAAAAGGAAAAGAATTATTTAAAGGGACCGGACAGGTAGAAAAAGCACATTTTTCTCCATGGCTGTCCTGTAAGTGAACGATCTTTTTGAAAAGTGGAAGAGGCAGGCCAAGTTAGTGGGCTTCCTCTATTCTACTAAAGACTTCTGGTCCTTTGCCCTGAAACTAGCGGGGCCCGCAAGGAGCCCCCTCTCCTGGCTGCTGAGACAGGGGTTGGGTCGTCAGCCTGGTGTAGCAGCCATGGTTAATGCATCAGGCCTTGCTGTTTTCCTAAGTTCTGCTCACTTCTGCTGAATATGCAGCCAACACTGGGCTTAGACCTGCTTGCGTCTGAGCAGATGTATTTTTACAGCCCTGGAGATGACTGACGAAAATAATTTAAAAGAGTCCAAAATTAAATATTCTGAAAGCTGCGTGTTAGCTGTTTGGTTGGAAAGCCGGGACAAAATCTGCCCCTGGTCCCACTGAGCTGTTGTTTCTTGAGGGCCCAGTGCCCCCACTTTGTCTCTTATTCCTAAGATCAAGCCCCCTCACCTCCTGTGGCTCAGTTTCCGCTCTGTGACTAAGAGAAGGTTAGATGTGTTGTTTTCATTCAGTTCTGGCTGAGGCAAGCTCTTCTCCCTGCAGGGGATGGCAAGGCAGGGGCACTGTCCCTTTCCTCTTTCGCTGTCTCCCTCCTTCTCCACCTCTTTGTCAATTTCCCTAAAAAAAATTACTATTTTTAGCCCAGAGGGTGAGTCTTAGGCCTCTAGCAGAGGTGCTGGTCTTGCATGTAACTGTTTGATCGTTCTCTGAGCCCTCCCGAAGACCCCTGAGCACAGAGTCAGGAGTAATCCCTGAGCACCACCTGGGGTGATACCCAAACAAGAACAATCAAAAGGAATCAGCTCTGACTCCTAATCTTGTCTCTCAGTGACAATGGACAGTGTGTGTGTGTGTGTGTGTGTGTGTGTGTGTGTGTGTGTGTGTGTGTGAAAGGCAAGGCAAGGCAAATGCTCCATCATGGAGTCACACCCTGGCCCATGTAATATTTTGGGTTTCAATTTCCACTTTCATTAAAAGGAAGCAATGGTACCCACACACCTCACTTTACACAGTCCCTTCAATGGCATCATTTGAGTGTGTGTGTGTGTGTGTGTGTGTGTGTGTGTGTGTGTGTGTCCCAGGCTATATAGTACTGGACACTTGGAAGCATCAGAAGCATAAACATGAAGATTGATCATAGGTTGGGGTCTGCAACCCACGACAGCTGATTTCTGAGTTAGTCTTGATGAGGGCTCAGCCCACCAGCACCAGGAGGTATGAGTGAGGGCTTGCACCATTGTGATCTCCTGCTTTGTGGGGCTGCACAAAGAACTCATTCCACATGTTCTTTGCAACAAGCCCTGACCTCTCTCTCGCCTTGGCTCTAGATGGATGTGTAATTCTCATAGGGACAATAGGATATGCACAGCAAGATCAGGGCAAAAAGGGTGATTGGATTTCTGCTTTGTTTGCAAAGCAGAAACCCTTCAAGTAGTGCAGCTGTCCAGGATGTCATGCTTTGTGGAAGCCATGCTAATTGGCAAGGATAAGCTGAGATCCCAGCAAGAGAAGGGGAGGCCTGCTATGGCGCTAGTCACCCAGCCCTACAACTGCATGAAAGACTGCCTTACTGAGCTCTTCCAGTTTCCCTCATGCAAAGAAGTTTAAACAGTAAATGAACGTGGCCACTAAGTTTTGGGGTGCATTGTTATGCAGCAATTGTAGTTGGCTCAGAGATAATTGGTGTAGAGCAGAGAGAGCTGGTTCTTAAAAGATCTTTTTTTTTTTTTTTTTTTTTTTGGTTTTTGGGCCACACCCTGTGACGCTCAGGGGTTACTCCTGGCTATGCGCTCAGAAGTTGCTCCTGGCTTCTTGGGGGACCATATGGGACGCCGGGGGATCGAACCGCGGTCCGTCCTAGGCTAGCACAGGCAAGGCAGGAACCTTACCTCCAGCGCCACTGCCCGGCCCCGGTTCTTAAAAGATCTTGTCCGAAGGGTTGGAGAGATAGTACAGCAGGTAGGGAGTTTGCCTTGTGTGAAGCAGATGGGGGATTGATGTTTAATACTGGGCATCACATATGGTGCCCCAGGGCCTCTAGGAATAATTTCTGAGTGCTGAGAGAGGAGTGACCGCTGAGTACTGCTAAGTGTGGCCCAAAAACCAAAAAGAAGGAGAAAAAAGAAATCATGCTTGGAGGCGGAAAGTAACTTTGACCTGGGATAGATGTGAACCCTTTGTTATGCTGTGAAATACTTGGCATAGCTGACTTTAGGTTGGGCTCTAAATGTTGATGTTTTTGGTGGGAAAAATGCAGTACCCTAGGACAGGCCTATCGCTCTAATTTTGTGCTTTTGATGCATCTATTCTGCTACAAAACAGTGTTGCAGCTGTGGAAATGTCCCACAGGGAAGTAACCGAAGACCCAGCCAGGCTCTGGGGGGAGCCTCTGCTGAAGCCAGCTGGACACCAGCCGGTTGGTTTGACGTCTGGAAGTTGGTCAGAGGCCTGGCTCCACCCCTAGCACCCTGCAGGAATCACAGAGCCCTCCTGGGAGTTGGGACATCCTGCCACACCCAGCTGGGCTTCCTGTCGCCTGCCCAGTGGGTGGCTGCAGGGAAGGAGGCAGTCATTTCCGGGCTGTGTTTTCAAACTGGGGATGCCAGAGTCCCATTTAGACACTTGACGAAATAAAGATCCTTACACTTGGGATCCTTCACCATGGGAGGCACATGAACAGAACTGGACTTTTTTTTTGGGGGGGGGGGGCAATAGCATTTTCAGCCCTGATTCTGTGACCTTCTTTAACTATGTGACCTTAGTGGGGACAAAAAAATTCTCACTTTCAAATCCTCTTTCCAACAACTCTGGCTACACGAAGGTGGGAGAGACTCCAGTAGGAGACTGGATTTGGAGTCAGGCAGATCTGGGTTCGAAGTGCAGCTCTACTGTGTGGGCAGGAGACATCTTGCATCTCCGCCGAAGAGAGGGACAGTATGTGCTGAAGGGCTGAGCACTCTGCTGCAGTCAGTGTTCCTAGTGTCACGGCTGACTGGACAAGTCTGGACTCTTACTACTCCTGTTGTGCACCCCTGGGAAAAGACGTAGTTTCTCTTGTAGTTTTGACTGCAATACCCAACTTTGTTTTGCCTAGAATTTCCAGACAAATGGGATACTGGGTGCAGTGTGAGGGGTTAAGGCCAATGAGAAAAGAATAGGAATGGGCTGTGAGCGGGAGATGCATACTCTGTCCTAAAGTCTCTTAGTGTCTCCTCCTCCTCTTCCTTCTCCTCCGCTTTCTCCTCCTCCTCACAGCACCATGGTTTACAATATTGTTCATGATAGAACTTATGCATACGATATTCCCACCTTCACCCTACATCAGCATCCACTTCCTTCCACCACTGTTTCAGGGTTCCCTCCCCAGTTCTGTAGACCAGTTGTCAGAGGACACATGTTTTTGTCTATCCATCCCTAGAGACAACTGCCCTGTTCCCAGTTCATTTCCCATCTCTAGTGTTCTTTTTTTAAGATCACATTTTATTTATTTGTTTGTTTTGAGGGTCACATCTGTTGGTGCTCAGTGCTTATTCTTGATACAGGGCTCAGGGGACAATGTGTGGTTCTGGGGATCAAACCAGGGTCAGCCACCTGCAAGGCAAGTGCCCTCCAGCTCTATTATCACCTCTGCACCATCTCTAGTGAGCTTAAAACATTAGGTCCATACTACTGGGCCAAGTATCAGCTGATGGGCCCTTGGACCCCCCCTAAACATGACTGGGGAGATACCCTTCTCCACCCCTGCTATTTAAGGAGGAACATCTCAAATCATCCACCTACATTTTCAACTTAAGGAATTGAAAATAGACTATACCCAAAGCTAGCAGAGAAAAGAAAATAATAAAGATTAGAGCGGAGATCATTGGGGTAGAGAATAGAAAAACACCAGAGAAAATCAATACAAAGAAAAGCTGGTTCTTTGAAAAGATCAGAAAAATCGACAAATCACTAGCTAGATGGATTAAAAAGAAAATAGAAAAGGACCAAATTACTAAAATGAGAAGTGAAAGTGGGGTTCTTGCCACTGAGTCTACAGAAAGAAAAATGATCATTACAAGAGAGTATTATTCGCAATGAACAATGTTACGGTGACATTGCATAGCCTAGATGAAATGCACAAGTTCTTAGAAACACAAACTTACTAAAACTGAATCACAAGAAAATCTTGAACAGGTGATTTCATTAATGATCTTCAAGGAAGAGAAGCTCTGGGCCTGGTAACTTCTCCAGTGAATTCTACCAATCAACTAATAACTAATAGCAGGGCTTGGGAGGGGACTCAAAGGGCTTAGTTCAAGCATTGCATGCTGGAGTCCCAGGTTTAATCTCTGGTTCCCTATGGTCACTAGAAGTGACTGCCTGAGCACTGAGTCAAGGGTAACCCTGGAGCACTAGCGGATTTTGCTCAAGAAACAAACCCCAAAAGAAAGAAAACAAAAGCAGAAAAGAAGGAAGGACTGATAACACAGGGATTAATGTTCCTGCAGTTCAATTCCTGGCACCACACCAAGCAACTCCCAAGCATCACTGGCTGCAACCCTGGAGGCCTTGAGCACTGCTGGGTGCAATGAGCCTGGAAGTTCGCTAGCAACAACCTCTTCAAAATTTTATCCAGAAAGGGAAGAGGAAGGAATTTATTCTGTCTCATTCTGTGAGATAAAAAAAAAAAAATCCCCTGTGGTAAAGTCAAAGATACCACAAGAAAAAAAACTACAAAAATTGGTGATTTAGCTCAGTAGTCCTGCCTCGTCTGTGTGAGGCTTGGGTTTGATTATTGACACCCCAAAAAGAGAAAGAAAAAAGAAAAAGGAAGAAGGAAAGAAAATAGTAATCAATATCCCTCATGAGTATCGATGCAAAAGTCCTTCCTTAATAAAATGCTTGCAAACTGATTTTAACAGCATATTTAAAAGACTAAAGGGCTGGGGCTGGGCTTAAGTGAGAGCATCTGTGCATCTCTGGGTTAAATCCCTAGAACTTCATGGGCCCCACAGCATCATCAAGTGTAACCTTGGTGGCCCTGGAATGCTGCTGACTGAAATGCTTCTGGGTCTGTCTGTGTACCACCACTGGTGTAGCCCCAGATCACCTGAGCAATGATCCCACAACAAAGACAACAAAAATAACAACAAAAGATTGTATGCCACTTGATAATGGCATTCAGTCTCTCTTAGAATGCAAAATATACAGAAATCAATGCAGTAAAAATAATAGAACAAAGGGGGAAATCACATGATCATCTCAATTATGCAGGAAAAGAATTTGATACAATCCTTTCATGAATTAAAAAATCACGACACTTTAAGAATAGAAAAATTATTTTAATAAAAGACATATATGCATATTTTAGATATATGTTGTTCATATATCAAAATATAGTTTTATATACATATGAAGAATACATAGCTAGGGGGCTGGGGAAATAGTTCAGTGGGTAAGACTTTTGCCTTTGATGCAGCTGACCTGGGTTCTAGCCCCTGAACCCTATCTGGTCCCTGGTGTCCAACCCCTTTAGCGCAGAGTCAGGAGTAAAACCCCAGCACTACCAGGTGTAGCCCAAGTCCAACCTCTGACATCCACAGTTAATATCATTCTCAATGGTGAAAACCTGATTGCTTTTCCTCTAAGACCAGAAAAAGACAAGAATGCCCATTTTTACCACTTCTATTCAATGTAGTACTACTAGAAGTCCTATCCAGACAATTAGACAAGAAAAAAAAATATGAAGACATCCAACTTAGAAAAAAAAGTAAAATTAAATGCTTGTAGATGGGGCCGGGCGGTGGCGCTAGAGGTAAGGTGCCTGCCTTGCCTGTGCTAGCTTTGGATGGACCGTGGTTTGATCCTCCGGCGTCCCATATGGTCCCCCAAGCCAGGAGCAACTTCTGAGCGCATAGCCAGGAGTAACCCCTGAGCGTTACCGGGTGTGGCCCAAAAACAAAAAAGAAAAAAAAATGCTTGTAGATGACATGATCTTATATGTAGAAAATGCTATTTTCACAAAAAAAAATTGTTAGCATGAACAAGCAAACTGCATAAAATCAACATTTAAAAATCAATTATGGGGGCCTGGAGAGATAGCACAGTGGCATTTGCCTTGCAAGCAGCCGATCCAGGACCTAAGGTGGTTGGTTCGAATCCCGGTGTCCCATATGGTCCCCCGTGCCTGCCAGGAGCTATTTCTGAGCAGACAGCCAGGAGTAACCCCTGAGCACTGCCGGGTGTGGCTCAAAAAAAAAATCAATTATGGGGCCAGAGATAGCACAGCGGCAGGGCATTTGCCTTACATGCGGCCTACCCACGATGGATTCAGTTTGATTCCCAGCATCCCATATGGCACCCAAGCCTGCCAAGGGCAATTTCTGAGTACAGAGCCAGGAGTAACCCCTGAGTGCTGCTGGGTGTGGCCCCAAAACAAAAAACAAACAAAAATCAATTATGTTGGACCTGAAGAGAATAATACAAGGATTAAGCAAGGCCCAGGTTTGATCCTTGGCACTGGAAAAAGTCCCTGAGCACTTTTAGGAGTGATTCCTGAGCAACACTAGCTATGTCCCCAAACAAAAAAATATAAAGCAAAATATCATTTTTTTCTAAAGACTAGGAATGGCTAATCTAAAAATCAAAGTAAGAAAACATTTAATTTATAATAGTATCAAAAATAATTGGGCCAGAGAGATAGCATACAACTCATCTGGATTCAGTCTTGATATCATATATGGTCCCCCTTTGCACTACCAGGAGTGATCTCTGAGCACTATTGGATGTGCCTCCCTCACCCAAAAAAGGTAATAAAATACGTGGGTTGGATAAATATCTCAAAAGACATATGCACTGTGCTCTTAGTTTGGTCCTTGGCACTACATGAGCCCTGGAACATCACAGGGTATGGCTCTGGTAACCCCCAAGAACTTCTAGAGAGGTCCTGGTATCTCCCAGAACTGGATCTGAGCAGCATTAAATCACTAAGCTGATCACTGACTGTTATACCTATATAACTAGGCAAAGTATTGCTTGGAGTGGTCTCCAGGCCCCCTGAAAACTGCTTAGGATTCCACCCTCCATCAAGGAATAAAGTAGGTAAGAGTCAATTCAACAGGGGCTGCAGATATAGAACAATGGGTAGGACATTTGCCTTGTATGCAGTCAAACCTGGTTTAGATCCCCAGCATCCTATATGGTCCTCTCAGTGTACCAAGAGTAATTCCTAAGTGCAGAGCCAGAAGTAACCCCTGAGCACTGCCTAGTATGGCCCAATTCCATTCCCCAAAAATAAATTTAAAAATTTAATTAAAAATAAAATTTAGGGGCCAGAGAGATAGCATGGAGGTAAGGCATTTGCCTTGCATGCAGAAGGATGGTGGTTATCCCGGCATCCCATATGGTCCCCTGTGTCTGCAGGGGCGATTTCTGAGCAGAGAGCCAAGAGTAACCTCTGGACACTGCCGGGTGTGACCCCAAAAACCAAAAAAATAATAATAAATTTTAAAATGTCGATTCAAACAAACAGGTCTAAGATTATACGTGAAAAATACAAAATGCACCAAAAGAAATTGGAGGAGATCATGGAAATCCCATACCATAAGTTAACATATTTTTAAGATGGCAATTGATTTAAAGGAATATGTGAATTTAGAGCATTTGCCATCAAAATTCCAGTGATGCTTTTTGTAAAAAGAGAAATCTATCTTAAAATTGATGTAGAACTTCAAGGAACCTCAAGTTACTTTTTTGGGGGGGTTGGTTTTTGGGCCACCACACCAGTGGTGCTCAGGGGTTACTCTTAGCCCTATACTCAGAAATCACTCCTGGCAGACTCCGGGATGCCAGAGATTGAACCCAGGTCAGCCACATACAAGGCAAACACCCTACCCACAGTGGTATCACTCCAGCTCCCCATATCTTGAAATAAATAGAGCAGGTAATTTCACGCTTCCTTTTTAAAAACTCATCACAAAGCTACAACAATCACAACAGTGTGATACTAAGACAGACATGTAACCCAATACAACAGAACAGATAAATAGGTCATTGAATATTTGGTTGAAAATATATGTCGTCAACAACAGTTGTTTAATGAGGAAAAAAACTATCATTTCAACAACAGTACTATAAAACCTGATTAGTCACATGCAAAAGAATGAAATTGGGCCATTATTCAACACCATAAAAATTAACTCAAGGGACTAGAGTGGTGGCACAGGGTATAAGGCGTCTGACTTGTGCATGCTAGCCTAGGATAGACTGCAGTTTGATCCCCCAGCGTCCTATATGGTCCCCCAAGCCAGGGGCGATTTCTGAGCATATAGCCAGGAGTAATCCCTGAGTATCACCAGATGTGGCCCAAAAACCAAAAAAAAAAATATATATATATATATATTAACTCAAAATGGACCGATAACCTATAGATTAAGACCAAAAACTATAAAACTTATAAAATAGGGCAAAATCTTCATAACTTTGCATTTATCATTAAATTAGATGATATAAACACTAAACTTTATTATTTTTTTTTTTTTTTTTGGTTTTTGGGTCACACTCGACAGTGCTCAGGGGTTACTCCTAGCTCTGTGCTCAGAAGTCGCTCCTGGAAGACTCGGGGACCATATGGGATGCTGGCATTCAATGTGTTGGCTGCATGCAAGGCAAATGCCTTACCGCAGTACTATCACTCTGGCCTCTAAACACTAAATATTTTTAACAGAGTTAAAGTCAACCTACAGAATGTAAGGAATGTTGGTGGTTGCTGTGAAAGGGAATAATGGTATGGATATTCCTCAAAAACTAGAAACTGAATTCGCATATGATCCAGCAATACCACTTCTAGGGATATACCCTAGGACACCAAAAACACAATACAGAAAAACTCTTTGCATTCCTAGGTTTACTGTAGCACTATTCACAATAGCCAGAATCTGGAAGCAACCCAAGTGCCCGAGAACAGAAGAATGGATAAAGAAATTGTGGTGTAACTACACAATGGAATACTATGCAACTGTTAGGAAAATAGGAAGTCATAAAATTTGCTTAATCAGGGGCTGGAGTGATGGCACAAATGGTAAGGTGTCTGCCTTGTGCACACTAGCCTAGGATGAACTGTGGTTCGATCCCTTGGCGTCCCATATGGTCCCCCAAACCAGGAGCGATTTCTGAGACCATAGCCAGGAGTAACCCCTGAGTATCACCAGGTATGGCCCAAAATCCAAAAAAAAAAATTTTTTTTTTTTGCTTAATCATAGGTGGATACAGAGAATATTATGCTGAGTGAAATGAGTCAGAGGCAAAGGAATAGGCTTAGAATAATCTCATTCATTAGTGGGATATAAGGGGGAAAAGATAGTATGGTAATAATATCCAGAGACAAAAGGGACAAAGTGTAAGAGATCCAGTCATTGATAGGTAGCTTGCCACAAATAGTGGAGCAGTGCAGTTAGAGTAGAGAAGGGACCACTATGACAGTGACAATGATAATTGAAAGTTATCACTTTTGGGGGGGGGCACACCTGTTTGACGCTCAGGGGTTACTCCTGGCTAAGCACTCAGAAATCGCCCCTGGCTTGGGGGGACCATATGGGACGCCGGGGGATCAAACCGTGGTCCTTCCTTGGCTAGCGCTTGCACAGCAGACACCTTACCTCTAGCGCCACCTCACCGGCCCCAAAATTTATCACTTTAGACAAGAACTGGGTGCTGAAAGGAGATAAAGTGATATGCATGGTACCCCTTCATTAACAGTAGTGGGGTTGTGTGTGCAAAAAAAGCCAGTAGTGCAAACCACAGTATCTTAAAAGGAAAAACAAAAGAGAGAGAGAAAGAAGTAAAATGTCTGCCCCAGAGTCAGGCAGCAGGAGGAAGAGAGGAAACTAGGGACATCAGTGGCAGGAAATGGGCATTGGTGAAGCGGGTGTACATTGTATTACTGAAACTCAGTCATAAACAATTTTGTAACTACGGTGTTTAAATTAAGTACTTAAAAAAAAAACAAAGTACGATGGTTCCTCAAAGAAGTAAAACAATTATTATATAATATAGAAGTAAAGACGTAAAAGTTATATGACTGAAAAGTGTAAACTAGGGGCCAGAGAGATGCGGTAGGGCGTTTGCCTTGCACGCAGCTGATCCAGGACAGATGGTGGTTTGAATCCCAGCATCTCATACGGTCCCCTGTGCCTGCCAGGAGCAATTTCTGAACACAGAGCCAGGAGTAACCCCTGAGTGCCTTTCAGTATGACCCCCCCCAAAAGTAATATAATCATACTGTATATCATTTAATTATGATTAAAATATTTTATAATAAATTATTATATGATACAGAAATAAATGATAATTTTGTTAAATTGTTATATAATTATGAGTTAAATAGCTATTATATAATAAATTATTACTAAACAACTACTTTTTTGCTTTGAAGGGTCATACCCAGCAATGTTCAGGGGTTACTACTGGCTCTATCCTTATGAATTACTCCTGTCAGGGCTCTGAGGGCCATATGGATGTCAGGGATCAAACGAACCCAGGTCAGCTGCATACAAGGTAAGCGCCCTTTGTATCCATTGTACTGTAAGTACCAGCCCTAATCTTGCAGAACTAAAGAAGTAAAACAAAAAATGCAGCAATACACACATAGATTTATTTATATCTCTAAAAACCTAAAGCAGAGACTTCATATTTAAACTTCATATGTTCACAATGACCAAAAGATGAAACAGCCTAGTGTCCACTGACAGATGAGGGATAAATAAAATCTGGACTACACATAAAGTGGGAGGGGGGCCCGGAGAGATAGCACAGCGGTGTTTGCCTTGCAAGCAGCTAATCCAGGACCTAAAGTGGTTGGTTCGAATCCCGGTGTCCCATATGGTCCCCCGTGCCTGCCAGGAGCTATTTCTGAGCAGACAGCCAGGAGTAACCCCTGAGCACCGCTGGGTGTGGCCCAAAAACCAAAAAAAAAAAAAAAAAAAAAACCAAAAAAACATAAAGTGGTATAGTAGTTATGCTATCTATAGCTATACATACTAAGTAACCATACATACTAAGAAAGGAAATCCTGGCAGATATTAAATTTGGATGAACCTGAGGGGTTCACATAGAGGGAAACAGGTCAAGAGTTATGATTCCACTGATGTAAGGTTCCTCAGTTTGTCCTTGTCTTGTGCTGTGGTCACTTTAATTATTAATGTGATTTTCACTTGTAGCCCTCCTTAGAATATTGTGGGGTCCACAGAAAGATCATAAGACTTCCAGATGAGAAATGCTGGTCTGGTGGAGATGGAGTTACAGATTGGGAAGATGAACAATTTTTTGCACTTGCAAGATCACAATGTGGATGTACATAATACCACTGGTTGTCCACTTAAATGTGGTTAGGATGAGAGAGGTAGTACAGGGATAAGCTTCTTGCCTTGCACATAATCAGTCTAGGTTTAATTTCTTTTCTCTTTTTTTTTTTGGGGGGGTCACACCCGTCAGCGCTCAGGGGTTACTTCTGGCTCTACACTCAGAAATCACTCCTGGCAGGTTTGGGGGGATGCCGGGATTCGAACCACCATCCTTCTGCATGCAAGGCATATACCCTACCCCCATGCTATCTCTCTGGCCCTTTTTTATTCTTTTCCCATCCCCCCCTAGGTTTAATTTCTAGCACCACATGTAGTTTTGGGCACCATCAGGAGTGTTCCCTGAGCACAGAGCTAGGAATAGCATCTGAACACAGCCAGATGTGGCCAATCCCAAATATCCTCTGCATTCAATAAAAATAAAAATGCATATAGACTAAAAGGAGATGAGATATCCATGCCTATAATGTTGAGGTAAATATGCACCTATGGCAACTTTATCATAGAAAGTTTCAGTGAATGAGGGCTTAGGAAAAGTTGAACAAAATACCATTGGAAGCTAGAGCCAGAGTAAGAGTTTGGGCACAGAGGGACAGAAGCCTCATTGGAACTAAACCTCAGGACAGGATAGGGTCCCCCTGGATTTATGGGTGGTGTCATAGCAGGGGCACAGGCAGTGACCCTCAAACTATGGCCCAGAGGCCACATATTGTATTTGTTCCTGTTTTGTTTCTTCACTTCAAAATAAGATATATGCATTGTGCATAGGAATTTGTTCATAATTTTTGTTTTTACTATATCCAGCCCTCCAATGGTCTTAGGGACAGTGAACTGGCCCCATGTTTAAAAAAGTTTGAGGACCCCTGGCCTAGAGGGACAGCAAGGTCTGTCGGGGGCTCATCTAGGATAATTGTTGGCACAGGAGGAAATGAAAAGTGGGCCACCTTTTAGCAGGTACCAGCAACTCAAATATGGCAGCTTTAAAACAGAAATACCACTGTGAGTTTGTGGTGCGAATGAAGCAGTCCCAGAGGAAACAATCTCTCTATTTCATCTCTTCCAACTGTCCTGCTCACTCCACTTGTGGGCCTGAGGCCCTAGTGGGCTTCCTTAAACTGATTCTCAAAGATGAGGGCCTCAGACATCTTGACTTCTGCAGTGTTATCACAGGAAGGTACCTTTGGATCTGGTGACCTCGTCCTTTCGTGTCACCTGGGTAGAAGCAGGAATCCAGAGCAAAGCAAAGTGCTAGGAAATAGTTCAGCAAGGAAACACTGGCCAGACTTTTATGTGACCATCTTTAGTTCTTTTTTTTTTTTTTTTGGTTTTTGGTTTTTTGGGTCACACCTGGCAGCGCTCAAGTGTTACTCCTGGCTATACGCTCAGAAATCAATCCTGGCACCATATGGGATCCCGGGATTTGAACCACCAACCTTCTGCATGCAAGGCAAATCCTTACCTCCATGCTATCTAACTGGCCCCAACCATTTTTAGTTCTTAAAGTTATTTTGTCATTAGTAAAAATAATTAATAGATGTGTTATAGCTACTTGCAAGTAACAGGCTCCAGAAGCTGGAAAAGACTTTTCAGTGCTGTGGTTTCTGGCAGGACTTGTTCCAGGTTCATAAGGACTCCAAGGTCCTTTGCTCTGCTCTGCTCTGCCTTTTGCAGTGAAGATTTCAGCTTAAGGTTTCCAGATGGTCCCTGTGTTCTAGGCTTAGCCTCAGAAAGGCAGTTTTGATTCAGTATTCCTAAGAAAGGGTGACTTTGTGAGGATCAATTGGGCAACATGATGAGGATTACTGGGAAAAGGTCAATGAGGCTAGAGTGAATACTGTGATTAGCTCTGCAGCAGGAATTGGCTATGGAACTGGATGTACCAGAACCAGGAGGATGCCAAAGAAACCAGGAATTATTAAGAAGGAAAAGGAAGGGCCAGGAGAGATAGCACAGCGGTGCTTGCCTTGCAAGCAGCCGATCCAGAACCTAAGCTGGTTGGTTCGAATCCCAGTGTCCCATATGGTCCCCCCGTGCCTGCCAGGAGCTATTTCTGAGCAGACGGCCAGGAGTAACCCCTGAGCACCGCCGGGTGTGGCCCCCCCCCAAAAAAAAAAAAAAGAAGGAAAAGGAAGAAGTGATAGAACAGTGGTAGGGTGCTTTCCCTGCAGTTGGCTGACTTGAGTCCAATCCCTGGCATCCCATCTGGTCCCCCAATCCTCACCAAGAGTTAAGCCCTGAGCACCTGCTGGGTGTGACTTCCAAAAAGAAACAAACAAAAATGAAGAAAAAAGAAATGGACGTTGAGTTCAACTCTGAGTGCCAACTTTTTCAATTTGTATATAATGTACATATACATATTTATTGTTTTGGGTTCATTGATGCTTAGCGGTCTGCATTTAGGAATACTGCTGGTGGGCTTGGGGCACCAAGAGAGGTGCCAAAAATTGAAACCAGGGGGCTGGAGAGATATCATTGCCTTGCATGCAGAAGGACAGCATCTCATATGGTCCCCTGAGCTGCCAGGAGCGATTACTGAGCGTAGAGCCAGGAGTAATCCCTGAGCACTGCCGGGTGTGACCCAAAAACAAAAACAAAACAAAAAAATTGAACCCAGGCTAGCTGTGTGCAAGGCAAAAACGCCTTACCCACTACACTATCTACTATTGCTCTTTCCTCTATATTTTATTTTACTTTTGTTTGTTTGTTTTTGTTTTTTTGGGCCATACCTGGCAGTACTCAGGGGTTACTCCTGCTCAAAAATCACTCTGGGCAGGCTCGGGAATCAAGTGGGATGCTGGGAATCAAACCCGAGTCTGCCACATGCAGGGCCTGTGCACATGCAATGCCCTACCCACTGTGTTTTCGCTCTGGTCCTAGTTATTTTATATTTTCTCTTACATTTATTTCCCTCTGGCTGGGGTGGTCAGGATCTCTCATTTGCCCAGGTTGCTTCCTAATCCATGGAGCCAACTTCCAGGTCCTTTTCATCTGGGGATTCCTTAGTACAAAGCTACCAGGATCACCCCTACTTGTGGAGGCAGCAGTAGGGTTTGAATTCATAATCTTCCATATGCTAGGCAAGCACATTAAGCCATTAATTAATCTTTTGATCTCCCTGACTGTTAGATATTTGAAAAGTGGAAAAGAATAATACAAAGGTGAGAAATACCTTTGGCTGCAAGTAACAGAAAATACAACCTAATAGTGAATAAACAAATAGAAGTTCAGTGATTCACAGACACAGGTGCTACTGATCTGCTCCTCGATACACCCACAGGAGACAGGTGCCACCTGTGTGCTTGCTTCTCTCTTGCAGAGCTCACTTTGGTCTTTTAGCTGCCCAATGACGTATGTAGCTTCAGGCATATTTTCCAGGTTCAAGGTAGGGAGAGTGGAGAATAGAGTGAAATTTGCTGGCTCTCTCTTTCTCTCTCTCTCTCTCTCTCTCTCTCTCTCACTCACTCTCTCACTCACTCTCTCTCTCTCTCTCTCTCTCTCTCTCTCTCTCTCCCCCTTTCTTTTAATTACGAAATTTTGGCCATACCCATTAAGGCTCAGGGGTTACTTCAAACTTTGCATTCAGAAATAACTCCTAGATGGCTCAGGGACCATATGAGATGTCAGAGATTGATTCTGGATCAACCAGATGCAAGGCAAATGCCCTGCCCACTATACTATCTCTTATGCTCCAGCAGGCTTTCTTTTTGTATCATCACTCTTACTGGGACAGAGGATTTTCCAGAAGCTTCTGAAAAGACTCACTCAAATTTTGGACCAGAACTGGTCACATGGCCCCTCACATATTGCAGTGTTTGATGGACCACCTTGGTTTCCTTGGTAGAGAGAGAGACACTGGAATGCAAGAGTCATGCAGGCCAGTGAAGATGGTCATTTCTGTAAGAAAGGCAGAGAAATGAGGCTGGGGATGTATTGGAGAAAAATGCAAAGGGAAAAAGGATGATAGTGGGTTTTAGAGCAACCATTAATCATTTCTACCATAACCAATAAAAATGAGGGGGGCGGACTGATAGCACAGCAGTAGGCATTTAAAAATGCCTTGCATGCTGCTGATCTAGGACCAACCAGGGTTCAATCCCCAGCATCTCATATGGTCCCCCAAACCTCCCGGGAGCAATTTCTGAGTGCAGAGCCAGGAGTAACCCCTGAGGGGCACCGGATGTGGTCCCCCCTAAAAAAAGAATGAGGAGGGATTCAAAGTCAAACAAGGAATGACTCAGATATATCAAAATTAAGAGAGGAAAAAAAATTTTAAAAATAAAAAAAATTAAGAGAGGAATATTTCTTATAAGAAAGGTGAAGAGACTAAAAGTAATTTCAGTATAGGACAGTTGTTATATATTCTAGCTATATGTTCTGTTGATCTTCTATAGGTTGCCTTTTTGATCTCAAACACTTTGATGAGAAAAGTCTTAATTTAATAGAATCAAACTTTTTATTTTTATATCAATTACTTGATTTAAAGACAATGTAACACATAGTTCACATACTTGATCATAATAAATTTGTTTTCAGATTAAAGAGGACAAAATTATTTTAAAAATAAGAAAATAAGGGCCAAAGAAATAGCACAGCTGTAGAGCATTTGCCAGGAGTGATTTCTGAGCACAAAGCCAGGAGTAACCACTGAGCACTGCTGTGTGACCCAAAAACCCAAACAAAACAAAACAAAAAAAAAAAAGAAAGAATGAAAGAATGAAAGAAAGAAAAACAGAGAAAAAGAGAAAAAATATAGCGATAAGAAAAATTGTGAAAATTATTGTAATTTATCTCCAATGAGATCATGAAGTCATTGTCAGAAAGTTTAGTGAGTTCTTGTTGCTAGTTGACCACCTGTTACTCCTTTTGTCTCTGCACATTATGTGTACTCAAATACACATTTGCATTTAAATTGGTGTGTTCCTATGGATATTAAAATTTTTAATATTTTATATTATTTTAATTATAATATTAAAAATTGGGATTGTTGAGGCTAGAACAACAGAACAGAGAGGAGAACATTTGTCTTGCAAGCAGCTGACCCGGGTTTGATCCCCGGCATCTCATATGGTCCTCGCAGCCTGCCAAGAGTAATTTCTGAATGTAGAGCCAGGAATAACCCCTGAGTGCCACCAGGTGTAGCCAAAACCAAACCAAAACCAAATAAAACAAATTGGAGTTGCGTTTGCTTTTCCATGGTCCAGGAATTCTAAGCACTATTGCTGATACTATGATTGTTTTGTAGGGTGTATTTTGGCTGCCAAGCCTTCCAGAAGTATGAGAGAAGGTGGGAGAAGGGTACCCACACTCACTCCAAAAAGTCCTGGTAATATCAGCCCTAATACCTGCATACCTAGAGTTTTGGTTAGTTTTGGTCTCTGCAGGGAGCTGTAGATAAGTGTTGAAGCTGGGCCACTCGTGGGCAAGCAGAAATTGTGAGTGATGGGTGTAGCTGGGCAGAGACTTGGCCTGCCTCTACTCCTGAGATTGCTAGCTTTCAACTGTATTGCTAGTCTACCCATGACTTTTCCAAGCTTAGTTTGTATCTCTTTTAAGAATAGATTGAGTCTATGGTGACTGCATTGGATGTATTATTTTAATTATGATTTTTTCTTCCTTTCAATGTTCTTTTTTAAAAAAAAACAGTTTATTTATTTATTTATTTATTTATTTATTTATTTATTTATTTATTTATTTATTTATTTATTTTGTGCCACACCTGGCAATGCTCAGGGGTTAGTGCTGGCTCTGTGCTCAGAAATTGCTCCTGGCAAGTTCAGGGGACCACATGGGATGCCAAGAATCGAAATGGGTCTGTCACGGGTCTGCCGCATGTAAGGCAAATGCCTTACTGCTGTGCTATCTCTCTGGCCCCTCAGTATTCTTCTTAAGAAATTTCTATCAGGGCCCAGAGAGATAGCACAGCGGCGTTTGCCTTGCAAGCAGCCGATCCAGGACCAAAGGTGGTTGGTTCGAATCCCGGTGTCCCATCTGGTCCCCCGTGCCTGCCAGGAGCTATTTCTGAGCAGACAGCCAGGAGTAACCCCTGAGCATCGCCGGGTGTGGCCCAAAAACCAAAAACAAAAAAAAAATTTCTATTTTTTTCAAATTCATAAGAATATTTGCCCACTGGAAGTGACTTTATTGAAAAATAATTCAAATTATTTAAATCAAACTATATATGATATAATCTACATCTCTTAGATTATAGATATGTAATCAGATTATATGTAATCTTATATAATAATATTTAGTATCCTCCATTTAGTGTATTGTAGAATGAAATCAGTACTTTGTTCCTTTTTATTGTCAAATAATAGTTCATTGTATGGCTATACCATCATTCCTCATTTGATAGACATTTGCTTTGTTTCCATTTTTGGATGATAAAAAGTAGTAATTCTATGAAGAGTCATATACAAGTTATATGTGGTTCTCTTGGGTTCTTTTTGAAAAAAAATTTTTCTTTTTGGTTTTTGGGCCACACCCTGTGACGCTCAGGAGTTACTCCTGGCTATGAGCTCAGAAATCGCTCCTGGCTTAGAGGACTATATGGGACAACGGGGGATCCAACCACAGTCTGTCTTAGGCTAGTGCCAGCAAGGCAGATGCCTTACCGCCTCTGTGCCACTGCTTCAGCCCCTTTTTTGAAATTTTTAATGTTTCATCTTTTTCATGTAGATTTACAGTTCATCATTAAGTCATTGTATGTTGAAAAAAGTCAGCATGAAGACATATGCCTATTCCTTACAAATATCCAATAAACTTACTATTTTCTGAGATCATCCTTTCTCCTTATACCTCATGGAACAGGTCACTGCCATATATCCATGTTTCTGAGATCTAGATTTTAGGTTGTGCTTGTTCTTTTTTCAACATTAACTTGATTGTTTTTGACCTTTTGTATTTTAAAATAAACAGAATCAGCTGACCGAGTTATTTCAAAAACAAAACAAAAGCTGGACTGGAGATTTTGACTGTGATTAAGTTTTTATAGACCTGACATTTTTACAACGTTGAATCTTCCATTTTAAGATCAAAGTCTAGCTCTTGATTTTCTTGGCCTTTAATTTTTTTTCAATAACTCTCAGATATTTTCTTGTAGAAGTCTTACATGCCTTTCACCAGATTTCATTTGGGCTTTATTAATTTTTGTTTTGTTTTGTTTTCATTTTAGGGGGGAGTCACAGCTGGCAATGCTCAAGGCTTACTTGCTCCTCTGTACTCAGGGACCCCTCTCAGCAGGGCTCTGGAAACCATATGGGATGCTGGAGATAGAACCCAGGTTGGGTATATGCAAGGCAAGTGTCTTGCAAAATAAAAATATCCACAAGTGGTGAGACTGCCCCAGTAGCCCTGTTTCTAGCCCCTTAAGCGGACAGGTCTAATGAAACTAGGGAGAAATAATACCAAGCCAGTCAAAAGATTAACAGGAGTCAGCCTGCTTTTTGCTTCATGACCTCTCTCTGCTATGTGCTGGCTCTCTCTGTGGAGACCAAAGCCAGAACTCCTCTTTATTCAAAACAACTCCCAGTACCAGGAGAAGGAGGTGGAGTCAGATACAAAAGTCTAGTGGACTTTTACATACCAAAAGGAGGGGTTAAGGAAAAAGGAAATTGGGGAACACCTTTGTTTGGGGTTGATAGTTGGGTATTATCTTATATGTCTTACCCACAATACATTTTTCTGGTTTTGTTTGTTAGGGTTTTAAATTTTGCTTGATTACTTAAGCTGTTTGAATGATCATTAAAATTTGTTCGCTTATCACCTTGTTCTTTCTAGGTGCTGAATTAGTTCTATGCCTCCAAGAATCAAGCTTAAAATTTGGCTGTCAGCCTTAATTCAAACAACAGTGACTCAGGTCAGGAGCAGAGTGGAGTGGGAATAGTGTTTATCTTGTTTGGTGCTAACCCGGGTTCAGTCCCAGGCACCCCATATTGCCTTTGGAGCTGCACCAGGAGGAATCCCTGAACACCACCGTGTGTGGTCCTAAACCCGGAAACAAATAATTGAGTAAATAATAATGACTCGACACCTTTTTTTTGGAGGGGGGGTCCACATCCAGCAGCACTCAGGGGTTACTCCTGGCTCTCTGCTCAGAAATTGCACCTGGCAGGCATGGGAGACCGGATGCCGGAATTTGAACCACCGTCCTTCTGCATGTTCTCCAATACTTAACTTTAAATCATGTTTTTCAACTGGTAGTTATTCCTTCAGTGACTGCATGCAGTCGTCCCTTTCTAATTTTTTTTTATTGTGACTGAAGTTCATTACACAAAATTATTTACGGTACATAGTGACAGTGAATGAAGGGCATTCCCACCACCAATGTTGTCCTCCCTACACTCCCATTCCCAGCATGTCTCCCATATCTTCCTCCCCCTCCCCCCCCCCCCAGAATACTAGTGTAACTGGTCTCCACTTTACAGCTTGTTGTAGGTTGGGTATCTATTCTGTTTGGTGTTCCAGTCTGGTCATTTTTTATTTACACTACATGTTCATATGACTGGTCCTGGTATCATCCTTTTCCCCCCTCAATTTATGAGGCTGAATGATTCAAGTTATGCTATTCTGTTGGAGATAAAAAGGTTAAGGAAACGAGAAGAAAATATTTGGTATCAACCAAAAAAAAAAAACGAAGAAAGAAAGAAAAAAAAAGAAAAAATATCACCGAATAATATCCACAAGAGTGAAAAAGAAAGAAAAAAGCGAAAGAAAAAAAGAAGGAAAATAATATCAAAAAACAAAAATCAAAATAAAACAAAACAAGAAAAAGTGCTGTAGTGGCAGGGTAGCCCTTTCTAATTTTTTAAAATATATATTTTATTTAAAAAACTTGATTACATACATTATTGTGTTTAGGTTTCAGCAATGTAAAGAACACCACCCATCACCAGTGCAACATTCCCATCTCCAATGTCCCAAATCTCCTTCCTCCCCATTCTACCCCCACCTGTACTCTAGACAGGCTTTCTATTTCCCTCATACATTCTCATTGTTAGGATAGTTCACAATGTAGTTATTTCTCTAACTAAACTCATCCCTATGGGCCTGGAGAGATAGCACAGTGGCCTTACAAGCAGCCTATCCAGGACCAAAGGTGATTGGTTCGAATCCCGGTGTCCCATATGTTCCCCCGTGCCTGCCAGGAGCTATTTCTGAGCAGATAGCCAGGAGTAACCCCTGAGCACCACCGGATGTGCCCCCCCCCAAAAAAAAAAAACAAAAAAAAAAACCTCATCTCTGTTTGTGGTGAGCTTCATGAGGTGGGCTGTAACTTCCAGCCCTCCTCTCTTTTGTGTCTGAAAATTATTATTGCAAGAATGTCTTTCATTTTTCTTAAAACCCTTAAATGAGTGAGATCATTCTGCGTCTTTCTCTCTCTCTCTGACTTATTTCACTCAGTATAATAGATTCCATGTACATCCATGTATAGGAAAATTTTATGACTTCATCTCTCCTGACACCTGCATAATATTCCATTGTGTATATGTACCACAATTTTTTTAGCCATTCATCTGTTAAAGGGTATCTTGGCTGTTTCCAGAGTCTTGCTATGGTAAATAGTGCTGCAATGAATATAGGTGTAAGGAAGGGATTTTTGCATTGTATTTTTGTGTTCCTAGGGTATATTCCTAGGAGTGGTATAGCTGGATTGTATGGGAGCTCGATTTCCAGTTTTTGGAGGAATCTTCATATTGCTTTCCATAAAGGTTGAACTAGACGGCATTCCCACCAGCAGTGGATAAGAGTTCCTTTCTCTCCACATCCCTGCCAACACTGATTGTTCTCATTCTTTGTGATGTGTGCCAATCTCTGTGGTGTGAGGTGGTACCTCATAGTTGTTTTGATTTGCATCTCCCTGATGATTAGTGATGTGGAGCATTTTTTCATGTGTCTTTTGGCCATTTGTATTTCTTCTTTGTCAAAGTGTCTGTCCATTTCTTCTCCCCATTTTTTGATGGGATTAGATATTTTTTTCTTGTAAAGTTCTGTCAGTGCCTTTTATATTTTGGAGATTAGCCCCTTATCTGATGGGTATTGGGTGAATAGTTTCTCCCACTCAGTGGGTGGCTCTTGTATCCTGGGCGCTATTTCCTTGGAGGTGCAGAAGCTTCTCAGCTTAATATATTCCCATCTGTTAATCTCTGCTTTCACTTGCTTGGAGAGTACAGTTTCCTCCTTGAAGATGCCTGTAGTCTCAATGTCCTGGAGTGTTTTGCCTACGTGTTGTTCTATATATCTTATGTTCTATATATCTTATATATCTTTCGGGTCTGATATCGAGGTCTTTAATCTATTTGGATTTTATCTTCATACATGATGTTAACTGGGGGTCTAAGTTCAATTTTTTTGCAAGTGGCTAGCCAGTTGTGCCAACATCATCTGTTAAAGAGGCTTTCTTTGCTCCATTTAGGATTTCTTGCTCCTTTATCAAAAATTAGGTGATTGTGGGGCCGGGTAGGTGGCGCTGGAGGTAAGGTGTCTGCCTTGCAAGCGCTAGCCAAGGAAGGACCGTGGTTCGATCCCCCGGCGTCCCATATGGTCCCCCCAAGCCAAGGGCGATTTCTGAGCACATAGCCAGGAGTAACCCCTGAGCGTCCAACGGGTGTGGCCCAAAAACCAAAAAAAAAAAAAAAACCAAAACAAAACAAAACAAAACAAAAAAATTAGGTGATTGTATGTCTGGAGAACATTCTCTGAGTATTCAAGCCTATTCCACTGATCTGAGGTCCTGTCTTTATTCCAATACCATGCTGTTTTGATAACTATTGCTTTGTAGTAAAGTTTAAAGTTGGGGAAAGTAATTCCTCCCATATTCTTTTCCCCAATGTTTGCTTTAGCTATTCTAGGGTGTTTATTGTTCCAAATGAATTTCAAAAGTGCCTTATCCACTTCTTTGAAGAATGTCATGGGTATCTTTAGAGGGATCACATTAAATCTGTACAATGCTTTGGGTAGTATTGCCATTTTGATGATGCTAATCCTGCCAATCCATGAGCAGGGGATGTGCTTCCATTTCTGCGCCCTCTCTAATTTTTAAGGGCCATCTGTTATACCTCAGTTCTTCCCTCTTGTGACCTTCTAAAATATCTTGTGCTGCAATGCTCTTATGGTTATCTTTAGGGCCAGCTAGGGGAGGGGACGTGGCACACCTGATGTTCTGCCCCTAAAGTCTGGTTCCAGGAACTAACTGTCTCTTCAGGCCTAGTCTTTTTACCTTATAATTGCAGCCTGTAATGGCAGAACTTATGTCAACTAATCAACTCAAGAATTTCTAAAAGCAAGTGAAAACAGTTAGTCCTAATAAATCACATCTATTATACTCAGCGTGTCCTAGCTTATTCTCAGCCCTTACAATGATGCTCAGGGAACTATGTAGTGCTGGGGATCAAACCCAGTTGGCCACATGCAAGTCAAGCAACCGCTGTACTATCTTTCTGCTTCTTCTAGTTTTGTTTTTGTTTTTTTAAATAGGAGCTAAACCCAGAGGTACTTGAGGGATCCCAGGGTATATCAATGGTGCTGAATTTGCCATGTAGTGTCAGGCACTGAAATCAGGATCTTACACATTCTGAGCATGCGCTCTATGATTTAAGCTATCTCCCTGGCCTGAAGTAGCTCTTTTGAACATCTATCTTAGGATGGATTGAAAAATTTTCTTAGGAAAATTCTCATATTTTAAGAAAGAAATAGCTTCCCTTGTTGTAGCCACACACAAAGAGCTCACACTCTGCTTAATCCAAAACAGAAACTTTGCCCTAGTTTCCTTTCCCTTCACATAAACTTGATTACCATGAGATAGGTACTTTTGTTTGCTAACTACATTTTGCCCCCTTTCCTCATGTGGATTGAGTCTGTGCAACAAAGATTGCATGGGGAGGAAGCTCAGTCTATGAGGCTGGAAGCCCCCTGACTTCATTCTTTTATCCCCCTCTTTTTTTAAGTTTTCGGGCCACACCTGGTGACACTCAGGGGTTACTCCTGGCTCTGTACTCAGAAATCGCTACTGGGGGACTATATGGGATGCCAGGGATTGAACCCAAGTCCATTCTGGTTCAGCCACATACAAGGCAAATGCTCTACTGCAGTGCTATTGTGCCAGTCCCCTTTTGCCCCCATCTGTTATCCCTTACTTTTGTCTTCTTTGCTTAATAGTTGTAGTGCCCCAGCTTCAGACCCATTCACCGGAGGTTGGATTATGGCAAGTGAGTCTTTACAGCATGTGACTAGAAGATAGTACAACGGATAGGGCACTTGCTTTGCATGTGACTGACCCAGGTTCAATACCTGGTACCCCATATAGTCCTCAATTTTTCCAGGAGTGAACCCTGAGCCCAGAGTCAGGAGTAATCTCTGAGAACCACCAGGTATAGCCTGCAAGCAAACAAACAAATGGAAATGTGCTTCCCAGATACCCTTACAATTCAGTATGCACAGCTGATCTTACCTCAGCTGAGCTGTGACACTACATGAGATGCTGCTGTGACAGTGGTCACTGGCATATCATGGAGCTGGTGTTGTTGCAATGTCTGGCTATAGTTACTGACTGTTTTCCTGAGCTGTTATTCAAAAGAGCTTTTGGCTCTGCTGAAGGCTTAAGCAGGCTTCATTCTTTCACCAGCTCCCCTGTGCAGAAACTGTCAGGCATAGATTATATGTATATAATACATATATGCATGTATTTGCAACAAAGAACTTGGACAGTAACTGCTCCCCAAGTTTGCCCCTCTGCATTTCAATCAAAGGGGATAGTATTTCTCCACCTGTTCAAGCCCAGAATCTCAAAACCATCTTGGTCTCCTCCCTTCCCCTCCATTTTAGTCCTAGCCTCTTACCCATACTTCTCCTTACCCTCTGAGCGCCTTTCACACCTGTCTGGCCCTCCACTCCCTTTCAATAGCTGTCAGTCCATTTTTAGACTTGTCCTCAGTTTTCCTTCCTTCTCCTGGATTGATATTCCTGAAAGGAAAAGGAAAAAGTACTGAAACTGTGAAACTGCCAGTGCTGGTCTACCCCATTCCCTCTGTGAATTTCAGAGAAAGCCCTTCTTGGAATGGTCTCCTTTGACCTCTCTTGCCTCTTTCCTCTCCTCTTGGCTCTAAGCAAGAACATTCTTCCTGGCTTTGCACATGAGTTTTCTTTTTTTTTTTTTTTTTTGGTTTTTGGGCCACACCCGGCAGTGCTCAGGGGTTGCTCCTGGCTGTCTGCTCAGAAATAGCTCCTGGCAGGCACGGGGGACCATATGGGACACCGAGATTCGAACCAACCACCTTTGGTCCTGGATCAGCTGCTTGCAAGGCAAACGCCGCTGTGCTATCTCTCCGGGCCCTGCACATGAGTTTTCATCTTCTTTTTCTTTTGTTGTTTTTGGGCCACACTTGGCAAAGCTCAGGGGTTACTTTTGGCTCTGCACTCAGGAATCACTCCTGCTGAGTTCAGAGGACCACATAGGAAGCTGGCGATGTAACTCCAGAGAGCCAAGCACAAAGCAAATAAACGCCTTACTCCAGCCCTGCACATGAGCTTTCTTCTATTTGGAGCTTTTCCCACCACTAAGTTAGTTTTCAGCTTTCAGGAAATTCACTGTTGGTTTTTCTTCTAAGGGCAGGTGGTATGAAGGAGTAACAACTGTGTGTGTGTGTGTGTGTGTGTGTGTGTGTGTGTGTGTGTGTGTGTGTGTAATTTATCTCTCACTTGAGCCTTTAGAACTTGGGGGCTCTTTGGCAAGACCCTGCTAGCTGCTAAGCTTTTCCTGTAGGCCTTCATTAAAATTAAATGTAAAATTAAGGTAATATTTGTGTCTCTAGATAAAATTCTACCCTTTTCCAATTTGCTGGATGAAGGAGAGTATGCCCCAGGACACAATTCTCCAGGCTAAGTTTCCACATCCACTGGTTTCAGTGGGCAGGGCCCCGAGACGCAGATTGAGGAGGGGCAGTCAGGCAGTCTCAGGAGGGCAGACACTCATGCCAGGAGCTTCCTACCAACTGCCCTTTGAGGGTTCTGGACTATTCCCTTAACACTGTCAAAGGCTCTGCAGTCACTCTGCTTACCTGTCTCCTTGGAGCCCTTGGATGTCTTGTTTCTAAATCCCACGGCCACTGAGAGGATAAATAAAGGACACTCGCACAATGGCGCTGGCGGGGCTCAGCGCGGGGTTAGCATCATTTCTGAGCTTATTTCTTCTCCTCCAGCATTGCACCATCACTACGTTGCGCAAGAGATGATTTTCTTGTCGGTTTCTGAAATGTAAACACTTTTTTCTGTCATCTTGCCAGTCGTGAGCACAGAGCTCTGTGCGTGTTTGACAGAAGCCCTTGATGAGTTAATGGTCCCATTTGCCGGTGGAAGGATCCACTTGGTTACAAGAAGAGGAGAGGCAGTGGCGCCTGCAGAACATGACTTACAGGGTCCACTGTGAGCCACAGAAATTGCCCCGCCTTGGAAGAAAGGAGTGCCCAGACCCTCCTGTACCATTTACCCCAGGTAGGGTCCTGATAAAAGAAGCATCTTTGCTCAGTGGCTCAAGGGGCTGCATAAATTAGCATAGTGGTTCCTTAGTTCTCTATCTCCAAACCTCATTTTCACTCATTTACACAGCAGACTCCATCCTCCTGCCCAGTTCTACCTCCCTATACCCAGGGACTGGGGGTGGGGGGCGCACGCTCTGTTCCTCCTTCTTTCCTCTCATCCTTCCAGGAAGCCAGCAGCAACCTGAGGAAAAGGCCTATTTTCAGAAAGGCTAGCAAAAACCATAGTGACAGGATCTCCAAATTTTCTCTGGTCCCCTGAGCATCAGAGCCACTGAGACTCTAGATAAAGAGAGTGGGGGGACAGAGGGTAGACACCAAACCAAGTGAGTGATGAGGCTGGAAGAAGCCAGTTGTGGGCATGGGCAGCTGTAGAAAGAACGACTCTAAAAAAAAAAAAAAGAAGAAAAAGAACGACTCTCCATGTAAAATGGAAATTGAGCCACTAATTGGCAATTAGCACCAGAATTTCCCACCTCCAGCTCCAAGGGCCCCACTACCCCCAGTCCACAGGATGCTTGTACCCACAGCCTGTCTGAAAGGACTCTATTTAAAATCTGCTTAGTATATATTTCCCCGGTAGGAGAGGGAAATAATCGCAATAATCCAAGCTGAAGAAAGCTCTTAGCAGGAGATTTTGTTGACGGGTGGGTGTGGGAGGCCTTTCAGTGTTCAGTGTTACTGAAATGCTCTGCAGGTAGACAGCTGCCTGGATACAGCATTATCTCAGCCCTTTCCTTTTGAATCTACTCCAGGACCTTCATCTGCTTTCAAACTCTTTACATTTGGAGCCCTGCAGGATGCCACTGGGACATGACCTGTGTGTCCTTCTCTGTTGCCAAGATCCTTGAGGTGCTGGAGAGATACTAGAACAAGTAAGGAACTTGCCTTGCGTACATGAGTTGGATCCCTGGCATCTCCTATGGAGCCCTGAACACTGCCAGAGTGATCCCTGAATGCAGAGCTAGGAGTAACACCTGAGCATCACTGAGTGTTTCCCCGTCCCATCATAAAAAGGATCCTTGGACTGAAGGCTGCCCTGAGAGGGGGATGTCTGGATGGAGGTTGAGCCCTGTGCCTCAGTCCTTTCACTTCACTCTCCTCCTTGCTAGTGGGGAGGCAGTACTGCTAATAGGGTCTCCTCTCTGGGAGGTGGGTGCATTCAGGACTCACCAAGAGAAATGCCCAAATGCTAACAATTTTGGTTAGTTGTTCTGCCAAGCCTGATTCCTCTGCAGCCCAGATTTTGCACCTAAGGTAGGCATCCAGATGGTACCTTCACACTGGGAGATAGGTAATTGTACTTTCTTAAATCCCCCCCAAACAGCAATTTGCAAAGTGGAGGCCTCATTCCTGCAGCATCAGCATCTTCAGCAAGAATGTGAGATACAGATTTTTAGGATCAGTTCTAGGACCCAGGCATCAGGTGGATCCAGCAGTCTGTGCCATAAGAAATCTTCTAGATCCAGGTTGGAGTGTCCCAGCTCTCAGATCATCAGAGAATGATTGTAATTCAGTGCTTTCCCTTCAATGTGCCTGTGACTTCCCTGGGGGATAAAATGATAATGAGGGCTCTGCTGGGCCTTGGCAGGGCTGAGATTCTGCCTTTCCCCAGATGCAAATCCTGGATCACACGCTGAACAGTGAGTGGGTTTGCGAATCCATGAGACTGAATCTCTGTGCCAGCAGCGGGCTAAGCCCTTGTATCATCTCAGTTCTTTTCCGAAACACTATGTGGTCTGTCTTCTCATTATAATTTCTGTTTCTTAGCAGCATTGTTGAGAAGTAATTCATAAACCTTAGAGTTTATCTGGCTAAGTTCCATTCGATGACCTTCAATACCACCACAGTCCTGCCAACACCACTATTTACTGCAGAATTTCTTTATTCTTAAAGGAAACTCAGCTCCTCTGAGCTGTCACTCTCCTGTCCCCCTAACCCCTAGCTCTGGCAGCCCCCAATCTCCTTTTTCTATAAGCAATTTGTATATTCTGAACATTTGCTATAAAAAAAAATACAACAGGAGACCTTTTGTTACCTGGTTGCCTCATTTAGCATAATGTCCTCGAGGTTTATCTATGAGGTAGCATGTATCAAGATTTCTTTTCTTTCTGGGGCCAAATAAAATCCTGTTGTGCACATATGCCATGTTTTATTTATACATTCATTCACCTGTTGGTGGAAACTAGGGTTGTTTCCGCTGGGGGAAGGCTATTAGAAACAGTGATGCAAGGAGCATTATGCACAAGTGTTTTTGTTTGATAGATGTGACCACATCTATGAGACTTGGGAGGTTGGGCAATCTGGCAAAGGCATTCACAAGTACACATGGTGCTGCCCAGTGACCACTCCAGTCTCCTGTGTTTCCTGCCTCCTTGCTGAGAGGCCTGGACTGAGTGGCTTGGTGTCCTTGCTCCTTGATCTGAAGGTGTCCTAACTCAACAGTGTTACAGTTCGGAAGGAGAGAGATGTCTCTCCTTCACAGAGAGGTGTCTGTGAAGAGCTTGTGACTGAGAGAAAGAATAGGGTCGAGGATGGGATGGTGAGCTGTGTAAGGGGACTTCTTGGCACCAACAGAATTCCTAAGTCAGGCGCCAGAAAGACTTGGAAGAGTTGGGTCCTTCATTTGGGGGAGAGGGGGCCTTGCCATGTGAGGAGAGGCTGTGCTCTGGCAGGCCAGGCACTCAGCCTTTGAATCAAAGCATCAACGCTTTTCACCTCCTCCCACAGCCATTTACCCAGCCCCAGGAGTAATTGCCATCATTTCAAGGCTGGGTAATGCCAGGAAGATTAGGGAGGGAACAGCTCCCTCGGGTGTAGCAGGAACATTAGGCACAATTAGAAATGTCAGCAGCTGATGCCTCGTCAAAGAGCACAAGCAGAAGGGCACAGGCCTCCAGCTGCCTGCCAGAAGCCCTTCTGCACTTGGTGCCAGGCTGTATACCAGCTCCTGGGAGTTGGATGGGCTATTGCACAACCCATACCTCCCCCCTCCCCCAGCCCTTTTATGCCCTTTGATTCGCCACAGAAGCTGCTTTGCCTTTAGGACTAGCAAGTGCCTCACCACCACCACCCCTCAAGCCTATAGAATAGGCGCAATAATAAAATTGCTCTGCTGGATGGGCTTTGGGAGTCTTTGCCCCTATTTAATCCTCCTGGTAATTATGGACGTGGACCAGCGGCACTGCTACTCTTCCCATTCATCAAAAGAGGGGACGAAGGTAGACTGATAAAGTTCCAGTCTGGGTCTCAGTTTTCCCATCTGCAGGATTGTGGATGTTGAATAGAAAGCAGAAATTTGGGATGGCCCTTTCAGCTTTCAGCCTCCAACTTTGTCCTGAGGACCTTGGGCATCAAGCAGGCACGGGGACAATCTGGGGGAGCAATGTCAAAGGACCTATCACCTGCTAGGTTTTTTTCCAGTCACCCAATAGACTTCCAAATCTCTCTCCCTTCCTCCTCCCTCTCTCCATTTAATTGTTCAAGTGTATTTTCAAGGAAGAAAAATATGTATGTATACATATATATGTATATATATTAAGATAATATTTGCATGCAGTGAAATAGACATTTAATTTTAGGGGCCTATACCTGGCTGTGCTCAGTCAGGGGCTACTCCTGGATTTGTGCTAAAAAGTCACCTTTAGTGGGCTGATGCCAAGGATAAAACAGAAGTCAGCTAGAAGTATACAAAGCAAGCACCTTAAACCTTGTATTAATAGACATGTTTTTCTGAAATATACATGTTTGGATGATAGCTCATAGTCCAGGAATCTTGACAAGAACACATGTATATAGCTCTCTTCAAGGCAAAGAGCATTACCAGTGCCTGAAGTTCATCCTTGCTCATCTGGTCATCTCCCTTAGAGATGTCATCTACCTAGAGACAGATCAGATATTACTCTGATCATTGCCACCTTTGCCTGTTCTGAAACTTGAAATATAGAGTCAAATGCATATGTAGTTTTAAATTTTTTTCTGTTTTAATTTGGGAGAAGAGTTAAGGATGAATTCTAGCTTTCTTTCTGACTTTATTTATTTTTAGATTCCCCCATGATTTTTTCACTTGTTAGCAATTCATTTCTTTTTGACACTAAATAGCATGCCACGTTGCCACTCTATGATATGTTTCATTTGCTTACCCATTTATCTTTTAATTCTTTTAGTTTTTTTTTTCACTTTGGTCCTGTTCTTAGAAAAAAATAAAAGCCTTTTTTGTGAGTATAGTTTTTGTGGTTTTTGTGTGGACATAGTGTATTTCTCTTGGGTAAATACTGGGAGTAGACTTGCTGGTCTTTTTTCTTTTATGTAATCACATTATAAAAGAAAATATGTGTAGATTATTAGATTATAGAAACTTTGAGCCTTCAAATTTCCATTATTAAAAAAAATGTTGCACCCAGATTGATGATCTGTTAGCTGTGAGGAAAACCTTGTCATTCAGAGAGATTTAATTCAAGTTCCAGCCTGACACTTGTAAACTCTGACTGACCCTCACTCATTGTGGGTGACAGCTCAATGAACCCCTTTACCCCACTTATTAAATCTCATTTGTCTTTCAAGTTCTAGTCTAATGTCTCTTCCAGGAGGTTTTTCTTGAACATCTAGATAAAAATGAAAGGGCAAATATTTGTAGAGTACTTACCATGACATTAAATATACTATTGGAAATAGTAAAGTATATGTAAGTATTAATTCATTTAGTTCTTCCAGTAATAGCAACTTGTTCCATAAAGTTTCATAAAGCAATTTGTTTATCTTCGGGCCCTTATAAGTAAAGAAAAAGCCAGTGATTGGTCCAAAGTGAAGCCAGGATTTTGACCTACTATGTGTGACAGTGATCTATAGATTTGCATGTTCTGAATATTTCTCTGTAAAGTCATGTGTTATTTGACCTTTGTATCTGACTTCTTTCACTTGGCAGTGGTCCTCAACATTTAGACATTTAGGTATGTAATACACGTCCTTCATTAGTTATGGTTCTATATTTTCTTTTGAATAGCTTTAATTATTGTTAAAATGCATTTATCATTGCTTAGCAATTCTATAGAATTTCAGGAAAATGGCTTTATACTTGTCTATATTACTCACTTCATCTGAAGTTCCAGTGCCACCACAAAAGATCCCTTTTTGATTCCCTCATCAACCCCATATGTAGTTGTCATAATTTACTTAGGTCTAGGAGTGAATTTGTTGTCTTTTGTGAGTTAGTTTGCTTTAATTATTTATGTTCTATAGATGAATGAAAACTTCTTTTTTTTTTTTTTTTTTTGGTTTTTGTTTTTTGGGCCACACCCGGTGGTGCTCAGGGGTTACTCCTGGCTGTCTGCTCAGAAATAGTTCCTGGCAGGCAGAGGGGACCATATGGGACACCGGGATTCGAACCAACCACCTTTGGTCCTGGATCGGCTGCTTGCAAGGCAAACGCCACTGTGCTATCTCTTCGGGCCCGAAAACTTCTTATAATAAATTTTCACTTCCTTGTTTCACTTAATAGAGCCACCTGAAGTTCATTCATTTTGTTTCAAAGACATGTCATTAAATGACAGAGTATTTTGTTGGGTAGATGGACCACCACTTTCCTATCCAGTCCTCTGTTGACGGGCATTTGGAATGATTTCATGTTCTGGCTATTGTGAGTGATGCTGCTATAATCTTAGGGGTGTATTCTACCTTCCCAAATGAGATTTTTTTTCTCATATTCTAGAAGTAAATGCCTAAAAGTGATATCACTGGATTGTATGTATGATGTTTTCATTTAAAAGCATCATCATACTATTCCCCCCTAGAATGAGACCGTTTCATTCCCACAAACAAGGATGCACCACATTTAGTTTCTCCATGCATCCTGCTTGTGAACAATTGGGTTGTTTCCATCTCTGGGCCTCTGTGATTAGTGCTGCTGCAAACATCTGTGTACAGGCTTTTATTTAAACACCTGTCTTTAATCTTTTGGGGGGTATATACCTAGGAGTGGACTAGATGGGTCATGTGGTAATTTTGTGTTTAACTTCTTGAGGAATAGCCAAAGTGTGAACGATTTCAGAACTCTCCAGGGCTTGAGGCTAAAGACGTGGATGATGAAGTGAAGGACAGAATTTTGCAACATGTGGAGTAAATGGGAGCCTAGTAAAAGGACGTCACAGAACTTGCACAATGGTCTCCCTGCCTGCGGGGAGGGGGGGCATCCCACACCATTTATCTTCATCTTCTTTGAGTCAGCTGGCTCCAGTCCCAAAACTCCTTTCTCTTCCACTTCACAACACCAGGGGGCATCTTCCTCCAGGCAGGGCAGCCTTTTGGAGCCTGCCTCTGCAGGGGTCCTTTCTGGGAGAGGGGTGATGGTGTAATCATCCTTTGTGGTCAAGTCCGGGGGAACAGCTAGGCCAGCAATTTGGAAAGTGAACAAAAGGAATCCTGAGCCTGGATTTGCCTTCTTTCTTCATCAAGGCCTCAGGGCACTCTAATAGGTCCAGCTCCACCCTACCTCCATTTCATAAAGAGGGGCCAGATTGAATGCCAGCTGGGAAGGAAGGAAGGGCAGGGTGGTTGGAGTCGGGTGAGGGAGTTTACACAGAGAGCTCAGTGCTCAGCAGACAGCATACTTTTCCTGCCTGAGAGTTCCAGCCCCCAAGCCTGGATTCAGAACTGCACAAAAAGGCTAGGGCTCTACTTTCATTGTTAGAGCTCACTGCAAAATGCCATTATGGTGTTCCTTGCTCAACAACCCTGTGGAACGAAGACATGGCGGGTGCAGAGGACCTTCTTACTGAATAGGCTGCAGGTCTAGAAGGTTGACCCTGGTTCTTGCCCTCAGGGACACTTATTCTACATCCCAAACATTTGGTAGCTAGGTCAAAGGGCCTAGTCTGGGATTACTGGGAGCTCTGAGAGGAGGTGGGGTGCTCTACCACTAGCACTCTCTCCCTGTTCCCCAAGCTGAGTATTTTTGGGCAGCACACCTGACTATGTTCAATGATCACTCCTGATGGTGCTCAGGGGTCCATATGTGCTGCAGGGGATTGAATCTTGGTTGGCCATATGCAAAACAAAGGTCTAACCCAGGGGTCTCAAACTCGAGGCCCATGGGCCGTTTGCGGCCCTCTGTACAACATTTTGTGGCCCTGCCCCAGAGGAATCTTTTTTTGTTTGTTTGTTTTAGTTGTTTGGGTCACACCCTCCAATGTTCAAGGCTTACTACTGACTTTGCACTCAAGGATCACCCCGACTTTGCCTCCTGTGGCCCCAGGTAAATTGAGTTTGAGACCCCTGGTCTAACCCCTTAACTTTACTATAGTTCCAGTACCTGGCTGGTATATTTTGATTCTGACTTTTATCTGTTGAGAAAGGAAGGATGGAAGGAAGGAAGGAAGGAAGGAAGGAAAAAAGGAAGGAAGGAAGGAAGGAAGGAAGGAAGGAAGGAAGGAAGGAAGGGAGGGAGGGAGGGAGGGAGGGAGGGAGGGAGGGAGGGAAGGAGGGAGGGAGGGAAGGAGGGAGGGAAGAAGGGATAAAAGAAAATAGGGAGAAAGGGAGGGAGGAAGGACGGGAGTAATGAAGGGAGGAAGAAAGGGAGGAAGGAAGGAAGGGAGGGAGGAAGGGAGGAAGTAGAGATGGAGGAAGAGGGGGAGGGAGAAGGGAAGGAAGATAGAAAGTAAAGGAAGAGATAAAGGGGGAGAAAGTGATAGAAAGAAAAGGAAAGTGATAGAGATAGAAAGAAAAGGAAACCTGGGCCAGAGCAGTGATGCAAGCAGTAGGGTGTTTGCCTTCCATGCACTGACCTAGGATGGACTGTGGTTCGATTTCCCAGCGTCCCATATGATTTTTTCTGAGCACATAGCCAGGAGTAACCCCTGGTATCATCGAGTGTGGCCTAAAAACAAACAAAAAATAAAAAGAAAAAAAAGGAAATCAAGTATTGCATAGTTCTATTCAGTGACATGTACAGAATAGGAAAATCTAAAGAGATGAAGTGTAAGTAGCTTAGTGCTTGCCAGGGACCAAGGTATTGATGTCTAAAGAAAGCAGGATTCGGGACTAGAGAGATAGCACAGCAGGTAAGGTGTTTGCCTTTCCCGTGGCCAACCTGAGTTCGATCCCTGACAACCATAAGGTCCACTGAGCTCGCCAGGAATGGTTTCTGAGCACAAAGCATAGAGTAACCTCTGAGTACCACTAGGTGTGGGCCACAAACAAACAAAAGAGAGCATGGTTCTTGTAGAAACCTGTAGTGAAAATGTAAAATGACTATACTGATGCTTGCACAATTCTGAATATGAAAAAGAATGAAAGCTGGACTTGGCCCCTCACCCATCAAGAAGCCCAAATTGCAAATTCCTGAGATTTTGCCCCAAGACAAAACCCTGCCCAGGCAACAGCCCTTCAGTACAGGCTATCAAGCAGTAATTCCCACCACTCACCCCCAGCAAGCCAGAGAGAAATTTCTAGCCCTGGAGCCTGGGCAGTGTTAGGTAACCTGTCCCCTAGAGCCATCCTAAAGTGGCAGTAATAGCAGCACACAATAGGCCCCAAGCTGCTCACCCCCAGGAGACATCAGCCACTCACAGTACCCGGTGCCCCACAGACCCCACTCAGGCACAGAGCAGAGCTTTTTGCAGTTCCTGGAGGCCTGAGGGACATTTCTGCTGATGAATCAGGGAGTTGCTTGACTGGTAGCTGCTCTGAATCCTGATTATGGGAGCTTGAAACCAGCCATCAGGTTCCCTCTCTGGGTCCTGTCACACACTCTGCCCTCTGTTGCTTCCCCTGTCTGCAGACACAAGCTTCTGCAACTGATAGACTGAAGAAAAGCTCTGAGGCCTCTTATAAATTTGTATTCCTTGAGAATTAAAAGAACCTGGATTTGTTTGTCACAAATACACTAAAAATAATTAAATCAGACTCCTTGACTGTTGTGTGAATTGTACCTCAAAATACTGCAGTTATATAAACTGAAATCTTAGGATTAGAGAGAGCGAGCACATGGTGTTGGTCTTGCTGGTTCAACAGCTGATGCTGGTTCAATTCACATCACCATATGTGGTCTCCCAGCAATGCAGGGCTCCCTCCTGAGTCCAGAGCCAGAAGCAGTCCTGCCAGGTGTGATCCCAAAGACAATGAAACAAAAAAGAAAAAAGAAAAAAAATTTGAAAATTTACTCATGTTTCTACATCCCTACCCATGTTTTTCTGACTGGAGTGGTTTATAGACCATTCTTTGCCTCCCCTCTACATCCCTCTCCTTCAGTCCAGATCTATGTAGATGCTGGGTTTGTGAACAAAGGCTCTCAGGACACCCCTATTCCTTAGCACTGTATCCTGACCTAGGTCACCCACTGTTTACCTCACCTGCCTAAGATGGCCTCCAGCAGGCCTAGGTGACAAATCCCAGAGAACCCTGCTCAGGGGCCCGGTGAGGGAGGAATCTGACTCATGTTTATAGCCCAAAAAACATGAATAGAATCACCTCAACATGCAGGGAGGTCAACACCCCAGTTTATAAAGATGAAAGGCAAAGGTAGGGTAATGCCTGTCAGCCCCTGTAGCTGAGTTGGCCAAGTAGGGCCTGCTAATTCCAGGAGCACAACAAGTCGTGGAGGATTTCAGATCATACCTGCCATAGCCCTACCATTAGCTTTCAGCAGGGCTCAGTTTAGAGTTAACTGCCAGAACCTTTCCAAGGAGTTTGTAGCCCAACGGGTGAAGGAGTCTAGTCACCTCTTTCTTCCTTCCCTCATTTAAGCATGACCTCTGTGTGTGCAGCTCAGTAGGGAACTCAAAAGTTTCACCTGAGGAGAAAGTTCAGTGTCTGAGTACTAGGGAGTTCATTATTGTTCACTGTGTGTTGCAAACATAGGAGTTAGCTAAGGACATTCCTCCCCAATAAACGTTCTTGTTTGCTTAGGAAGGTGGAGGAAATGCAGTAAATTTCTAGTTGATCTGTGACAAATGCAACTCTCAGGGCTAACTTCCAGCAGTATACTTTGTTCCCTGAACTCCTGGCAGCTAGAGAGAGCACCCTGTCTGCTCCTGGGGCACTGCACTTCCTGCCCGCCCACAGAGAGATGGAGTCTAGCCCAAGGACAGGGCAGAGGAGCAGACATCAGGGTATCAAAACTCTGGCTGGGATGAGGACCCAGGGGGGAGGAAGGCCACCCCTGAGTTGTGACATCAAGGGATTGAAGAGTCAGTGAAGAGAGAGGTCCTGGGAGCCTGAAGGGTTTTCTTCGAGCAGCTCCAAGGGCTGAAAGGGAGTAACAGCAAAAAAGATCCCAAGTTTGTGACAGGTAATATCACCCCGAATAGGACACTTTGGCAGGAGGATTATTTTGAGCTGCGGGCATTTGAGATGCTAATACAAAAAAGGGGGGCTCTCTTTGTCCCCAACCTACCGCCACCATATGCTTAAAAGCAGGACATAAATCAGTCAAGATATCATCTCCCCTTTCTCCCAGGAAGGACACTAATCACCAAGATAGCTCAAGACCCTTATCAGCCCAGAGATCACACTATAGGAGACTCACAGAGCCTAGTCTAGTCCTTATCTCCCTTTAGTTCTACCAACTGGTTCACCTTCCAGGACTTCAAGTTCCTTTTCCAATGTCTTCTGAAAATGCCTTGCTTTTAGTCATGCTGCTTCTATGTTTAAGAACCCTAATTCACTCATTGCAGTGCTCCTGGCACATGCACAAGTTACTACACATTTATCTCTGATGCATAGATCTTTTCTCATTGTCATTTATGGGCTTCCAGCTGGAAAATGTAGACAGCTCAAAGAAGGGGTGGGGGAAGTTATCTTTTTTCTTCCTACCCTGGTTTTTGATCTAGTTCTGTAGAGGAGATGGGGGTCAGAGAAGAGATTCCCCCTATCCTTGTGGGATCTTTTTAGGCTGGCCCAGCAATCAAATTAACATCAGATTAGTAGGGGGAAAATGGCACATTTAATTACAAACATATGGAGAATTCACATGTATCTGGATTCTAAGGCAAATGTAGCAAAATTGGTTTTTTTTTTTATCCTGAACTAAGAAACAGGAAAGGAGCTTCAGGTTTTTTTGTTTGTTTGTTTGTTTGTTTGTTTTGGCTACACCCGTTTGATGCTCAGGGGTTACTCCTGACTAGAAATCACCCCTGGCTTGGGAGGACCATATGGGACACCGGGGGATCGAACCGTGGTCCTTTCTTGGCTAGTGCTTGCACGGCAGACACCTTACCTCTAGTGCCACCTCGCCGGCCCCAAAAGTTTTTTTGTTTTGTTTTGTTTTTTGTTTTTTGAAACAGGAAAGGAGCTTCAAAGAGAAGGAATGAGGACACTGGGTCCTAGAATTCCCACTAACTCCCTTGACAAAGACCAGATGCTGTAATTGCATGCAAGCTCTCCCATGGAGGTAGTTTCTCTCACTGGAATATTCTGGCTGGTAAAAATGCTTGATCTGGGTAATGCCCCTAATTTTCATTCTTCTTGATAGTTGGGGAGTGGTGAACATTTTCCCGATATTGCAGGTACTGGAGTGACCTAATGTGTGGGTCAAAGGGACTTCTCTTGGAAAGATCTGTCTGAGGATCTTGGGGAGTAAGTATAAATATACTTGTGTATAACTCTGCTCAAGGAGAGGGTTCAGGAGCAGTGTCACCCTAAGATCAAGAAGGCAAACAACACCTCAGGTTTCCTGGAGGAAGGGGGTGAATCTGAAATAGAATAGGGACACTGATAGAAGAAGGGTCCCAAATTTATTTGGCCTACTGTCCACTTTTTAAAAAGAATTTGGTATACAGTGCCCTTCTAGAAATCTATCTTCTTTAGATGTACAGTAGGCAGTGGCCCCAATGATATGGGAGACCTCTTTCTGCCCTCTTGGATTGTTCCAGCACCCCTACCTATGGACAATGTGTCCATTTTGGGCAAGGCTGGCTGAGGGTCACTACACATTCCCCTTGAGCAAACCGTGCTGGCTTTCACAGACCAGAACTGTAATATGCAAGTGGAGAGCTCACCTCCTTCCTTCTTCTCTTATCCTTGACCAGGATCTTCCCTTCAGCCTAGACTTAGACAAAGAATCAGAAATGTCTGTGTGTGGGGGGGGGGGGGGAAGAGAAAGAATTGTCTGTGGAAACAGTCCATGACCGATGGCAGGCCCTGACCTCAGGCTGCCTCGCAGTACTCCAGGACAATGATTATCCACAAGGAGAGAATCATATTGGATTAAATAGCAAGGGCTGCCCACAGAAGGAAAAATCTCTACTGGATAGAATAAGCTATAAGGAATAGACATAACCTCCCCAAGCCTCTCCCTTACACCACTGTGCAGGCTCCCTTCCAAGAATCAGCCTGCAGGAACTCTCTCTACCTTACTTCCATCAAGCTCAAGCAGAAACCAACCCCACAAACACACACACACACACACACACACACACACACACACACACACTCAGTACAATTTTGTGCCTCTTGAAAATCTCTATTTTTCTAGAGCTAAAGAGCTTGAGGTCTATAACAAATCTGAGGCAGGGAAAGCAGAGATGAAAATCCAGGCCATAAAAGAGTTTTCAAATATAATAGAAATTTATTAAAAAGATGCAGGGGTTCCCTTGGAAGCAAATCATGGGTCATGTGAACACCAAAATAAACTGTCATAATAAAATATCAAAACCATTGAACTCCAGAGGTAAGGAACTGCACTTAGGTTTGATCTCTGGCACTGCATATGGTCCCTTGAGTCATACCGGACTGATGCCTGAGCACAGAGCCAGGCATAGATGCTGAGCGGATCAAGTATGACCCAAAATCAAAACAAAATTCATGGACTCCAGAGGGAATCTTAAATCCTCACAGATAAATGTAAATAGGAGAAAGCAAAAAGTTTGATTAGTAGTGGGATATTTTTACCATCCCAAATGACCTCTCCACAAATATATTTAGTTCAAAAGTCTGACAGACATCATCTTAACCAAGTGATATTCTCTCCCACTGACCCCCCCAAATACCTCTACTTTTTCATTCTGAGACTTAGCTCATCTCCTTTGCAGTTCTTCCACTCCTATGCCCACTTGCACACCCTCTAATCTCCCTTCTCCTAAATCTGACCTAGGGCTCACCCTGACTCAAAGATCACCATTTCCAAGTGCTCGCTCCATCACTCCTGCCAAAAGTGACCTTTGATTCTCATTTCATTTTCTCATTCAATTTTGTTATACTACTTGCTGTGCAGGAAGGTAGCCCTGGGCTATCTGGGCTACACAACAATATTGGTCAGGAATGGAAGGCTGGTTATAAACATCCTCCTGTGTTTTGTTGTTTAACTGTCACTGGGGCAAGGTAGCAGTGGGGCTACTTCAGGCAGAAGGCATTGTCAGCTTGTGGGCATGAATTACCTGTGCCTGGCAAGGCAAGGCTGTCAGAACCTGGGACAGGAGTGGGACATAGGGAGGTAAAGTGGGGCTTCTAGGAAGCTTCTGTGTCACCAAGAATTTCTTTATTAAGTCTGGTAATAGTAGGTGTCAGGAATTTGCCCTGACCCTGGTTTACCAGGCCACTTGGATAAGCTGTCTCTGAGTTGAGTTTCTTTAACAGGGACAGATTAAGGTGCAAGATTAAAAATGAGCTTTTTTTTTTATTTGGAGGCAACAGCCAGTAGTGCTCAGGGCTTACTCCTGGCTCTGCATTCAGTGGTCACTCTTTGTCAGGTTCAGGAGACTATATGGGATGCTGGGGATTTAACCTGGGTTCCATTTATGCAGGGCAAATGCCCTACTTGCTGTACAATCTCCAGCCGCTGGGCTGAACATAATTGATTTAACTTTTCACCTGGGCAAATACCACAGCTGAGCCAAATGATAAGACAATGTTTAGTGCCAGAAATCCCCATGCTGTCTTCTAAAGGGGCCGCACCATTTTGCTTTCCCTGGGTGACTGGGAGTTCCTAAGCTTCACAGCCTCTTCAGGGCTGGCTGGTGTTCGTGTTCTGCCTCTCAGATCTTCTCATGGTTGCAAAGTGTATGTTCTCTCTCTAAGCTCATCTGCAGATTTACTGGTGAATTTGTAAAAATCCCTCTGCAGAGATTCAAGTAGAGTGGCCAGGAAGAGTTAAGTACAATGTCTTACAAGTTGATGGTAGAGCACTTCCATTATCAGACTGTTAAAAATTAATCATGAAGCAATAGAAACAAAAAATATCAAAACCAAACAAAAGTCTTTAACATACAGAATTTTTTTAAAATACCCCCTTCAAGAAAATTCTATAATTTGCAATATTATTGTTTTGTTGGGGGTAAATTCTAGTACCTGTTGAGTATCTTCATGAAAGAAAAGGTTAATTAATAAAAATGAAGAATTAATAAAATGACATAATGAGAAAAACTCAAGTTCTGGGTTTGGCCACAGTGGCTAGTTCTGAGCTACACTTAGATGCAGAATGAAACCCACAGATTTTGAGACAAGAACTGTGTCCAAATGAATTTAAGAGGTTTAGGGCAAGTGTCCTGTTCTCTCTCCATCTCAGCTTGTTCACATTTTAGCAGCTATCATACAACTATTTACTTTTTTCTTATCCTTCGGTTGAGGGACCAGATGGTCTCAGTCCTCTGGCAGAATTGGCTTTCCTGCTCTCCAAGCTGCAGAAGGGAAAGGAACAATTGTGGACAGCTGGATAGCTGTGGCCCAGTCATTGGGGTAGTCACTGAGGCCTGAGGGAAAGAATAATAATTGCATAATAATCACAATAATCACAGATCACACAGAGTAAGGTCTCACCAAATTTGACAGTCTTGAGGCAAGAAACTATCCAGTACCCCCCTTTTACAGATGGGAAGACTGAGACTCAGAGACACAAATGTCCTCAAGATTTCCCAGTGATCTGAGTAGAGCAGCACTTTCCAAGATAGTAGCCTCAGTAACAACACCAGTCAACCTTCCCTTTCCCTGCTCAGCTACCTTCTACAGCTCCCACCTCACTTTGAGGTCAAGCCAAAGCAAAGCCCTTTGTATAGTCCACATAGCCTTTCTGGACTGTGTCTATAATCACTGAGTATCTCTCCAATGTCCTTTCCAGTTCTCTCAAACCCAACCTGATCACTTTGGCTCCCTTTGCTTCCCCAGACAACACTGGACTCCCCACAGGGCACAGACCACCATGGCTGATTTTCCACAGAAATAGGAGATGGAAACTTCTTCCAGTCTCTAACCTCCACTTCCTGTTTCAAACTGCCACCCTCCCACCCACTCTCTGTACCAGAATCCATGGGTATAGATAGTCTCGGTCTTTTACTCATTTATGTGTTGTCTGTCTGTATAATATTCGTTCTCGAGACAGAGAGTTTTGCACGTTTTGTTCTCTACCATTCCCAAGTGGCTAGAACACTACCTGGTACTTACTGAGTGCTTAATAAATATTTGTTCCTTCCATGAATAAGTTGGGCTTTGCACCAAGCAAGCTTGAAATACAGCTAACGAGCTAAAGAACATCTTGACCAGAAATCTTACTCACTGAATTGCAAACCAGACTCAAGCATTTAAAAACTATATTTTCACTTTTTTTTTTTATCATGAAGAGGTTTATTTTTAGACTTTGGGACTCTACCTGGCAGCATTCAAGGGCTGATCTCAACTCAGTGCAAGTGTCTTGGGACCACGAGGAGCTAGAAATGCAACCTAGCCTCCTGCATGCCGAATATGCATTCTAACTCTTGAAGCCACCTGCCCCAGGGACATTTCTTTTGTTTTTGTTTTTGGTGAACACACTTAGCAGCACTCAGGGGTTACTTTAACCCCTGCACTCAGGAATTACTTTTAGTAATTACATATAGGATGCCAGGAATGAGCCTGGGTCAGCCATGTGTAAGGCAAGCACCCATCATTGCATCTTTTACTGTCTCCATTGTATCTCCTTTTCCAGAATGTCTTTTGGGTTGGAGCCATGTAGTGTCCTTTTTCAGACTGATATCATTCACTTAGAAATATGCAGGTAAGATCCTTCAGGTCTTGGCTTGATAATTCACTTCCTTTTAGTCTTGCTATTTCTAAGTGAATGATATCAGTCTGAAAAAAGACACTACATGGCTCCAATCAAAAGACATTCTGGAAAAGGAGATGCAATGGAGACAGTATGTATAGGGTTGTAAGAAACCTCTGTTTTGACTTCGAGTGGCTTTACAAATTCACATTTCCACCAGCAACAACTGACAATCACAACTGCTCTACACCACTATCATTTGCTGTGGTCAGTATTGAGGAGTTTGGCCTTTCTAATGACTGTCAACTTCATTTGCATTTCCCTGACATTTCAACAGATGATGTGGAAAACATTTTCATACATTTATTTGCTTTCTTTGAGGAGATGTCTGTTAAGATGGCCCATTTGAAGCATGGATTTTCTTATTTCTGAATGTGAAGAGTCTTTGTATTTTTTTGGATAGCAGTATACTCTAGTCTTTCACTTTCTCTTTTTGTTTGTTTTCCAATACCTGATATTGCTTGAGGGCTACTCCAGGTTCAATGCTTGGAAGATACTCCTGATGGTTCTTGGAGGACCATGATAGATCCCAGAAGGCTTTGCATGTCCTCAGTCCCTTGATCCTTCTAAACTCAGAATACAGGGAGAGGGTGGGGGAGGAGGAAGATGAGAGGCATTGGTGGTGGGAAGGTTGCACTGGTGAAGGTGAGGGTCTTCTTTTTTTACAACTAAAATCCAACTACAAACATTTATAATCACAGTGCTTAAATAAAGATATTATTTAAAAATTAAAACTCAGAGGTTAATATTTAAGCCCAAATGGTAATGGAGTTAGTAGATGGGGCCTAGGGAGGTGCTAAGAGTGCATCTCTGAAAAACAGTGTCAGTGGAGTCGGTGTAAAGGAGAGTCAGCATTGTTCTCAGTCACCTCAATCAGGTAAAAGTATGAGAGGAGAGTCTGGGCCTGGCAGAGGGGCCCTGCCGGACTGCACTGCTGTCCTGGTCTTAGACTTCAGGACTGAGAGATTTGAATTCTTGCTGTTTACAAGCCATCATTCTGCAATGTCTGTTATAGCAGCTCTGGAGGTCTCAGAGTCTCTCAGACCTGTGTTTTTTTTTTTTTTTTTTTTTTTTTTTTTGGTTTTTGGGTCACACCCGGCTGTGCTCAGGAGTTACTCCTGGCTGTCTGCTCAGAAATAGCTCCTGGCAGGCACGGGGGACCATATGGGACACCGGGATTCGAACCAACTACCTTTGGTCCTGGATGGGCTGCTTGCAAGGCAAACACCGCTGTGCTATCTCTCCGGGCCCCAGACCTGTGTTTTTTGCAAATATTTTCTCCCCATCTATGTTTTGTCTTTCTATTTTCTTGATTCACAGAGCAGGATTTGGGCATTTTAATGAAGTCCAATTAATTAGTCATTTCCATCCTGACTCATGCAGTTTGTTGGTGTTACATATAAAAAATCATTGCTGCACACTATCTAGGTTTTCTGTTGTTATCTTATAGGAATTGGCTTTAACATTTAGATCTGGAATCTCTTCCAAGTTAGTTAATGTGGTGCATGTGTGGTGTGTTTTTAGATTCACTTGTGGGTGGATGTCTAGTCTTTCAACTCTACTTGTCGAGAGCAACTTTGTTCTATTGTGAAGTCTGTGCTCTTTTGTCAAAACTTATAGACCATGTTAATATGTTTCTAGATCAATGCCCTCTACCTTGCTAACTGCTATTTAAGCTGTGATGTTTTGAGTTGAGATGTCATATGGTAGAGATAGAAGATGGCTTCTCTCTCTCCTCTTCACCCATTTCTGAAGAGTGCCTCTGGAGTCAACTGCCTATGTCTGCACCCTCAACTCAGCTCTGTGGGAACCTAGGGACAACCTTTCTACAGCAGCCTGGAAACTGTATGCTTCAGGAATTCACTAAAATTCAGCTCAACAGTGAAAACAAGTGATGTAGAATAACTTTCATCCACTTGAAAGTGGGCAAAAAACAAGCAATGGAAGATAAAATTCTAAGGAAATTGTAAGAAATTCTAAAGGAAAATTCTAGGCATGCAAAGCAGCATAAATGCCTTTTCACAGACACAGAGACACACTGGAAGAAGATCACAGAAAAATGAAAAGGATACCCAGTGTCTGAATGTGGGGAGGAGTCAATTCTGGGTCCAAAGGAAGGACAAACCTGGGGGTTAGGACACAGACGGGTTCTTCTGCCTTTAGTTTTCTTAGGACAAAAATGAAGATCAAATTTTTTAGAGAGTATAGAGACATTGCTTATATTTTCTTTTCTTTTCCTTTTGGTTTTTGGGTTATACCTGATGGTGTTCAGAGATCACTCTTACCAGACTCAGGGGACCATATGGGATATTGGGAACTGAATTTGAGTTAGTTTTGTGCCAGGCAAGCACCCACCCACTATACTATCTTTCTGATCCCATTTCTCATATTTTCTGTCTTGAATATATATATACACACACACAAATATATTTGATTGTTGTACTTAATACACTTAATAAAAATGAGTTCATAATGGCTGCTTGGGAAAAGAGGGGGCAGAGTGAACCCAGGGCCTGAGGGCTCTGTTCCCATTTCAGGTTCTGGTCCTGAGCATCCTAAAGAACATGGGCCTCATTCCTGCCCTGTGTTTAAGACCACAAGGTCCACATTAAAAAATGTCCTGTTTGGGAGGCTAGAATGATAGTAGAGTAAGTAAGGTAAGGCACTTGCCTTGTATGTGGCTAGCCTGGGTTTGATTCCCAATACCCCATGTGATCTCCTGACCCCCATCAGTAAAGATCACTGAAAGAGTCAGGAATAAGCCCTGAGCACCACCAGCTGAGGCCCCACCCCATCTCCTCCTCTGGCCCCTGCCAAAGTTTTGTCACAAGATGATTTCTGCTCCTGACTCCCTTGCAAAGCTCAGTACAGTGCACTAGAAGGGGTTTGGGGCACTTGGGTCACCCCCACCACCAAAGCTTCTGGGACCTTTGGCCAAGATGCAGGAAAGGGGACAAGAGATTTAAACACACATGGGGGCCACTCTGCTCAGTATTATCTTGCCTCCCACTCAACACTCATATTTTGCAAAGCTCTGGAAGGCCATTAGTTACAACGGTTTCCAAAAAGTAGGTCATAGTGATTATCCCCCCTTTTCAGGGTACTAATAATAATAATGATGATAATCGGGCAGCTGCAGGTTAGTATTTAGTGTTCTGCTGTTCTCTGAAATGCTTGGACACTTGACAGGCCTGATTTGGTACAAGCCTTTCAGGAGAGGCAGGGGGCTGATGTTGCCTATGTGCTTTCTTTCCGAAAAGAACAGAGGTGCAAAACAAAAACCATGCCAGCCCCATGCTGTTGGGTGGAAAGAGGGCAAGGAAGGAAGTCAGGTTTCCTCAGAGACAAATCTGGTCCCCTTTAGTCACACTCAGCTGAGTACGAGGTAAACTTCACTCAGGGCTGAGGTCTGCCCATCCATGGAGGCTGGATATTATTCCTTGCTATCCAGGCTCTGACATTGGCACCACTTCTCCAGCCCTTTCCTTCTGAGACTTCGATTGTAATGCAGGTGGTTCTGGGAAAGCCGCCAGGCAAAACTCAAAACCCTCTTACAGCAAGGCTGGATAAGTGGCCTGTGCAAATGGAAAAGTGAGACAGTTGTCAAGAAGACTATATAGAGGTTGTAAATTCAGGCTATGTGAATAGGAGCAGAAGGAAACTTGAGTGTTGTATGGACCACCACATAGACTTGAGTGGACAAGTAGAGACTCCTTTAAGAAAAACAGGCTGGCCAGGCTCAAACTGGGAGCATAACGTAGGAAGACAAACAGGCTATTCTTGTTCTATTCGCTGCAGCTTTGAGAGAGAACAATCAAAGTGCCTGAGCACTGGAATCGAGACATTAGAGAACTTACTGAGAGGTCCTGAGTCAACCGAGCAGAGAAGAGAATGTAGTGTTGAGGAGAAGAGAGAATAGAAAGATTTGTTTCTGGCCCTTAAGGGCCACTTCCTGCCCCCAATAGGTCTGAGCATCCCATACCTTTAGCTTTCATTGTCAGCTAGAACCAAATCTATTTATTTCAAGCATGGCAATATAGACTTTAGATCTCTTATTTGCCATTTGTAATTCAACAAAGCTAAAAAAAAAATAATAACAACCAGGTCTGCAGATGTCTGACCACCAGTTTCTCCCAGCACTGATATCCTATCATTATTTACTTAAAATTTTTTTTGGATGGGAAAAGCGAGACCCAAAAAGATACACAAGCTTGTCACCTTACCTTCTGCTCACACAGCTGATTTGGAATTCAATTGGGAACTTGAACCTCTGCTATTTGCTGCTGAATCTTTTGTCCTAAAAGTTAGCACTCAGTCTTTTAAAATGGGGCTCACATTAGCCAGTGGTGCTCAGGAACTTGGCAGGTCTTGGGGGGCCAGCAGGCTATACCTGGTGGTGCTGAGGTGTGGGGGGCATGTGAAGCTGAGGATGCATTGAGGTGAAGGACTTGCTTCACTCTTGAGTCCTAGCCCCTGCCAGGACTCACCTTTCCACTCTGCCTTCTATGTGCTCAAGGACCTGACTCCAATCCTCAGCTTCGGATTCTGCATCCTGACCTTGATAACACCTGTGTGGTGTTCATTCCCACCCCTGTGCTGCAGTCTGCTCTTGTTTCAAAGGCCAGAAGTCCCTATTAAAAGTATAGCCACCCCATTTCTGCCCTTCTAGATTTCCCCCTCCCTTGGTGAGGCCAGAGTCTTGCATTGCCAGGAAGGTGAAACAGTCACTCTGGCTACTAGCATTACTGTCCTTGCTTCTAGCATAGTCTTGCTGTGGTGCCCATGGTCCTGCCTCAGAGCTTCAGAACCCATGCCATTCCTCTCCTGCATGTACTTCCAGCAGATATGCATAGACACTGCTTTGTCCTTCCTTCAGATTTTGTCCCCACTGTCTCTTCTGACTACTGTGCACATGTGTGTGTATTTACGTGTATGTGCATGCATGAACTCCATGTGTGGGAGGGTATATATGGGGCCTCTGTCTGAGACAGCTCATGTGCATTTGTCTGTTTGTGCATGTGTCCATGTGTGTGTTCGTGTGTTTATCCATGTGTGTGTGCAGAGTCAAAAGGTCACATGGCCAGCTCAGGCAAATAGCATGCAGAAAGGAATCAGGATTCTTTAGGGGATATGGTAGGTCTGAGCTCCAAATCTGGGTCTAGAGGAAGAGCTCACATATCTGAGATCTAGGGGAAAGTAGGGAGATAAGGCCCTGGTCCAGGTGAGGGGACATCACCTATGCCAGCAGGCAGGCAGAGCAGAACCCATGAGCTCAGGTGACTTTTGAACAGGAGTATTTCACAGGGAAGAAGCAGTCACAGCATATAGAAGTCAGAGCTATTCTCTGACTCATGCTGGGAAATGAGTACTCTGTTTGCACAGAGGGTTCCTATAGCTCACACAATGCCCCATTTATTTATTTATTTTTGGCAGAGATGGCACCAGGGCCCCCAGTGTCTGGGTCAGCAGCACTGTCACCACCTCATAGGGGTTCTTGAAAACCTGCAGTGAGAGAGAGAGAGAGAGAGAGAGAGAGATAGAGAGAAAGAGTGAGAGACAGAAGAAAGAGAGGAGAGGAAAGTCGAGTAGAGAGAGGCAGAAAGAGGAAGAGTAGAAAAGTGAGAGAGGAGAGATGAGAGAAAGAGAGGGGGAGAGAGAAAAGAAAGAGAGGAGAGACAATGCCCCATTTAAAGATGAAAATTTGTCCCTGAAGGTAGATGCTGCCCCAGGGAACAGAAGAGGACCCTATGAGCTGGATTTTCATCCCCACTGTCCTTGACAGGATGCTTTGGGCAAATCACAACCTACTTTGTTGTACACAGAAACTCTGAGAGTGACAGCATGGGGAGAACAAAGCTGCAGCATGGATGTGAAAATTGGGGACTCGGTGCAGAGAGGGGCCTGTGAAACATAAGGTTCCTTAATGTGTTCAGCAGTTACCCAAGCTAAGCCACTCCATTCTGAGGTTGAGGACTTTGGAACAGAAGCATGTACAGAAGTTGTGTGAGCAGTGGGACTCACAATCACCAACAGATGGAATCACTCCAGTGCTGGCTATGGCTGCATCTTGCTAAATAAGGTATTCATCCTACTTTGGATTTGCAAAAAAAAAAAAAAAAGAGCAACAATGGCTTATGTGTGCACCTTACACAGAGGCACTCTTCTTATTAGCTTAAAGGATTTCAAAGAGAGTCATAAAAGGACCAATATTGCATTGCTCTATTCAGAGGAAATGTGCAGAGCAAGAAGTCCACAGAACATGGGCCTCATTCCTGCCCTGTGTTTAAGACAACAAGGTCCACATTTAAAAGGAGATGGTGTTTGTCCTGTGTGAAAGTAGCAAACTGCACTGTTGGTATCAGCTTACTCAGCTGTTTTGTTTGCTTTTTGAACTTGTGGGAGCCTGCTGCCCCTCAGTACTCCCTCCTGCCAGCATGGTCATTTGACTGGGATCCATGGCCTTATCCACTCAGAAGGGAAATAAGTCTGGACTATGCTCAGACTTGACAGACAGTCTCCAACCCTGAGCTCGCGTTCATCTGTCTGAACCTCCATTTCCTCTCTGACCAAAGGGAGCTGCTGGCTGGTCCCAAGCCTGAGAGGCTGGAAAGGAGGCCTATAGTATATAACCAGTCTACCTGCCTTTGATTCTTTAGCAGTAGGAACAAGGAAAGAGGCCCAAGAGCTCACAGTAGCAATTGGAGCATTCAAACAAGAGTTTTAAAATTATTCCCTAGGAGAAGGAAAAGAACAATTCTCAGACTAACCTCTTAGGAGCCTTACTACAAAGATTCACCCTTAGCACAGCAAAAATCAAGGGAGAAGACCTCTAGGAGTTCACCAAGCTCAATGAGTAAAAATAACACAGAAGGTTGAGTCAGCACCAATAAGCTCTGTACACTCTCAGAAAATGACTTGAGTGACATAATATTGGGGAGGTTTAATGAGATCAAGAAACAATGGCACAGGTAGTCAGCAAAGCACAAGTGTGAGAGCTGAAATGGGAAAATTATAGTCAGAAATAACAGAAATGAAGATTATGGTAGGAACATAAAAAAAGAAAAAAGCTCAGTAGAAGGGCTTAGCAGCTCAGAAAATTGCATCTAAGGAAAAGAATAGGGAGCTCCAAGATGATTTGAAGAAAACATAGAAAACAACAGAAGATTAGAAAAATATCTGAAAAGAAATAAACTACACACCAAAGAACTAAAAGCTAATACAAAATGAACAATATAAAAATAATCAAAGTCCCTGAAGAATAGGAAGGTGAATTCAATGAAGAATAAATACTTAAATCACATATAAGAATTTCTTGAAGTTGAGGTGCACAGGCATCCATATTGCCCAAAGGGCCCCAGCAAAATAGAGCCAAACAGAAAAATTTCAGGACACGTTGTATTCAGAATGACAAAAACCAAAGACAGAATGTTGAAAGTAGCAAGATCAAACAAAAAGAACTTACATATGAAAGAAAGCCAATAAGATTAACAGCAGGGGGGCCTATGAGGTGGCGCTAGAGGTAAGGTGTCTGCCTTGCAAGTGCTAGCTAAGGAAGGACCTCAGTTTGATCCCCCGGCGTCCCATATGGTCCCCCAAGCCAGGGGCAATTTCTGAGCACTTAGCCAGGAGTAACCCCTAAGCATCAAACAGGTGTGGTCCCAAAAACAAACAAACAAACAAACAAAAAAAGATTAACAGCAGGTCTATCAAATGAGACTCTACAAGCCAGAAGAGAGGGTAGGATATAATACAAAGCTCAACAAAAAGAACACCTCACCAAGAATACTAGATCCACTAGATTATAATTCATATTGAAGGAAAGATATAGAGTTTTATGAACAAGTAACAATTTAGGAAATCCATAGCCTTGGAACCAATTTTACAAGAAATATTAAAGGAGCTTTAGAAGACAAGACAAACTTCTTGGCACTTGACTTTGAGCATGGCATTCACTCATGACACTCTGGTTGCCTTCTACTAGTTTAAGAAAGACTTCTCAGGCTGGTGAAATAGTAAGAGGGTAGAGCCCTGCCTTGCCTCTGGTGGCTGGGACTTTATCTCTTGTACCAAAAATGGTTCCTCAAGCACCACCAGGAGTGCTCCCTGAGCACAAAGCCAGAATGGATGTTTCCCCTTCAAAAAAAAAAAAAAGGATATTTGTTTACTCCTAGTTTACTATGGAATTTTATACCTTCTCAATAAAAATTAACATTTTATTAATATTGAATATTCTACCTCTGATTAGATATTTTAACTACAGATATAGTATTACAATATTTCACTTATCAATACAGATACTAAGAAGTATCTATAATAAATGACAATAGAATCAAGAGACCCAAACTATAATAAGCTAAACACAAAATGATCTGTTATACTTGTATATCAGGGGACTAAAGGTAGAGATATGGGATGCTTGTTGGAAACTCTGGTGGAGAGAAGTCAACACTGGTGGTGGGAATGGCCTTAATTCACTGTCACTATATGCCTGAAATACAACTGTGAACCACTTGTAATTCACAATGGTCTCAATAAAAAATTAAAAAAAAGAATTATCTATAATATAATACTTCTTTTAAAATGGTTATTAGACACTGTGATTTACATAGCTGTTCATAATAGAATTATCTAAAAAATACAAGGTTCTGAAATCAATCCCACCACCAATGTCACATTTCCTTCACCAGTGAATCCAGCTACCCTCTCATCCCCCAGCCTGCTCCCTTGGCAGGAATATAACAAATCTATTTTATATTATTTGTTTCAATAAAACTTAAAGGAATGGCAAATAGAATTATCATAAAATAAATCAATAAAAGTTAATCTGTGATGATTGACTGCCGTATGTTTTTAACCTTTCTTAATCCAGTAGAAGACAACTATTTACATACTCAATGCCACATGATGGGAAATTTCCCCTGTCCTTTTAGGGAGCTCTTTTAATGTTTCTGCAAAACTGGTTTCTAAGCTATGAATTCCCTCAGCTGTTACCTGTTTATGAAGCTCTGTTTCTTTCCTTCAAGTCTGAATGATAATCTAGCTGGATCAATTATTTGTCATGAGGTGTCAGTTTTGTTAGTTTTCTGTACTATATCTCATTATTCTCTTTTGGCTTATAGAGTCTTGTTTGATATATCTATTTTACATCATTTGAGGGGGTGGTTGGCCACATCCAGGATTGGTCAGGGCTTAGTCTTGGCTCTGCACTTAGAAATTAATCTTGGTGGGCTCTGGACTCCAAATGGGATGCAGGGGATTGAACTTGGTTTGGCCTTATGCAAGGCCCTTTTCTTGTATATCTTATGGGCTTTCTATTGTATGTAAGATACTTTTATGATCTTTCTGCTTTCAATATTCTGTTTCTATCTTTTGATTTTGTCATTTTATGTATAACATGCCTTGGCATTTTCTTAGTTAAGTCTATTTTCACTGTGAACCTTTGGGCCTCTTAGATCTTGGTGCCTTTAATTCTCAACTTTGGGAAATTTTTGTTGATGATTTATTTAACTGTTGTTTCTTGGTGTTTTTGTTTTTGTTTTGGGGTCACACCCAGCAGTGCTCAGGGGTTACTCATGGCTCTGCACTCAGAAGTCGCTCCTGGCAGGATCTGGGGACTGCATGAAATGCTAGGATTCGAACCAGGGTTCGTCCTGTGTTGGCGGCATGCAAGGCCTTACCGCTATGGCTCTGACATATAACTCTTGTTTCATTCTTTCTTGGTTTTTTTTTTTTTTTTTTTTTTGGTTTTTGGGTCACACCTGGCAGTGCTCAGGAGTTACTCCTGGCTCTACACTCAGAAATTGCTCCTGGCAGGCTCAGGGGGCCATATGGGATGCCGGGATTCGAACCACCGACCCTCTGCATGCGAGGCAAATGCCTTACCTCCATGCTATCTCTCCGGCCACTAAACTCTTGTTTCTTGATCTCATTTGCCTTCTTGTTCTTCAGGGACTCTGATGATTCTCCTAATATAATGCTGCTCTTTACTTCATCCCATAGTTCTTTGGTATGCTGTTCATTTTCTTGTTGTTTATTTGTTTGTTTTGGTAACTCCCAGCAGTGGTCAGAGATTACTCCTGGCTCTGAACTCAGGAGTCATGCCTGGCGGTTTGGGAGACCATATAGGATGCTGGGGACCTGTGTTCACTTCTTTTAAACTATTTTTCACATTTTGCTATTTCATAGTGATTTCCTTTTTGAAGCTCCTTGATCTATAATTCAGTTGTTGTTAATCTGCTATTAATAGCTTCTATTGAGTTTTAAAAACATCATCTACCAAGCTCTTTCTTTTTTTAATTTTTTTATTATTATTAAATTTATTTAAAGAAAATGCATCACATAGTTGACATAACTGATCATAATACATTTGTTTCAAGATGACCTAAAGCAGTTACTAAAAAAACAGAAAATAGAAAAAAACTAAAGAGATGAAAGAGAAAGAAGAAAAAGTTCAGTAGCAAGTATATCTTTGAAAATTATTGAATCATCAATGAACTCATTAAAACACTAGCAGAAGGTTTAGTAAGCTCTTTTTTTTTTTTTGATTAAGGATAAGAGTTAAAGAAATACAGTAAAAGCGATGTGAGAGTGCAATTGTTGTTGTTTGCATAGGCCCAGCAAAATATGGGGGAAATGGAAAGAAAAAGCCTTGGCCTAAATATAAGGAGACCTTACCCCTGAAGTTTTCTGGTGTAAGACCAACTCTAGGCTCCAGGCATACTAGATTGCCCAACCCATGAGTTATTCTCTGTGGTCCCAGTAAAATTTTTTCATACAATAGCTGTTGTTGGTGTCAGATTTCTGTAGATAGAGATCTTGGTTTCTGTGCATATCCTACATCAAAGTCAGGCTGATGTGGAGCGTCCTCTAGTTTCACCTCACCATTAGAGGGCAATGAGGAAAGCCCTGCCCTGAGAGCGGTTTTGGCTGTTGCTAAGTCATCTGGGTGTTAAAAGAATCCTCTTTGGAGTAAGTCAATGCCAGGGCAGCAATGGGGTCTTCCCTGGTAGAGGTTTGCTTCCTGGTGATGTTATAGACAACTGTGGTTGTTTCTATAGATGATATCCCTGGTTCAGGGGTGTATGGACAATGTTCTTCTGAGGCCTGAGCCAAGTCATTATGATAATGTTCAGGGTGTAAGGCCCCACTCCATGCTCTTTATTTCTGATTGTAGTAGTTTTATTCATTTTGACTCATACTCTTGTGCTTCACTAACATATTGTCTTTGTTTTGGACATTTTTCCAGAATGGAGCTGGGGGATGCAACTTGGAAAACCTGAGTTCTGGATTCTATAATGACAAGACGAAGTGGAAGGATGGTGTTGGACAGTGACCCCAAACAGCTCCATTAGGTTCCTGTAGACACCGGATGATTCCATCTGCACTGCTTTCCCTGAACCTAGGTTCTATTCTGAAGGAGAAACTCCCCACGTCTAGTGAAAATTGCCCTAAACCAATATCGGTTTCAATGAGAGGCACTTGGAAACCAGAATATGCAGCATGGAGGCAGCACTCTTAGCTCAAAGCATGGAAAGTCTTGGATGGCCTGTCTCCTCCATAGCTGCCCCATTCTGTCCTATCTTGGAGAAGTTGAATGGCATCTTGATGATGCTTTGTTTTCCTTCCCCTCTACTGAGTCCTGCTTCTTCAAATCAAATCTTCCCTAAAACCACACCAGAATAATGGAAACAGGGAGGCCCATAAGGGTTAGAGAAGGGATGAGGGGATACTAGCCTTCACCACAGGCAGCTGAGGTGCCCCCAAATCCAGCCAAGCTCTAGGGGAGGTACGTTTCTGGAGCCCCTCTGAGGCCACCTGCATGTTCTTGTGACATAACTCCAGGCTGTATCACAGGAAGTTTCATGCCCAGCTGGTCAGAGCCAACCCTGCTCACATTTTTCTGGTGATCTTTAGTGTCTGTTGGGGCATGCTATGCTGAGACAGGGCTGGAAGGGAGGATTACAGGTTTTCACGTTATTGCCAAACACATCTTGGGGTAAAGAGAAGAAAAGCAAAATGGAGCTAGGTTTGCTTCCTGCAAATCCATTGCAGATGGTGCTCCTGAAATAGCTCCAGGTGCAAAGTGATTTGCTTACTTTTCTCTGGGAGAAAATGCACCACCAGATCCACTGGCCAGGTCTCTGTGGGCACTTACAGGCTGTCTCCTATAAGTGCAATAGCTGATTAGAGAGCAGACATTTTGCTCTTTGAGAGGGCATGAAGTATAGAGAGCAGAGGAAGGAAATTCAATAATTTGGACATATAGTTGTGAAAAAAATCACAAAGGACATTGGAAATCAGCTTCACCTTTGACTCTTTCTGTGATTTTGGACAACTCACACCAAGACTCTGTTTCCTCATCTGTGAAAGGGGCACATTTCTACCTGCCTCACAGGACTTCTGGGAAAGATGAAGAATTGAATCTATTTGTTTTCAAGCTTGGTATTTGGCTCCTGGCTCAAAACAACTCTTTTCTAGCTTTTGTAAGGGATACTACAAGCCAGTGGCTAAGAGAGTGCCAGTTTCCTCATTTATAAATGGGGGATATATTTTGTGGTCAGCAAAGCCCTTCCTAAAGGCTAACATGACTAATGTAAACTAACTAGTTTCTGGCATCAAGAACCCCCAGTAATTAATGTTGCCCAGAGAATATTAGAGCTGAGAGGAACTCAAGGGATCAAGCTGGTCAAGGATACTCACTCTAATGGTGGGAACCAGAGCTGAAACTTAGGGCTGCTGCCCTGGGATATGGATACCCACCATAGCAACCTGTTTTGTCTTTCCAGAATCTGAGTCTCCTGGTTCCTAAGTTGAAGTCCATTTTTTATGTTTAGGTTTCTGAACATAATAAACACCCTCCCAATTATCCTATCTGTTGTCTTTGTTATGCCTATTAAAAGATAGCACAACCATATCCATGTACACACAATCACTCAGTAAATATTAATTGCTATAAACACAGTGAAGACATTGAGCAGCAGAGATGTGCATAACATTCAGGAACATTTCTCTGAATATGTGAGAATTCCATTTGAGATTTAGTAAAGGAGGCGTTGCCAGCCCTGCATCTCTCAAGCTACTCAGGGACACCCACTATTCCAGTGTTCAGTTTATGACCATAGTTATTTTCTAAACTGTCTACTCAGTATCTCTCATTGACATGCCCACCTGAGAATGTACCTTTGACCTCTCTTTTGTTTGGTTTTGTTTTTGTGTTTTTGCTTGTTTTTTGTTTTTTGGCCACACCCGGTGATACTCAGAGGTTACTCCTGGTTATGCACTCAGAAATCGCTCCTGGCTTGAGGGACAATATGGGATGCCGGGGGATCGAACGTGGTCCGTCCATGCGCAAAGCAGATGCCTTATGTCCTGCACCACCACTCCTGTCCCATGACCTCTCTTTTAAATAAGCTCCTGCAGCAAGGGTTTTGTTGTGGCCTCTGCTTCAGAAGGAACCTAAACTAAGGTAAAGGAGGTTTCATAAACATTGGAGTAAAATATAAAATTTAGAAGAAGTTGCTGGGAAAATTAACTTTAAAATAAAAAAAAGTTACTGGGTGCTAATTATAAGGAATAAAGCAATGAATAACATGGCTTTTATCCTCACAACCAAACTGGGGGGGGGGGGAGGTGCGCATCCTGAGTGCATATTATGAGTTCCAGTTCATTGGCTTTCATCCCAGCCTCCTAATTTTCACTCTACTATTTATGACTGCACACACATACACGCAGAGTGACCATCATTATTCGACTTCTCATAGCAGATATCAGACCATGGAGTTCTATGAGCTTGATTTGATTCTCTTACCACACATCTTTAATGGTATCAGGTCAACAATCAGGCATTTCCAAAAATAGAAAAGCTCTGGACCAAATGCTTGCACTGCTCAATTCTAATAGACTTTTAAAGCTTTCCAATCTTTCTCAAACTCTCCCCCCCAAATGCAGAGAGAACACTTCTGTTTTTTCTTTTTATTTCTTTTCTTTCTCTTAGGGAGAAGAAAAAAGAAGGAGGATAAGAGGGAGAAGGTGAAGAGGGGGAAGGAGGAAAAAAAAGGAAAAAAAAAGGAGGAGGAAATGGAGGAAGAAGAGGAGGAGAAAGAGGAGCAAGAGAACACTTCTAAACATATCCTACAAGTAGAATCATCACAACCTTGATACAGAAACTAACAATGACACTACAACAAACTATAAAGCAGTGTTTGTTACCGATATTTATAAATAAAAATCTCAACAGAACACAAATCATGTAGATAATCATATGCCATGACTGTATGAGACTTAATCCTGAAATTCAAGAATGGCTTAATTTTTGAAAGTCAGAGTAATATAGCACATTTATAGAATGGAGAAGAGATAAACATGTATGCTTCTTATCTGATGCAGAAAAGATATTGACAACATTCAACACCAGTCTTTGCTCAGCTGGAAACCTGATAGGAATTTGTGGAAAATTTTCTATAGAGATGTTATCTTTTCCTTTTTTTCCCCTCGAAAATAGACTTGTGGGGCAAGTTTTTGTATGCACAAAATCTAACTTTAGATGGTGATGCATGAGACCAACTAAGTCTTGCCACAACACTATGCATAAAATTATCTTTTTTTTTTTTGGTTTTTGGGCCACACCCAGCGTTGCTCAGGGGTTACTCCTGGCTGTCTGCTCAGAAATAGCTCCTGGCAGGCACGGGGGACCATATGGGACACCGGGATTCGAACCAACCACCTTTGGTCCTGGATTGGCTGCTTGCAAGGCAAACGCCGCTGAGCTATCTCTCCGGGCCCATAAAATTATCTTATTAAGAGTATTGTAAATCATTGTGCCTCAACACCACGGGTGGAAATTACTTTGAAAAGGAGAGGGATGCAAATGAGATGGAAACAAAAGTCTGAAGAGAGAGTGATTTAAAATGCTGGCTCTTCTGATTCAGGAAGAGACCACAAGTCTTTTCCCCAGTCTCCTAGGGGAGGAGCCAACCTCTAAAAATGTAGGCAACCTTTAAGGATTTGGAAGAGGCTGGGTAAATGCATACACCCACGAGCCTCCCAAGGGTATTTGGACAGTCCCTCCTAGTTGAACTTCTCACTTCCAGAATGGAAGAGAATACATCTTTCTTGACTTAAACCACTGTCTGTGGTTACGTGTGGCACCACCAGTGGGAGACTAATATGACAAATCAACGTCTGACTTCTCTTTCCCACCTCTCTCATTATCTTTTTAACTTAATTTTCTCCCAAAAATTCAGCATTCAGGGTAATGCTGAATTATATAGATAAGATCTTGATTATGACAATTTTCATGGTGGTTCTCTCCTGTGCTTTCTGTTTCCCTTCTCCTTTTCTGACAATGTGCAGGGGACCATGTGATGCTGGACATTGTACTGGGGTTGGCCACCATCAATGCATATGCCTTAATCCCTGTAATATCTCTTTGGCCACCTTACACCTGATTGGTTACTGTATTGTCAGGGGTTGCACACTTTGGTCATAGAGCTCATACACATTTTAGTTGCAGAGCTCACCTGGGATTCACAGTTGGTTGTGCTGTGTCAGATATCATACACTTAGTTATGACACCAGGTAACCCCAAAGAGCAGGGCTACTGGAATTCATCTGGGCATGTCGACTGCTGTTGGGGATCAAATCTGTGGCCTCATACTTGTAGAGCTTGCACTCTACCACTGGGTTGTCCATGGACCAACTTCTACATTTATTGGGCAGAACGCTCTGGAAGGGAAGCATTGTCATTCTTCTCTAATTGTTCAATCACTTGTGTGTATCAGTATGGACTCTTGGGATTTGTTTTATTTCATGAGTTAAAATCTAGTACTACTATTTATTTTAATTTGCTGCTCAAATCTCAAAATCAGTGTGACTCAGGACTGTTTGTGGTACCTGCTTTCACGGAGGTCAATCTATCAAGTCTGCATTCATCCATTATTCTGTAAGCATTTGTTGAATATCTGCAATGTTGGAGACAGCAATGAGCAAAACAGGTAGAAATTGCTGCCTTCTCTGTTGGCAGATAGACCAATAAAAGAGAGTGGAGGGCAGTGGGGGTAGAGCTATTACAACCTAGAGATGTTGAGGCTAGTTGACTTTTTTTTTAACTAATCAAAATAGCATTCACCAAACTGGAGTGTCTCCCACACAAAAGCTTTCAGGGAGGTGATGGGGGGCATGGTAATGGTTTCATCTCTTTACCAAGGATAAATTGGGAGCCTCTGACGTTCTTTTTGAAAGCACAATGATTCTTCACTTGGTTTTGAATGACCCAGTAACACATTTTAATCTTCTTCCCTTTCAGTAATCCTGGCAGAAGTGAGATGTTAGAATTCTGGCTCAACACAAAAGAGAAAAGGTGCCTGACTTTAAAGTCCCTTGGCAATATTCCACTTGGGCTCTTAGGTCCTGTTCCCAGTGTGAGGAGTGGGGTGTTGAGAAAGAAGGGGTAAGGAGAGCCAAATGACTTCTAGGCTTCATTTCTGCTAAAAAAAATTCCCTGTCTGTTTTACAAACCTGCTCCCCCATCAATTTTTTGTTGACAAGAGGGGTTTTCTAATACTGACAGAAAAATTGGACTGACACTCCCTCGATTCACCTTGGTGAGGATAGAGCCTTGTTCAAGTCCAGCCTGGGAACAGGACAACTGAGCTGGATCTTGTCTCTGACTTGGATTCTTTGGGATCTGCTAGATCTGTTTCCTCATCTGTGCAATGGAAACAGCAGTAATTCCGGCTTTAGAGGGGCTTTTGTGAGGATCAGGAAGCACAAGCCATAAAATAAAGCCCTGCAGTAGGCCTGAGAAAGAGACAGTAAGTCACTCCAATTTAAACTTTTTAAATGAAAAGAAAAAAGTGTCCTATGTTCTTTCAAACATTAAAAAGAATTGAAGGGGTCAGAGTGGTGGCGCAAGCAGTATGGTGTCTGCCTTGCACATGCTAACCTAGGATGGACTGTTTTTTAGATCCCCCGGCATCCCATATGGTCTCCCAAGCCAGTAGCGATTTCTGAGTGTATAGCCAGGAGTAACTCCTGAGTGTGTACCCCTCCAAAAGAATTGAAGACCATTTTCTCATTGGCCTTGTCTCATCACCCCTCTATGATTGCCTTTGGGGACACCAATCTGACCGAATTTCAGGTACACTGGTTTGGTGGCAGGCTGATATCACCAGGGCTTTTTGGCGAGACTATGGAGCCTCCCCGACCCCCTGTATCTTCCTTCTTCCACTAGCCCTGGCAGCTGAGTACATGTCCCTAAAAACTGCAGTAACAGTAATGGTGCTTTGAATATCTGGACAATTTTATTTTTTGATGCTCGCATCCCTATAGGAACACCCCAATTTAACAGAATGGACAGCTAAAAACAAGAGCTTATTAAACATTCTGCTATTATATTGATGACTTAATTGGAGATAAAATAATTTTCACAAATCTGTTTGCTACTATACTTTTACTTATTTTTTTCAACTTTCTTCTTTTTTTTTTAAATCCATTTTTCCAAAAACTTTTCTTTCATTTATCTGGAAACATGTATTATGTTCAACTATGTCAACTATGTGATGCATTTTTTAAATAAAGTAAAAAAATATTTTAAGGAATAAAAAAGAATTGAAAAAATCATAAAAACAAAAATACCAAGTTCAGCTACCTAGAAAAGTACTAATCTCCCTCACAAGAGTAACTGGTTAAAACCACTTTGTATATATTCTCTCAGAATGAACTTTTTGATAATATTAATGCTTTAAAATTAGAAATTAGAATTCAAAATTCTTTTTACAAACATGGTCTTTCATCTACAAGGCATGGGCTCTAACACGTGCTCTGACCCCTGAGTCTCACTCTTATCTGCCTACTCACATCCTCTTAATGTTGGTCCAGTATTCAATTGCAGGAATGTCCCATTTTTATTTTTTTTCTCTCAAAGTCATTATTATAATGGCATGGAAGAGGCTGGAGCTAAAAGACTAATGGCTAATGAGCTCGGAGATAAATTTATATCAAAAAGATAAATATACCAAAGTTTTTCTTTTTAAAATCAAGCATTTGTAAACAAGGCAGCATGCAGTAATTACATCAGAATGGTCTATAATAGCTGAGTGAGTCTAATGGACTGTCATTACCAGCAGCAAAGTGAGGTTAAAGAGGGAACCAGTATCTTTCCTTAATTGAGGGAGAAGATTGGTTTGCAGCCACACAAATTGGTTGGGGAAAAACAGAACATTTTCTTTCTCTGTTCAAAGCACCCCAGAAAACAAGGTAAAAGAATAGGTGAGAAAGGGCCGGAGAGATAGCATGGAGGTAGGGCGTTTGCCTTGCTTGCAGAAAGACGGTAGTTTGAATCCTGGTACTCTCTATGGTACCCCAAGCCTGCCAGGAGCGATTTCTGAGCTTAGAGCCAGGAGTAACCCTTGAGCACTGCCAGGTGTGACCCCAAAACAAACAAACAAACAAAAATAGGTAAGAAATATTTCTGAATAAAGGAAGTGCCTTGGACAAAAATAAATGACAGGACAAAGTATTGACATGACAATTGTTTGGTTTTGGTTACTTCCATAAAAGTAGGATGGTACATGTGAGTTCCAGAGACATGAATGCTACACTATTGGTTTTCTCCCTTCATTAGATATCTCAACATGAAAAGAACATACCTTATGAAGGCATACACAATCAGAGACAGGGTCACAGGGAGGTGGATAGGACAAACACCAGGTCCCTCCCATACAGACTCAGTCCTTCTGTTATTTGTTTTGGTGGTCACATTAGGCAATACTCAGGGACTGGGCCTGCTCCTATACTATATGGTACCAGAGTGAACCCAGGCTCCCACATGCAAACCAACTCTTCAACTCTGTGAGCCAGATCCCTGAACTAATTCCATCATTTAAAACTTCTGTGGAGGGGTTGGGTCGATAGCAACCCAGGGGCAGGGCATTTGCCTTGCATGCCACCCATCCAGGATGGATGGTGGTTTGATTCTCAGCATCCCGTATGATCCCTCAAGCCTGCCAGGAGTGACATCTGAGTACAGAGTCAGGAGTAACCCCTGAGCACCGCTAGGTGTGGCCCAAAAAACAAAAGAAAAAAAAAAAACACTTTTATGGGGCCAGACAGATAGTACAGCAAGTAGGGCACTTGCTTTGCTGTGGTCAACCTAAATTTGATCTTTCTCACCCCCTCTGGTTCCTTGTGATCCACCAGAAGTGATTCTTAAGCATTGAACTAGGAGTAAAATCTGAGCACCACTGGGTGTGCCCCCAAACAAAACAAAACAAAATATTGTGTGTGTTGTTAGGAATTGTGCAAGGTAAGTGTTCTATCACCGAACTACACATCAGCAGAAATGGAGGTGAGTCACAATGGTTTACCAGGTTTACAGTATTATCCTGTAGTATGTGGTTCTGTCATTTTTAACCAATCTTCAACCGAAAGACAGTTAGAAGTTTACTAACAGTTGCTATCACAAATACTGCTGAATTTATTTTAGTTGCACAGAGGTCAAGAAGCTCCTCAAGAAGCTGGTGTGTCTGCCTTGCATGCGCTAGGCCTTGAATCTTATCACTAGCATAGTGTGGTTCCCAAGCACCACCAGATATAGTCTGAGTATTGCTAGCCAGAACAACACTGCATTGTGTAAATAAGAATTAAACTCAGCCAGCACAGCAGGGCAGAACATCAATACAAATGGTCCCTGGTTCCCCTGAGCACTGCTGGGAGCCCTCTCCATGCCTAAAGTACATTTATCTTTGCATACATTGCTTTGCGCTATTTTTTGTTTGTTTATCTTGGACCACACCCAGCAATGCTTAGGGGTTACTCCTGGTTCTGCAGTCAGGAATTGCTCCTGATGAGACTCAGGGGACCATAAGGGATGCCGGGGAATTGAACCCTGGTTGGTTGCATGCAGGGCAAGCATCCTACTTGCTGTACTATTGCTTCCGGCTCCGGCTTTGCACTATTCATAGTCATGCAAGATCCAGCCACAGACATGAACTTGCTGAGTCAAAGGTTTATCCCTGCTTCACAACATATAAATCCTGTCATGGTGAGGTGCTCTCTCCCTTCCTTGAAGGATTAGAAGGTCCCTCACAGATCACCTTTCAGCCTGAAAATGGAGCTCTCTCTGATCCCAGCCATCTGACAGATGGAGACTGTTGTTACTTTTCTGATAATGTGTGGTGCCACACAGATGTTCACTGGTTTCCTGCTCATTTACAGGGCTTCACTTTGCAAATGGTCTGGTCCTGTCTTTTGTTTTGAAACGGGGAAGCTTTGTCCAGAGAGCTTTGCAACTCATTCATGTTTTTGAATCCACTCTCCACACTTCTCTGCCCCATCTGTAGAGTTTCCAGCTCAGTCTTTGCTCACTTTGCTCTTGATGATAATGAACCTGTCTGAGGTCTGTGGCTGCCCCAGAAAGAAATGCTGGGACAAAGATGGAGGAGCTTCTGGGAGAAGCCAGAGCAGGGAGTAAAGGAAACCCAGTAAGAGAATTTAGGAGAAGTCCTTACCAATGCTCCATTCTATAGCTCCCTCTTTGCCCTGCCTGGAGAGGAGGGAGCTGGAACTTGGTCTTCCTTCTCCTCACCACAGCTGGTCTTTAGCTCATAGAAAAGGTGGGATGGGAAAGGAAGGGCTCTGGGAGCCCAGTGGAAAGACATGGAGCACAAAGCAGCTGGGCAGCGCTACCCAGACATGTTATCAGCAACATTAAGGGATCTGGATCTACCGTATCCTCTATACTATTCCCATTTCCACTTTTGTTTGTTTGATTTTGTTTTGTGGCCATACCTGGTGGTGCTCAGTATTCATGCCTGGCTCTGTGCTCAGGGATCACTCTTAGCTAGCTCAGGGGCCAAATGGGACACCAGGGATTGAACCCAGGTCAGTTGCATGCAAGGCAAATGCCCTACCTGCTCACTGATCCATTACTCCCACTTCCTTTGGGGATCCTCATCTCTGGCCCCACAGCTAGCTCTTTTATTTTAGATTGGCTCTTAGGAGAGAGTTCTGCCTGGCTTCGTGAGGCACAATTTTTTAGTTCCATGAACAAAATAGTTTCAGGTTGGCCCCATGAAACCATGTATGCCCCTGAAAATGGGCTGCTGACAGAGCCTGGCTCTGGTGGGAGAGGGACTATTGGCACCAAGCAGTTGCCCTTTGCACACTGCTCATGTGGAATGACCCCACCATTTGTAACCATTTGCCTGCTGGTGCTCACGTTCTTCCAACCTTGCTGGGTTATTGGTGCTGCTAACAATTCTCTTGTTCTGTTTTTGTTGTTTGTTTTTAACTACAACCACATCCGGTGGTGATCTGAGGCCTGCATGCAGGCCTGATGGTTCTGCCACCCCTGGTGCTTCTGAAAGACTCATGCAACTTGCTCTAAGGCCTCCCACACTCCAGGGACATGCTTCATTGGGGTGTTGCTAACATTCTTGTGCAGGTGGCTTGAAGCAGGTGCACACCTGGGGTGGAACAGCCAAGCCTTACAGAATATGTCATCCCTCCCACAAGACAATTGCTGTGCTGTTCTCCACAATGACTGGGAGGCTTCACACACCCACTAGCTGCAGCTGAGTATTTCTATTATCCCAAGACATTCGTCACCACATTGGTTGGGGGTGGGGGGTTGCCAACTTTCTTCTCCTTGGTTGCACAATCTAGTGGATGTAAGAGAGTTCCCAGGCCAGAGAGATAGTCCAGGGGAAAGGTACTTACTAAGTACACATCTGATCCCTGGTACCACAGATGGTCCCAGGAGTGATCTCTGAGCACAGTTGGATGTAGCCCAACACCTTCCACCCCCCCCAAATGAAGAGAACTCCCTCTGGTCTTCATCTGCATCTTCCTTATCAATATCTTTGTTCATCATTTATGTATTTATGTTTTCCAGGAAATTACTTCTTCCCAATTTATCTCCCACTGTCTTTTCTTGGGAAAGCCAGCCACTCATCCTCATTTAAGTTCTACTTTCTAGAAAGTAGAAACAGCTTTAGAAGAACCTGACAAATAGAACAGGAGATAAAGTCCTTGCCTCTCATGGGACCAACTCTAGTTCAATTTCCAACACCACATATGGTCTCCCAAGCATTGCTGAGAGTGACTTTGAGCACAGAACCAGGTGTAGTCCCCTGAGTACACCATTGTAGCCCCAAAACAACAACCCCCCACACCTGAGCAAAAGGAAAAGAAATAGATGCTTATTACTGGACTTTGCTCAGTGTTGATGTTTATCTGCTGTTGAAAAGAAGCTAACAGAAATTCAGAGAAGGCAGAGCAGACTGTGCCTGTGACAGGAACATTTTCACATGTAAGACTGTTGTCCCTGGGGCCTGAAAGTTATCGGCTTCCATGTTCCAGATACTTAAATGAAACAAAGTGCCCTAAAACAATGCAAACTCATTTGGAAAGCTCAGTCTGAACCAAGATTTAATTTTTCTCTGATGAACTACAAAGATGGAGGGAGGTTTCCACACAGGTCCCCAGAGGCACCACCACCACCCCGGCCCTCACCCTTGTAAATGAGAGCTTGGGCTGTCATCTTCAGACTATGTGCGTCAGCCCTGCCTCCCTTTGCCCTTCCTTCCTGGTCATGAAGATGCAAGAAGGGGAGGAGGACATTCGCAGCAGATTTGGAGCTAACAAAAAGCTGAGGTTCCCTTCTTGCCTCTTTGTCTCTGCTCTTAAGAATTTCTAGAACTTGATGATTATGATTTAATGGCTCAACAACCATTTCAGAGGCAGCGGCTGTGAGAGACCACTGGGGACTTTAGACAAATCGTTCAATTGCACAGAGCCTGCCCCTCCCTATTTTTTAGATGGAGAGAAACTATTTCACTTTTTTCTTTAGAGGATGAAATTGAAGGAGAGGAATAAAGTATTAGGTGGCATGGCCTTGCATTTTTGCATAATAAAAATAAGACTTTTACAAAGCAATAGCACAGCAGTAGGGCTTTTGCCTTGCACACAGCTGACCCAGGACAGACCTGGGTTTGAGTTCCAGCATTCCATATGATTCCCTAAGCCTGCCAGGAGTGATTTCTTTTCTTTTCTTCCTTCCTTCCTTCCTTCCTTCCTTCCTTCCTTCCTTCCTTCCTTCCTTCCTTCCTTCCTTCCTTCCTTCCTTCCTTCCTTCCTTCCTTGCCTTCTTCTTTCTTTTCTTTCTTTCTTCTTTCTTTCTTTCTTTCTTTCTTTCTTTCTTTCTTCTTTCTTTCTTTCTTTCTTCTTTCTTTCTTTCTTTCTTCTTTCTTTCTTTCTTTCTTCTTCTTCTTTCTTTCTTTCTTTCTTTCTTTCTTTCTTTCCTCTCTCTCCCTTCCTCTCTCCTCCCTCCCTCTATTCCTTCCTTCCTTCCTTCCTTCCTTCCTTCCTTCCTTCCTTCCTTCCTTCCTTCCTTCCTTCCTTCTTTCCTTCTTCTTTCTTTCTTTCTTTCTTTCTTTCTTTCTTTCTTTCTTTCTTTCTTTCTTTCTTTCTTTCTTTCTTTCTTTCTTTCTTTCTTTCTTTCTTTCCTTTCTTTCTTTCTTTCTTTCTTTCTTTCTTTCTTTCTTTCTTTCTTTCTTTCTTTCTTTCTTTCCTTCTTTCATTTTTGGGGTCACACCGGCAGCACTCAGGGGTTCCTCCTGGCTCTGTACTCAGAAATCGCTCCTGGCAGGCACAGGGACCATTGGGATGCTGGGATTCGAACTACAGTCTGTCCTGAATCAGCTGCAGGCAAGCCAAATGCCTTACTGCTGTGTTATCTCTCTGGCCCCATGCCAGGGGTAATTTCTGAGTACAGAACCAGGACTAATCTCTGAGTGCTGCCAGGTGTGGCCCAAAAATAAAAATTACAATAATAATAATACTTTTTAAAAATTTAGGGCAACTGCTTTTAGGCTGTCAATTTGGGATCATTCACTAGGGCATTCAAAGAAAAACAATTTTAATGCTATAAACATTTTGGAGGCTATTTTTTTTTTTTTACTTCTCCCAAGCAAAAACATCCCAAACCATGGGACACTGCCTCAAAATATAGATCTGGGGAGATGTCTTAGAAGTGTTTGCCAGAATGCCTGCCAGGTAGAGTGCAGACCAGGTTAACCTTAAACTGAGAAACACTCCTTATGGAAACACAATTCTTCAAAATTCCAGGGACAGGGAGTAAGTCATGGCAACATGAACCCTCTCAGAAGGACTCATACCTTCCATTCCTATGGAAAGGAGACCTCAACAGGGACCTCAACAGAAGCCAGCTGTGAGGTTCAGAGGTCATGCTGAAGAGCAAGGTCTGGCCTTTTGCACTTCCTGCAGATGGGAGGTGTGGGGTAGAGACCCTGACAAAGCACCTTTACTTCTGTGCACACTTGGTTCCTTAGTCCTCCAGCCCTTCCCTCCCAGAACGCCATTCCTTTGCTCCACCCTCAGATACAACATAGTCAACTGAGAACTGCTGGTGTATGTATGTCACTTAAGTACAAGGACACATTCTGAAAAATACACTGTTGTGTGAAGTGAGATAGTCACCCCGAGGAGATCCTGCCACAACCGTAGGTGGCATGTGACAATATCCAGAGGGAGCTAGATTTGATGACCCTCATGTTTTGTTTGTTTTGGGGACCACACCTGGATTTTCTCAGGGATGACTACTGGTTCTGTCCTTAAGCATCACTTCTGGCAGGGCTCTAGAGGCCATAAGGGGTGCCAGAAATTGAACCCAGGTTAATTACCTACAAGGCAAGAACCTTATCCTTGTACCATTGCAACAGTTTCTTTTTTTTTTTTTTTTTTTTTTTTGTTTTTGTTTTTGGGCCACACCCGGCGGTGCTCAGGGGTCACTCCTGGCTGTCTGCTTAGAAATAGCTCCTGGCAGGCATGGGGGACCATATGGGACACCGGGATTCGAACCAACCACACTTTGGTCCTGGATCGGCTGCTTTGCAAGGCAAACGCCGCTGAGCTATCTCTCCGGGCCGTGCAACAGTTTCTTAAAATGTCTTTTTTTTTTAATGACCAGATAGGAGTTGCAACCCATAAGTTTTGGCAAGAATGCCATGTACGCAGCTGGCTGAAGGCAAGAAAAGAGCTCTGACAGCAAACTTGTCCTGGTCTGCTTTAGTAAGAGGCCTTAAATTTAAGAAATGCATCTCTAGGGGAGAAGGGGAAAAAATGCATCTCTCCTCTAACAAAGAAGTTAGGGAAAGGCAAAAATGCTCATTGACACCCAGTGTCCTTGCAGGGGAGATGGCTAAAAGGTCTAGAGAGCTAGGACTTATTAGTAGGGGTCATGAGTTAACTCCAGGCTGGTGTGGTTCATTCGGAGGGAGTGGCTTTAAAAATGCACAGATCTGGGGGTGAGGGGTGGGTGAGGTAAAAAAAAAAAAAAAAAGCACAGATCTGGCCCAGGACCTGTTATCCTGTCACAAGGAAAACTGAACCTGCAACTGCACAGTGAGCTTCAGAGTCCTGCTAATGCAGAGAACAGTCATATAGGCTGTGGCCTCTGATGGAGCTGTTCCAGTAGGCACAACTAGAGAGAGAGAAGGGAGATGAGAGGGGCCAGAAGTGGTAAGGGAATCCAGCAATAATGTACAAGGGTCCAGGACTTCTTTTTAGGATGATGAAAAGGTGCTGAAAGTAGATGGTGATTATGGGCTGAACATCCTCTAATATCTAAAAACTGCTGACTTGTGTAGTATAAACACATTAATTATAGGGACTGAGAATTAAATCTCAATAAAGGAATAGATACCCAGATTATTAGACATAAAGATCTTTTTATTGCTTTGGGGGAGCCACACCCAGTGGTACCCAGGAGTTACTCCTGGCACTGTACTCAGCATTTATTCCTGTCAGGCTCAGGGAATCATATAGGATTCTGAGATTGAACCTGGGTCAGCCACATGCAAGGCAAACACCCTTCCCACTGTGCTATAGCTCCAGCCCCTGATCTTTTTTTTTAAAATATAATACATATATATATATATATTGCATTACACCCCCCCATCTTGCTCAAGAATTACTCCTGACATTACTAGGTGATCGATCATGTGGTGCTTCGGATCAGCTGGATCTCCCTGTGCAAAAGCATTTCCTTTGTGGAGTTATCTCTCCCGCCTCAACATTTTGATCTTTTATGAGAAGCAATGACTCCGAATTAGGTAAGTTACCTGTAACATAAACCCACAATAACAGTGAACTAAGTTGGGGGAATTTATTAGCTCTTTGTGCTTATGTAAAAGAAATCGGGAAGTACACAGTTCAGGGCTTCTTCAAGGCATTTAGGAGCTCAGACTCTTCCTCCTGCACTATTTCAGCTTATGGATTCTTCTGTGTTTTTGGTTTTGTTTTATTTTTCTTTTTTTGTGGGTTCTATTTTCAAGGTCAACTCATGACTCAAGATGGCTGCTGGGGCACCAGCCACTCAACTCTAATTCCAGGCAACAAGAAAAGCAAAGCAGGGAAGTATAAAAAGGACTGATCACCTTCTCCATCATACTACAACTGAGTAACTGGTATCATTTGGCTATAAGAAAGGTTAAGAAAGTTAGCATTTTAGCTGAATACATCATTAATATGACTAAAATTAGGATTCATAGGCCATGTAGCAGGAGAAACAGATACTGTGACACTCAGCCAATTAGGCTGACAGTACAGTGCTAAGGACTTAAGACAAGGGTTTTTCAGGCCCTCCAGACTCAACACCAGCAGTGGTTATGCAGAGGAAGGGGTTCCAAGGATTAACTGTGGAATCATGTAATGCCAGGGTTTGAACTCACATCCTAGCACTTACAGAACATGTATTTCTTTTTGTTTATTTGGTTTTGGTTTTTGGATCACACCCAGCAGCGCTCAGGGGTTATGTCTGACTCTTTGCTCAGAAATTGCTCCTGGCAGGCTACAGGGGACCATCTGGGATGCTGGGATTCGAACCACTGTCCATCCTATTTGGCTGTGTGCAAGACAAATGCCCTACCACTGTGCTATCTCTCCCAGCCAGAATATGTATTTCTGACCACTGAGCAATCTCCTGAGCTCCTGCCATCATTTCGAAATGAAATTCTGATACTTAGGTAGTGGCTCAATTTCCAACCCCCTTCCAGAAAAAACAGCACATGGTAGCCCACTCCCAGAGTCTGTGGCCCCATGGAGAAACTTGACTCAGCTCACAGTAACTGTTGGTGCAAAAAGGGTCTTTATTGTAAGACAAACCGAGACTGATAGAGAAGTAGGTACACAACCATGGAGCTGTTCCGCTGGGTGGCTGCAGATGAAAGCTCTGAGCACTTCTGTTGGGCAGATCTGAGCCAGGCATACTTCCCATGGTGCCTGATGTTTGCGTTTTTCTTCGACTAGAAATCAACTGACTTATGAACGATGAATGCAATCGGGACATGAAAGAACAGGACGAAAAGCCAATAATTAGTCACGGCAGGCACGACCCTGCCGCTTCTTCACCTTCACTCGGTTCTGCAAGGACCACTCACACGGTTAATGACGTCTCTGGGGAAGGGTAAAATAATAAGCTCTCAGCAGAAATCCACATTTTTTTGACTGGCAGGAAATACCATAGAGCTTAATTGCAATGTGCTCCACAGGCCCATCTAATGCAGGCAAAAAATGCAGACTGTTGGTGAGGATGGAGGCTAGTATCTGATACCACAGATGGAATAGGAAAGTTCAGATGCTTGAGCCCAAGGAGGTGCGGGTGCTTGTCTGAGTGGGTACTAGGCCCCTCCTTTATAAAGGATGGGGAGGCTGCAAAGTTTTATGCCCTCTGCAAACAGATTCATTCAAATCTGGGAGTCTCCCCGGTATCCCATAAGGTCCCCTAGCCAGGAGCAATTACTGAGTGAAGAGCCAGGAGTAACCACTAAGCACAGCGCTGCTGGATGTAGGCCCCTACTCAAAAACAAACAAACAAACAAACAAAAAACCCAAAAAGTTAATTGTTTCTAGAACTTGTACCCCCAATGGCAGAGGCCTCAAACTGCACTATTTATTCAGTTACTCTCAATTTTGTCTAAGTCAGGAATTGGGTCATGTCCATTAGGAGGTGTCTTGTGCCTTCACTAGCCCTGATGGGGTTCTAGGAGGTGGTCCAAAGGCTAGAGTACAGGACACTCTCCATGTGGTCTCTTGATAGGAGCTGAATTTCTCATCTGGGGGCTCCAAGCTCCCAGGGACAGGAGGACCCAGAGATAATCCAGTCATGGGACAATGCCTTTATTTATTTATCAACTCTTTCTGCCTTGGCTTCAATGTTATTTTAGTTTTTCCTTTATTTTTATGTAGGTTTCTGGGGTTGGGTGGTGAAAAGGCCTTCCAAGAGGTGCTCAGATCTTCAAAACCAAGGGCCTGAACATGAGATGCTTTTACAATCCTGCAAGGCTGGAATTACCTGGGTTACCCCAGCAGTGTTGGGAGTCTCAGGGCTGTAACCAGTGATGCTGAAGGATCATATGATACTGGGGATCAAACCCAGGTTGAGTGGTTGAGTCTGGTCTTTGCTCAGGGATCACTCCTAGAGGTACTCAGGAGATTAAATAGGGTACCAGGGATCAAACCTGGGCTGACTGCATGTAATGAAAATAACAAATATATCTCAGGCCCCTCCTCTTTTTTTCCTTAAAGCCACTTCCAGGGGCCGGGCGGTGGCGCTAAAGGTAAGGTGCCTGCCTTGCCTGCGCTGGCCTTGGATGGACCACGGTTCCATCCCCCGGTGTCCCATATGGTCCCCCAAGCCAGGAGCAACTTCTGAGCACATAGCCAGGAGTAACCCCTGAGCGTTACTGGGTGTGGCCCAAAAACAAAAAAAAAAAAAAAAAAAAAAGCCACTTCCAGTGTTACTTAGGGCTGCTTCCAACTCAATGCCCAAAGATCACTACTCTAGGGCTTGGGAGGCCATACAGTGTCAGAGATAGAGCCGGGGGTTCCTGCATGCAAACCACCTGCTCCAATCCTTTGAGCCTCCTCTCCACCCCAGAAACAACCTTCATTTATTTTTGTGAATAAAAAATATTTTCTTTATATATAATTACTTTATTTAAGCACCATGGTTACAAATTGCTCATACTTAAGTTCCAGTCATTGAATATATATCACCCTTTACCACTGCACTTTCCCATCACTAATGTCCCCAGTTTTCCTTCCACTCACTTTTCCCACCTACTTCTGGGGCAGGTATTTTACTTCTCTGTCTGTCTCTGTCTCTCTCTCCCCCCACACTGTGGTTTTGCACTATTGTTAATGAAGGGGTACAGTGCAGATCCCTTTTTCCTCTTTCAGCACCCAGTTCTTGTCCAGAGTGATCAATTCCAACTATCATTGTTAGAGTGGACCATTAACTACCCTAATTGTATTCTACCACTCTTTGTGGCAAGCTCCCTTCCATGAACTGGTCCTCTTGATCCTCATCACTATTGTCTTGATATTATTACCATACTATCTTTTATTTTTCTTATACCCCACAAATGAGTGAGATTATTCAATATCTATTCCTCTCCCTCTGACTCATCTCACTAAGATCAATAAACTCCATATCTATCCATGTATAAGCACATTTCAAATTTCATGACTTCATTAGAAATAACCTCTTAATTGCAGCACTCTATATGACAGGGCAAACATTAAATTATAGACTCTCTGGTCTTTGTCATATGAGTCACCTTCTCCTCACCTGAGTCCCACCCTCTGTCCTTGAAGCCTCAGATCCTGCTTGCATTCCTCATCCCAGGTATAAGATAGATATAGCTATCTTTATTCTGCCCTTTCACTTTAGAATCCACATCTATGTACCTTCTGTAATATGCTTTTAACTAAATGTGTTTTCTTCTGCTAATAATCTGGCTGTTGTTCATTTATCATTTATCATTTGGACCAGTGCAAGAAGAACCTGGAGTGATGTAAGTCCCCCCCCCCCATTTCTTCTTTCTTCCCAAGTTTCCATCTCATTGATCTCAGAGGGGGACTGGGGAACACATTGCTAAATAGGTTTCCCCACACCTGAGTCTCTCCAATAGGTTCCTGGCCCAACAACACCAGTCTGTCATCAATGGCAAATGTTTCCTTTCCTCTACCTCACAGTTGCCATCTCAGGCCAGAGCTAAAGAATCTCCCTGTCTCTTCCCAAATTCTGAAGATGATTTGATTCATCACTTCGTCACCCTGCAGTCCCAATCCATGGGGCCTTCCAAAACCCAAGTTTTGCTGTACTCTCTGCCAAAAACTTCCTGAATGGAAAAAAAAAAAAAAAAAAAAAAACATGTGGGGCCGGGCGGTGGCGCTCGAGGTAAGGTGCCTGCCTTACCTGCGCTAGCCTAGGAGACGGACCGCGGTTCGATCCCCCGGCGTCCCATATGGTCCCCCAAGCCAGGAGCGACTTCTGAGCGCATAGCCAGGAGTAACCCCTGAGCGTCACCGGGTGTGGCCCAAAAACCAAAAAAAAAAAAAAAAAAAAAAAAAACTTCCTGAATGGGGCTGGCCACAGAGAAGGTTCTTGTTAAACTTGGTGCTAAGAGATCTTTGCTCTGAGGTAGTATGGGGCTGTAACAGATAGGAAGCTATCCTGTAGAGGAAATCATGTAGAAAGAAAGGCCTTGGATCAGTGCCATCAGAGTGCCTGGTTTATCAATATTACAGGAGACAGGACTTGGGGGAAAATCTCAGCCTGCACATGTACATGAAGGGTGCAGGCCAAGGAACCTGGCTTCCTCAGCAAAGAGAGGATAGAGGAGAGAACAATGTTCCAAGGTGACATCAGAGAAATTTACTCAAGGTATTGTATATACCTGCTTGGGTTCTGAATTGTCCAGAACTGAACAAACTATCTGGAAAACATTCATGCATCCATTTATTCATCTTTTTATCTATTTATTAATTTATCTATCTATTTATTTATATGTTTGTCTATCTATTTGGTTTTGGGACCATACCCAGCTATACTCAGGGTTTCTCCTGGTATCACTCCCAGTGATGGGACTATATGTTGTGTTGGGACCAAATTATGGTTGATCAAGAGTAAGGCAAGCTCTTTAACCCCTGTAGTGTCTCTCCTCTTATCCTGAAAGCATTTAAGTTGTATAGTAGGGAAGTCATGGAAGGGGGCAATTTGGGCCATATCTGGCTGTGCTCAAGGCTTTCTTCTGGTTCTGTGTTCAGGGATCAGTCTTGGTAGACTTGGGCTCAGTGATTGAACCTGTGTTGGCAACAGGTAAGGCAAGACCCTACCAACTGTACCAGCTCTCCAGTTTCTGAGAACATTTATTTATGAAACAGTAAAAATTGAAATACAGGTTAGATTCTCTATTAAGGAATTAATGAGATTATTTAAGTGTGAGCATGGTTTTATGCTATTATTTAAAAAGAGTTCAATAAAGATACATGGAACTATTCACAGATGAAATTATAAGTACAAGTAAAACCATTTGCATATTATATATAATATCCATAGAAAATCCTAAAGACTCCACTAGAAACTATTTCAGAGTATAAACTAGGGGCCAGACAATAGTATAGTGCGTAGGGCAATTGCCTTGCATGCAGTCAAGCTGGGTTCAAACTCTGACACTACATAGGGTCCCTTAAGCCCCCGCCCCGCCCCCCCCCCCGCGAAGTGATTGCCAAGTACAGATCCAGGAGTAAGTCCTCAACATAGCTGTGAAGCTCAATCTCTTCAAATAATTAAAAAATAAAAGAATAGCCATTATAACAGTAGAAGGCTATATAATCAACATGTAAAAATCTGTTAAGTCAGAAAAATTGCCCAGTGGGTTGAAGAACATGGCTAGCATGCAGGAATCCTGGGTCAGTACCTGGCACTACATCACTGAAAGAGAGTGGAGCCCAATTGCTGCCAAACACCATTGCAGGGGGCTGTGGCCTGACCATTGGCTATGGATTTTGAGACCAATCCCACCCAGAAGCACCACAGAAGCTGCGTGATTGGATGTGAGTTGGCAAAGCCCAAGGAGGGTGGAGCCAGAGGAGTCCCACTGCTCCCCCTTCACTTTGCGGCCTTATTCTAGCTGATGAACCCCACCATAGCACATAAAAACACGCACACACGCACGCACACACACAACAAGCGCGACAATGGGGAAACAACACAGGCCAACACCAGGCATAGAGAATGAAGATGGCAGCTCTGATAACCCAAAAAGTGCCAACTACCTAGTTAGCCTCTCAGATAAGGGGGTTAGAGAAGAATTATGGAGGATGTTCATAGAATTCAAAGAAAACAGATCAAGCTGAACAGACCACAAATAAGAATCAAGAGGATATGAAGATAGAAATCAGAAACCTTCAAATTGAAATAATAGGTCTGAAAAACTCAATAGATGAAATGAAAACCTCATTGGAAAGCTTCTCCAACACAGTAACAGCAGTTGAGGACCGAATCAGTGAACTGGAATATGTGATGCATAACAACTCCATACGACAGAAGAGACTGGAAAAGAGCCTTAAAGCAAATGATCAGGCAATAGAAAAAGTACTTAAAGAATGTGAACAGATTAAAATAGAAATTGTTGATAAACTCAACAGAAACAATATAAGAATCATTGGAGTCCCAGAGATCCAGGAAGAAAATCCCCAGGAAGAATCAACAGTCAAGGATATCATTGCAGAGATACTCCCAGAGCTAATAATGCATGCAACCAAATCCTGCATGCCCGAAGAGTACCTGCTAAAAGAGACCAGAAGAAAAGCACCCCAAGACTCACCTTAGTCACAATGACGAATCCCACAGATAGAGATAGAATACTGAAAGCAGCAAGATCAAAAAAGGGAAATTACATTCAAAGGAGCATCCTTAAGATTTACACCTGTGACAAGAAACCCTCAAGGCCAGAAGGCAGTAGTGGGATATAGTGACAAAACTCAGTAAAAATGAATGCTTCACCTAGAATACTGCACCCAGCCATATTCACTTCCAGGTTTGAAGGAAGTATACATAGATTCACTGATAAACAACAGCTCAGAAACTTTACAGACTTAAAACCAGCCTTAAAAAAAAAATGAAAGGTCTACCTTAAGACAAAACAGACCAACAATCATAACAAACTTCTACACAAAATGACACTAAATCCCATGACAATTATATCTCTCAATATCAATGGACTAAATGCACCAGTTAAGAGATACATAATGGCAAAATGAGTCAAAAAGTTGAATCCAACATTCTGCTGCCTACAATAATGACATCTAAATAGTCAGAACAAACATAGACTCAAAATCAAAAGTTGGAGGAAAATCATCCAAGGAAACAATTCCCTTAAAAAAATGCTAGAGTCATTAATATCAGATGACACAAACTTTAGATTCAGAAAAGTTATAATGGACAAAGATGAACATTTCATAAAAATCAAGAGATATGTACACAGGAAGAAATCACACTCCTAAACATATATGCACCCAATGAGGGACCAGCAAAATATTCAATACAATTATTGACAAATCTGAAAGAAGACATCAATAGCAACAGAACAATAGTGGGAGACTTCAACACTGCCCTGTAACCACTTGATAGGTCAACCAGGTTGAAACCCAATAAGAATATACTAGCTCTGGGCCAGAGCGGTGGCACAAGCGGTAAGGCATCTGCCTTGCCCACACTAGCTTAGGATGAACTGCAGTTTGATCCCCCTGCGTCCCAGATGATCTCCCAAGTCAGGAGCGATTTCTGAGTGCATAGCTAGGAGTAACCCCTGAGTATCATTGGATGAGGCCCAAAAACAAAAAACAAAAACAAAACAAACAAACAAAAAGTATATACTAGTTCTGAAAAGAGAAATGAAAGAAAGTGGACTAGTAGATATATACAGAGCTCTTTACCCCCAGAAAACTGGATATACATTCTTCTCCAATGCACCTGGGTCATTCTCTAGACTAGACCACATGCTGGCCCATAAAACATATCTCCATAAAATCAAGAGGATAGAAATCATGCAGACTACCTTCTCAGATCATAAGGCATTGAAATTAGAAGTGAACTACAAAGGGACACAGAAGAAAAACTTTAACACCTGGATATTAAACAGCTCACTTGTGAACAACCAGTAGGTCAGAGATGAAATCACAGAGGAAATCAAAACATTCCTGGAAACAAATGCCAATGAAGACACAAATTATCAGGATTTATGGGACACAGCAAAAAGTGGTACTAAAAGAAAAATTTATAACTTTGCAAGCATACATTAGGAAGGAAGAAGAGGCATATATAAATAGCTTAATGACACAGTTTATAAAATTAGAAAATTTTTAACAAAAGGAACCAAAAATAGGAAGGCATAAGGAAATAACAAAGCTTAGAGCAGAAAACAATGAAGTGAAAATCCAAAAGACAACCTTAAAGATCAATGAAAGCATGAGTTGGTTCTTTGAAAAAATAAAGAAGATTGTTAAACCACTAGCAAAACTCACAAAGAAAAAGAGAGTGGGAAACTTAATAAACTGGATAAGAAATGAAAAGGGGAGATCACTACAGATACTGCAGAGATTCAAAGGGTAATCAGAGACTACTTTAAGAAACTATGCCGGTGAGGTGGCGCTAGAGGTAAGTTGTCAGCCTTGCAAGCACTAGCCAAGGAAAGACCGCGGTTTGATCCCCCTGCGTCCCATATAGTACCCCCAAGCCAGGGGCAATTTCTGAGCGCTTAACCAGGAGTAACCCCTGAGCATCAAAAGGGTGTGGCCCCAAAACCAAAACAAAACAAAAAAACAAAAAAAAAACTATATCATGAAACGTAAGAACTTGGAAGAAATGGATAAATTAGACTCATACTCTTTCACAGTTAAACCAGGATGATTTAGCATATTAAAATAGACCCATCACTACTGAGAAAATTAAAATGGTAATGAAAAATCCTCCTCCCCCCCCCAAAAAAAAAATCCCAGGCTGAGATAGATTCACTAACCAATTATTTCAAACCTTTCAAAAGGAACTATTACCAATCCTTTTATTTTTTTTCAGGCTCTTCCATGAAATTGAAGAAACAGAAACACTCCAAAGTAGTTTTTATGAAGCTAACATCACCCTGAAACCAAAATCAGACAGAGATACTGCAATATGAAAAATACAGGGGCTGGAGAAACAGCACGGCCAGGAGTAACCCCTGAGCAGCACTGGGTGTGCCCCCCCCCCAAAAAAAAAGAAAACTACAGACGAATATCCCTGATTAACACAGATGCAAAGATCCTTAACAAAATTCTGGCAAATATCATAGGCACTATTACCTTTGAAGTGCAGAAGCTTCTCAGCTTAATATAGTACCATCTGTTTATCTCTGCTTCAACTTGTTTGGAGAGTGCTTTTTCCTCCTTGAAGATGCCTTTAGTCTCAATGTCATGGAATGTTTTATCCATGTGTTGTTCTATGTACCTTATGGTTTCAGGCCTGATATCAAGGTCTTTAACTTATTTGGATTTGACCTTTGTGCATGGTGTAGATAGGGGTCTGAGTTTGCTTTTTTGCAAATGGCTAACCAGTTGTGCCAATCACACTTGTTGAAGAGACTTTCCTTGCTCCATTTTGGATTTCTTGTTGTTTACCTTGCATGCAGAAGGTTGGTGGTTAGAATCCCGGCATCCCATATGGTCCCCTGAGTCTGCAAGGAGCGATTTCTGAGCATAGAGCCAGGAGTAACTCGAGTGCTGCTGGGTATGACCCAAAAACAAAAACAAAAAAAGTGACGTACAGAATGGGAGAAACTATTCACCCAACACCCATCAGATAAGGGGGTAATATCAAAGATATACAAGATACTGACAGAACTTAACAAGAAAAAAAAACTAACATCATCAGAAAATGGGGAGAAGAAATAAACAGACACTTCCTCAAAGAAGAAATACAAATGGCTAAAGGATACATTAAAAAATGCTCCGCGGGCCTGGAGAGATAGCACAGCGGCGTTTGCCTTGCAAGCAGCCGATCCAGGACCAAAGGTGGTTGGTTTGATTCCCGGTGTCCCATATGGTCCCATGTGCCTGCCAGGAGCTATTTCTGAGCAGACAGCCAGGAGTAACCCCTGAGCACCGCCAGGTGTGACCCAAAAACAAAAACAAACAAACAAAAAAAATGCTCCGCATCACTAATCATCAGGGAGATACAAATCAAAACAACAATGAGGTACCATCTCACACCACAGAGACTGGCACACATCACAAAGATCAAGAATAATCAGTGCTGGTGGGAATGTGGAGAAGAGGGAACTCTCATTCACTGCTGGTTAGAATTTCATCTAGTCCAGCCTTTATAGAAAACAATATGGAGATACCTCAAAAAACTGAAAATTGGGGGCCAGAGAGACAGCATGGAGGCAAGATGTTTGCTTTGCATGCAGAAGTATAATGGTTCGAATCCTGGCATCCCATATGGTCCCCTGAGCCTGCCAGGAGTGATTTTTGAGCGTAAAGCCAGGAGTAACCCCTGAGGGCTGCCAGGTCTGACCTAAAACCAAAACCAAACAAACAAACAAAACTTGGAAATTGAGCTCCCATATAATCCAGCTATACTACTCCTAGGGATATACACTAGGAACACAAAAATACAATTCAAAAAACCCTTCCTCACACCTATATTCATTGCAGCGTTATTTACAATAGCCAGACTCTGGAAACAACCAAGATGCTCTTTAGCAGATGAATGGCTAAAGAAACGGTGGTACATATACACAATGTAATATTATCATTCATCAGGAGAGATGAAATTTTCCTATATGTGAATGTACATGGAATCTATTATGCTGAGTGAAATAAGTCAGAGGAAGAGAGATAGACACAGAATAGTCTCACTCATCTATGGGTTTTAAGAAAAATTAAGGACATTATTGTAATAATCCCCAGAGACAATAAAGATGAGGGCCAGAAGAAATGAATATGAAGCTCACCACAAAGAGTAGTGGTGCAATTAGGGAAATAACTACACTAACAACTATCATGACAATCTTAATGAGTGAGAGAAGTAGAATGCCTGTCTCAAATACAGGAAAGGTTTGGGAAGGAGTGGGAGTGGGGCATTGGTGGTGGAAATGTTGCACTGGTGAAGGGGGGTATTCTGTTTATGACTGAAACCCAACTACAATCATGCTTGTAATCATGGTGCTTAATAAAGATTTTATATATTAAAAAAAATCTGGCAAATAGGATCCAACACCTAATCAAGAATGTCATAGACCATGACCAAGTAGGTTTTATTCCAGGAATGCAAGGATGGTTTAACATGAATCAATTAACATAATACACCACATCAAGAAAAAGAAAAAGAAAACCCACATGATCATATCAACAGATGCAGAGAAAGCATTCGATAAGGTCCAACATCCATTCCTGATTAAAAAAAAAAACTCTAATCAAGATGGCCATCAAAGGAACTTTTCTCAATATAGTCAAGGCCACCTACCACAAGCTAATGGCAAATATTATTCTCAACGGAGATAAACTCAAAGCCTTTCCTCTAAATTCCTCTAAAACTCAAAGCTGCCCTCTCTCACCACTCCTATTCAACATAGTTCTGGAAATTCTTGCTATTGCGATTAGGCAAGAAAAAGATATCAGGGTGGGGCTGGGTAGGTGGCGCTGGAGGTAAGGTGTCTGCCTTGCAAGCGCTAGCCAAGGAAGGACCGCGGTTCGATCCCCCAGCGTCCCATATGGTCCCCCCAAGCCAGGGGCGATTTCTGAGCACATAGCCAGGAGTAACCCCTGAGCGTCAAACGGGTGTGACCCCCCCAAAAAAAAAAAAGATATCAGGGCATCCAGATAGTAAAGGAAGAAGTCAAGATCTCACTGTTTGCAGATGACTTGATACTATTTTTAGAAAACCCTGAAGACCCTATCTAAAAGCTTCTAGAAAAAATAGATTCATATAGCAAAGTGGCAGGCTACAAAATTAACATAAAAATCAATGACCTTCTTATACACCAATAATGATAGAGAAGAAATGGACATTAAAAAAAAGCAATCTCGTTCACATTAGTGTCACACAAATTCAAATACCTTGGAGTCAACTTAACTAAAGAGGTGAAGGGCCTATTCAAAGAAAACTACAAAACCCTGCTTCAAGAAATAAAAGAGGACACAAGGAAATGGAGACATATACCCTGCTCATGGATTGGGAGGATTAACATCATTAAATGGCAATACTCCCCAAAGCATAATACAGATTTAATACAATTCCTCTAAGGATACCTCTGACATTCTTCAAAGAAGTGGATCAAACACTCCTGAAATTTGTTTTGAACAATAAACACCCATGAATAGTTAGAGCAAGCTTTAGGCAATGGAAGATGAGAGACATCACTTTCCCCAACTTTAAATCGTATTACAAAGCAATAGTCATTAAAACAGCATGGTATTGGAATAGAGACAGAACCTCAGATCAATGAAATAGACTTGAGTATTCAGAGAAATGTTCCTCAGACATACAATCAATTAATCTTTGATAAAGAGGCAATAAATGCAAAATGGAGCAAGGAAAGCCTCTTTAACAAGTGGTGTTGGAACAACTGGTTAGCCACCTGCAAAAAAGCGAACTCAGGGCCAGAAAGATAGGATGGAGGTAAGGTGTTTTTGCCTTGCATGCAGAAGGACAGTGGTTCAAATCCCTGCATCCCATATGGTCCCCTGACCCTGCCAAGAGCGATTTCTGAGCGTAGAGCCAGGAGTAACCCCTCAGCACTGCCAGGTGTGACCCCAAAAAACAAACAAACAAAAAGCAAACTCAGACCTCCATCTAACACCATGCACAAAGTTAATATCAAAATAGATTAAAGACCTTGATATCAAACCTAAAACCATAAAGTATATAGAACAACACATAGGTAAATCACTCCATGACATTGAGTGTAAAAGCATATTCAAGGAGGAAACATCACTCTCCAAGCAAGTGGAAATAGAGATAAACAGATGGGACTATATTAAGCTGAGAAGCTTCTGCACCTCAAAGGAAATAGTGACTAAGATACAAAAGCCACCCATAGAATGGGGAAAACTATTCACCCAATACCCATCAGATAAGGGGTTGATATCTAAGATATACAAGGTACTGACAGAACTTAACAAGAAAAAATCTAACCCCATCAAAAAATGGGGAGAAGAAATGAACAGACAATTTCTCAAAGAAGAAATATAAATGGCCAACAGGAACATGAAAAATGCTTCACATCACTAATCATCAGGGAGATGCAAATCAAAACAACAATGAGGTATCATCTCACACCACAGAGACTGGCACATATCACAAAGACCAAGAAAAATTATTGCTGGCAGGGATGTGGAGAAAAAGGAACTCTCATTCACTTCTGGTGGGAATGCCATCTAGTACAGCCTTTATAAAAAAACAATATGGAGATTCCTCAAAAAACTAGAAATTGAGCTCCCATATAATCCAGCTATATTATTCCTAGGAATATACCCTAGGAACACAAAAACACAATACAAAAATGCCTTCTGCACACCTATATTTATTCTGGCACTATTTACAATAGCCAGAATCTGGAAATAATCAAGATTCTCTTTAACAGATGAATGGTACATATACACAATGAAATATTATGCAGCTATCAGGAGAGATGAAGTCATAAAATTTTCCTATACATGGATGGACATGGAAACTATTAGGCTGAGTGAAATAAGTCAGAGGGAGAGACACACACACACATACAGAATAGTCTCACTCATCTATGGATTATAAGAAAAATAAAAGACATTATTGTAATACTGTCCAGAGACAATATAAGGACAGGTTCATAATATAAAGCTCACCATGAACAGTGGTGTGTGCAGTTAGAGAAATAACTACACTAACAACTATCATGACAATGTTAATAAGTGAGAGAAGTAGAATGCCTGTCTTGAATACAGGCAGAGGTTGGGGGAGGAGGGCGATGAGGGGCATTGGTGATGGAAATGTTGCACTGGTAGAGGGGGGTGTTCCTTATATAACTGAAACCCAACTACAAACATGTTTATAATCATGGCGCTTAAATAAAGATATTATTAAAAAAGAAAAAGAACATTACCCCTGAGCACTGAGCAGGGAGTAGCATCATGCACAAATATTAGAGTGTTAAACTAAAAAATACACAAAGCTATTGCATTTGTATATGAAAGCAGTGAGCTCGAAGATAAATAAATATAGAAGATAAAATATAATGTTATCAAAAATAACTGTCAATGAATAACTATAACAAAGGAGGTAAAAGACTTACGCATGGAAAACTTTGGGACTCTAATAGGAGAAATAGAAGAAAGCATAAAAAATTGGGAAAATTTTTTGTGCTTTTGAATGAAAAGAATTAACATTGTTGTAATGGTCATCCTATCCAAAGTAGTATATAGGTTTAATGCAATACCAATCAAAATTAAATTCCAATGGCATTCTTCAAGAAATAAAATAAACATTACTAAAATTCATGGAGAACTACAAATGGTCAAATGCAATTTTGAAAATAAAGAAGAACAGAGATATTGCCACCCTAACTTCAGACTTTACTACAAGTCTAGATTAATCAGAAGATTATATATCATTGGGAAAAAGAATAGATTGATCATGGGGTAGAATTGAGAATCAAGATGCCCTTCAACAGACGAATGGCTAAAGAAACTGTGGTACATATACACAATGGAATATTATGCAGCTGTCAGGAGGGATGAAGTCATGAAATTTTCCTATACATGGATGTACACAGAATCTATTATGCTGAGTGAAATAAGTCAGAGAGAGAGAGAAAAACGCAGAATGGTCTCACTCATCTATGGGTTTTAAGAAAAATGAAAGACATTCTTGCAATAATAAATTTCAGACACAAAAGAGAAAAGAGCTGGAAGTTCCAGCTCACCTCAGGAAGCTCACCACAAAGAGTGATGAGTTTAGTTAGAGAAATAACTACATTTTGAACTGTCCTAATATTGAGAATGTATGAGGGAAATGTAGAGCCTGTTTAGGGTACAGGCGGGGGTTGGGTGGGGAGGAGGGAGATTTGGGACTTGGGTGATGGGAATGTTGCACTGGTGATGGGTGGTGTTCCTTTTATGACTGAAACCCAAACACAATCATGTATGTAATCAAGGTGTTTAAATAAAAAAAAAAAAGAAAAATATTTAAAGAAAAAAAAAAAAAAGAGAGAATTAAGAGTTTGAACACCACAGGAAGTGGCCCAGACCTGAGAACTTCTGGGAATGACAATGACAAAATCAACAACAGAAAGAAAAACCTAGATATTACACCTTAAGCTTTAACACACATGAAAAAAAGCATAGGCTTTACCCCACACAACTTTGGCTTCAGGAATCCCACTTCAGAAAGAGGAACAAAAGCAAACACAAAGGGCAGTACATCATACCAAAAAGCCTCTCCACAGTGAAAGAAGCTTCTTATAATGAAAGGATGAAGAGGCTGAAAGATAATATACAGCAGTTAGGCCACTTGTCTAGCATGTGTCTAAACTTGGTTTATTTCTGATAATACATGGTCACCTGTGCACCACCAGATGTGGCCTTAAAGGCCATCAGCATAACTGGAATGGCCAGATCTTCCCGACACTACAAGGTGGAGATAGCATCACATTCTCAAGCCCTTGCATTGAACTCCAAGAGTGGTTATGTGAGAATCATCCAGACTCTCTAGGAAATCCTCACCAAAAAAAGTAAAGTGAACTGAAAAGATGGGGCCAGGGAGATAACTCGAAGAGTAGACCACATGCTTTGTATATAAGATCTGAGTTCAATTCACAGCATCACATGGCTCCCTGAGCACCAGTGGGGTGACTTTGGGAATCTGAATAGTACCATATTGCTGACCCAAGCACTGGAATTTCAGGTCCAAACAACTGGGCAAAGTATCAGCAAATTTGGCTTCCTGGGCATAGATGATATTTTCATTACAAGTCCCTTTCTCCAGCCTCCCTGTTTCAAGTCATTTATCTAAATATATCACCTCTATTCTATTCAACCAAATATTAATTTTTCATACTTCTTTACTGTCCCAACACATCTACTAGGAATGCTTTAGTGGAACAGAAAAACACACCCAACGAAGGTCTTGTAATATCTGAGGGTTGTTTTCCCAACATATTTAAAAAATGTTTTTAAAGGTAGTCATGAGATTATCTTTACAATAAATGTTTGATTGAATCTTTAAAGACTGATAAAGTGATAATCTTTCTTCCTTCACCACTTTCATCTTCATTGTGTTACCTATTTCTATTTAAGATTGTTGGGAGAGGCCATTTCTCAGCTTCCTTCCGGGTTCCAGCACCAGTCCTGATCATCTGCCCCCTATGGCCAGTTAGGTCTGTGTCTGGGTGGGAACAGGGACTCTCCTATCCTTCCCATTAACCCACCTTTTTTCAAACTGCAGTAATTTTAATTTATATCATATAGTTCCTGGAAGATTGGATCTAGCATTCAAAAAACAACTGAACAAACCAATGAACTAGTTTGTAATATTTTTATCATACCTTGCTAGTTTAAAAAAATAACCTCTAAAGAAGATATACCTCTAGCCATCTTTTATGCAAATACTTCAACAGATCACTTTTCTTAAACACCCTGATATTCCAGTATTCAAAACCACTAATTGCAAAGATAAAGGGGAAGCTTAGGAAGACACCTGGAGTTGGGGATATGGATAGAAATCCTGGCAAATTTTCAAGTCCACCAAAATGCCTGAACCTCATATAGATGAGGACCTAAAATCAACACTTAATGTTTGAGAAATTAAAAATTCTATAGATGAACAAACAATTCAACCAACTCAAAGAACTCATTTAGAAGATGAGAGAATCGGGAGCCGGAGAAATAGCCTGGAGGTAAGGCATTTGCCTTTCATGCAGAAAGATGGTGGTTCGAATCCCAGCATCCCATATGGTCCCCTGTGCCTGCCAGGGGTGATTTCTGAGCATAGAGCCAGGAGTAACCCCTGAGCGGTGCTGGGTGTGACCTCCCAAAAACAACAACAACAACAACAACAACAACAAAAGAAGATGAGAGAATCCATAAAATGGAACTGAAGGAACTAAAAAGCACGTTAGCAAACCATAATAGTAGAATTGCACATATAGAATCACATAGCCAAACTTGAAGAATATTACAAGCCAGCAGTGATAAAGTCAAAAAAGAAAGAAGAGACAAAAAGTTGGAAAAAAATATAAGGTACTTAATGAACAAAGACAAAAGAAATAATCTCTGAATTATAAGAAGGGAAAGAAAAGGAAAAGAATAAACAGTGAAGGAGATAATAGCAAAAAGAGTGCCAAAAAATAGACCCTAACAGAACAACACCAAAATATTTAGTAATCCAAATGGCAAAAAACAGAGAGATATAGACTCTCCAAAGTAGTAAAGGAGAGAAAAACCTCAAATATAAGGAAAAAAAAAAACATATGCATCAAATAAGATCTTCCATGTGAAACAATCCAGGCAAAAAGAGTGGAATGACATATTCAAACTATTGAATGAAAAAAACTTTCAAACTAGCGCCCACAACTCAGCAAAATTTTCATTTACCTGGGAAGGAGAATTAAAAGCATTCTCAGACAAAAAGAACTTGCAATATTTATTCTAACCAAACAGACCCTAAATGAATTTCTCAAAGAGCAATTACATAAGTCAAATTCCCAATTGTAAAAACAACAATCCTACACAATATAATGGCACACACCCCTTTCTGTTAATAGTTTCCTTAAATGTCAGTGGACTAAACTCTCCCATAAAAATGGCACAGAATAGTAGTGGGTTGGATCAGGAAACAAAACCCAGACATCTGCTGCCTGCAGGAAACACACTTAAAAGTTCAGGAAAGATAAAAGTTCAGAGTAAAAAGATGGAAAAACAATTTACAAGCCACTGGAAAACAAACAAACAAAAATATCTGGGACAGCCATACTCATATCAGACTAAACTGCATTCAACCTCAAGAAAGTACTTAGAGATAAAAATGGACACTACTTATTGATCACGGGAACAACAGACCAAGAAGTGCTAACTCTAATCAACATTTATGCACCAAATGTAGAGCTAGCAAAATATGTAAGGCTTTTGATCACAAACTTAAAGAAACATGTGAACGAAAAAATGATAGCAGTGGGAAATTTTAACATGCCATTATTGTCACTAGACAGATCCACTAGGCAGAACACTAGCAAAGATGTAAGAGCCCTAAGTGAGAAACAAGAACAACTAAGACTAATGAATCTATACAGGTCTTTCATCCTCAAAAAGCATAATACACATTGTTCTCAAGTGCACATGAAATGTTCTCTAGGATAGACCACATTTTAGGACATAAGTCTAACTTAAATAAAGTCACAAGTATAAGAGTCATACCAAGCACCCTATAAGATCACAATGCCACAGAAATCAAAATTTATTGTAAAAAGAAGATGTAAAAAAAGAAATCTAACACCTGGAGACTAAATAACATACTGCTCAACAACAACTGAATCAAAGAGGAAATAAAAGAAGAAATAAAACTGCCTTTGGCCATTGATGATTGTTCTTCCCTTCCTTTGGAAGGGGTAGAGGGAGAGAATACAGTCTGAGTGGTAAAAAAAAAAAAAGAAAGAAAAGAAATGAAGAGATTCCTTGAAATTAATGATAATGAAGAAACAAATTCCTAAAATCTATGGTACACAGAAAAAGCAGAAATTAGGGGGAAACTCGTATCAATATAGGCTATTAGAAAAGAATGACAAAATAACAGACCTAAATAACAGACCTAAAGGACACCTTAAATATCTGAAAAACTAAGAGCAAAGAAACCCAAACACAAGCAGATGAAAATAAACAATAAAAACCAGATCAGAAATCAACAATATAGAAAACAAAGAAAACAATACAAAGAATTGATGAGACCAGGAACTAGTTGTTTTTTTTTTTTTAAATAAACAAGATAGACAAACCACTGGCAAGGCTCACAAAGAAAGGGAAAATACTCAAATAAATCTGATCAGAAGTGAAAGGGGAGAAGTTACAACAGAATCCCAAGAAATCTAAGACTTCATGAGAGCTAATTATGAATTACTGTACTGAGTTAAGTTAGAGAACCTAGAAGAGGGGCCAGAAAGATTGCGTGGAGGTAGGGTGTTTGCCTTACATGCAGAAGGACAGTGGTTCAAATCCTGGCATCCCAATTGGTCCTCCAAGCCTGCCAGGAGCGATTTCTGAGTATAGAGCCAGGAGTAACCCCTGACTGCTGCCAGGTATGACCTCCCCCCCCCCCCAAAAAAAAAAAAAACAAGAAAAGAAAAGAAAAAGAGAACCGGGGGCCGGGCGGTGGCGCTAAAGGTAAGGTGCCTGCCTTGCCTGCGCTAGCCTTGGACGGACCGCAGTTCGATCCCCCGGTGTCCCATATGGTCCCCCAAGCCAGGAGCAACTTCTGAACACATAGCCAGGAGTAACCCCTGAGCGTTACCGGGTGTGGCCCAAAAAACAAAAAAAAAAAAAAAAAGAAAAAAGAAAAAGAGAACCTAGAAGAAATGAACAAATTTCTGGAAAAATATAATCTCACTATACTTAGTGAGGAGGAAGTGGAAAGTCTAAACAGGCCAATCATAAGTAAGGAAATTGAAACATTTATTAAGAAACTCCCCAAGAATAAAATTCACAGCTTTACTGGTGAATTTTTATCAAGCATTCAGAGAAGAGTTACTACCATTGATCCTTAGATGCTTTCAAAACATCAAAAAGACAGAAATCCTCTCTAATACCTTCTCTGAAGCTAATATCACTCTCATTCTCTTCCCAAAGCTCACAAAGATACCATCAAGAATGAAAACTACCAATCAATCTCACTAATGAACATGGATGCAAAAATCCTTGGCAAAAATCTTAGCAAACTGAATCCACCAACACATCTAAAAGACTACATCATGACCAAGTGGGTTTTCATCCCAAGGGTGCAAGGTTGGTTCGATATTAAAGGAAGGATAAAAAGAAGAGGATCATATTAATTATGCAGAAAAAGCATTTGACAAAATCCAACACACATTTATGATGAAAACCCTCAGCAAAATAGGTGTGAAGGAATCTTCCTCAAGGTAGTAGCACTATCGATAAAAATCCCACTGTTGAGGGGAGGAGCGTGAATTCCACCGTTGAGGCCATGGGGATAGCGCAGTGGTAGGGCATTGCACGTAGCTGACCCAGGACGGACATCAATTTGATTCCCGGCATCCCATATGGTCCCCAATCCAGGAGCAATTTCTGAGTGCATAACCAGGAAAAACCACTGAGCGACACCAGGTGTGGCCCCAAAACAAAACAAACAAAAAAATTATACAGCCAACATTATTCTTTTTTGCTTGTTTGTTTTGGGGCCACTCAAGGGATACTCCTGACTATGCACTCAAAAATCGCTCCTGGCTAGGGGGACCATATGGGACAACAGTAATATTGCTGAGGTCTCTGGGGCAGGGAACAAGGATTAGCTGTCACACATCATACATTGAGTGAGACTGACGGTAGTGATAAACCCTTACACTCCGAGATGCAAAAGGAAAGACAGGAACCTGTCTTAACTGGGCTCCAAAATATAGGAAACTCTTGCTACATGAACTCAATATTGCAATGCTTGTATAATATTTCAGATTTGACTCAGTATTTTCATCAAGATCATTATAAAAAGGATATTAACAAGAAAAATCCAATGGGGCATGAAGGTAAATTAGCTGAAGAATTTGGTTGGCTCATCAAAACCATGGGAAATGGATTTCATAGATATATTAACCCTGAAAGCTTCAAAGTAACAATTGGTTTACCTAATGACCAGTTTGTTGGACACAATCAGCAGGATCCACACGAACTACTGATGTTTCTAATAAAGGGACTACATCAGGACTTGCTGTAAATCTAATGACAGACAAAACTACACATCTTATGAAAAATGAAAATTATGAACAATTTAGTCCAGAACACCAAAAGGCTCACAAATCTATTATTTATGATCTCTTTCAAGGACAATTCAAATCTATACTACAGTGTCTCACATGTCACCAAAAGTCTGAGGTTTATGAGACATTTGTTCATTTGTCTCTGGCTGTTACATCTACAGATAAATGTACATTACAGGAATGCCTCTTTGAACTTTTTAAAGAAGAAGAGTTAAGGGATGACAACAAAGTTCAGTGCAACAGCTGCAAAACTAGAAGAGATTTTTCAAAGAAAACATATTTATGAAAACTGCCACCAGTACTTATAATACACTTGAAACATTTTGCTTTTGATGGCAAACAAATAAAAAAATTGAACACTTATGTGGATTTTCCTTTAGAAGACCTCAATTTAGTAGAATTCACTTCAGAGAATAAAAGCAAATTAAGAAATACAACTTATCATCAGTGTCAAACCATTATGGTAAAGTTCACTATGGACACTTTACTTCATACTGTAAAATTGCTGCAAAACAACACTGGATCAATTTTGATGACAAGAAAATCAAAAAAACTCCCTAATACATTGGTGAAATCTACAGCAGCATACATCCTGTTTTATACTTCTTAAAGATCTACAATGAACACCAGATAATCATTTCACTTCCTTATCGGTTGCTATTAATGCTCTATGATTCTTTCCACAAGCATGATCAATGAATAGGATTAAAAACCATGGACCCCCAATGTGTTTCCTTGTATGGTGGTTTTATGTCTTAATTTCATTATGCTCTAGGTCTCAGTTAATCATGAAATCTTACAATTTAATTTTGTCAAGGTTCACCTGAAAGAAAAATTTCTCATCATATTAATGTTGTTTTTCTTTCTAGAATACTCATTTAACGACTTTCACTTTTTATTGTAACATCATTGCTTTATTTTCCTCAATTTAGGTTTTAAGACGCCGACATAATGATAATTTTTAGGTGAACTTTGTTTACAGTGCTTCTCGCCTATGATTGACTATCATAGAGTTACTGTTATACAATAACTTTGTATATATACTGTTATACACTTATAGTAGAGTTTTCCATGTTTGTATTATACATGAAATTCTCTTTCAGATCTGCTCTGCTCTGACATTAAAAAAATTTTTTTTTTGAATTTGAAATGATTCATCTAAACCAGGGGTCTCAAACTCGCGGCCCGCAGGCCATTTGCAGCCCTCTGTACAACATTTTGTGGCCCTGCCCTAGAGGAATCTTTTTTTGTTTTGTTTTGTTTTAATTGTTTGGGTCACACACCCCAATGTTCAAGGCTTACTACTGACTTTGCACTCAAGGATCACCCCGACTTTGCCTCCTGCGGCCCCCAGGTAAATTGAGTTTGAGACCCCTGATCTAAACAGTTGCCGGCTATTACATTTTAAAGTGCTTTTAGTTGATTCAGCTGAATTCTTTTTTTTTTTTTTTTTTTTTTGCTTTATTTTGGATCCTTTCCAATAAATTTTTTGGTATGAGTGAGTGTTATGGCCATATTTTTTGTGAAGTCTGTATGTGTATGTCTTGTTCAGTGTCTGTCTGTTTTGCATATTTTGCATATAGTTCCCTTTTTCCTAACTTTATCTTCCCCAGTTTAGTCTTCCTTATCCTTCCTTCCTAGTCCTTAACATTTAATTTTCAGCATTCCCTTCACATGTGCAACTCATCTCCTTCACCCACAACTACAAGCCTCCTGATCTCGGCCTGAGGAAGAAATCCATGATGGTTGGAGTTTTGTACCACGTTTGCTGCAAACTTGTTGAAAATGAAGCCACCTGGAATTTTTGTCACAATGTAACCCCAGAGAAAAGATCCATAGATAAGACCCACAATCTCTGGATCCCAGTTAAACTGTGCTATCTGAATCTCTGGTTTTCCATCCACATACACAGTGCTATTGTTGACCATTTCTACAATGGCTACCCCAAGATTGCACCGATCCCAAAGAAAATGCAGAAGCCCAACCAACTCATGATGGCTTCAACCCGCTTTTCCAGATCCATCAAGTGTCTTTTGCTGGTCTTTTTGGTGTTCCAGACCCCTCATCTTTACAGATTGGTATTGGACTCTGTAGAAATTTCACCTTTTGTATTTTTATTATAATTGTAATCCTTTGAATTTATATTTGGTACTACACTTCTTTTACTATTGTAATTAATGATTTTCTATTTTAGTTTTTAATCTTAGGAGTTGATGTTGTATTACATTAGGGTTTAGCTTTCTTGACTCTAGGTTAGTGGGTTAGATATTGTTGTCTATAATTTCCTAAATGATATTTTTGTTTGTTCTTAGGGTTTTTTGCGTGGGCGCATCATATGCAAAATACTAGGTTTATAGGAGGTTCCATCCATTTTGGATGGGCCCTCAAGTTGTTTATTTACACAGGGAGGGTCTCTGCCTTAAACATTTTGTTTTGGTTTGTGACTTAAGCTCCCATCTCTAAATAATCTACCATACTGGTACATCAATTTCGACATCATATGGACTTCAGCCTGGGTTAAGAACTTGGATTAAGTTCAGAAGCCTATTGATCATCATTGCTTCTTCCTCCAAAAAAAGGGCCGAATTCAATGCCCTCAAAGATGGGCTTTCTGGTCTACCTGGACTTGAATGAAAATGGGTCTAGAGAGATAGCATGAAGATAAGGCATTTGCCTTTCATGCAGAAGGTCATTGGTTCGAATCCCGGCATCTGCCAGGAGCGATTTCTGAGCGTGGAGCCAGGAGTAACTCCCGAGCACTGCCAGTTGTGACCCAAAAACCAAATACCAAAAACCAACAACAACAACAACAAATAAAGAAAAGGTGGTGCTTCTCGCCTGCTACACAACCTTTCTGCCATCTCTTCGAAGGATCTATGTACGTCTTAGATTTATCTTCTTAGGAGCTTGTAGTTGATTCCTTGATACATGTTTCTGGTTTTAGACACCCTGTGTTTAGGTTAGAAGTTTTTCTTTACATTTTCCTGTGATGCGCTTATGCAAACAGCCACTCTTTTATTATTGACTCGTTTTTCCTTTAATAATTGTAGACAATATTGTTTGTTTACTAAAAACAAACAGGGGAATTGTGTATGTAAACATTTTAAGGGATTATTATGTTACTGACCCTACCCTGATCGGTGATTGTGCCCTACCCTAGGGTGTGACCTGGCATTCTGCCCCCACCCTAGGGTGGTACCTGATTCTGCTTCCACCATTGGGTGGTATCTGATCCCACCATTGGGTGGTACCTGATTCTGGGGGATAAAAACAAGGGTCTGTGGATGGCGAGGGGCTTTTTGGATGGAACTGATGCTGAGGCTTTGGACTTCAGTCTTGTCCACCAAATAAAGCTAATATTTCCACAAGACTGACTGCGAGCTGTTTACCCGCCGCTTCACCTCAGAACCGCCGGTTGAACAGGGTGGCAGACGCGTGCTCCGAGCTGGAGGGGAACGACCTCATCCTCCATTCCTCCATCAGTCGACCTCTTCAGGATCGAACGATGGTCCATCCTAGGCTAGCGCACAAGGAAGACACCTTACACCCTGAGCCACCACTCTGGTCCCCCAACATTATTCTTAATAGTGAAAAACTGAAAGCATTTCCGCTAAGGTCTAGCTTCTAGCATGAGGCAAACATGTCCACCGTCTCTACTCTTATTCAACATAGTATTAGAAGTTCTAACAATAGCACTCAGACAAGAGAAGGAAATCAAAGGAACCCAAATTAGAAAAGAAGTCAAACTTTATCTATTTGCAGGAGACATGATGATATACATTGAAGACCCTAAGAGTCCACAGAAAAGTTCCTAGAAACAATAAACCAATACAGTTAAGTGGTTGGCTACAAAGTCAATACAAAAAAATAGTTGCATTCCTTTATACAAATAACAACTCAGAGGAGAAAGAGATCAAAGAGTCTATCTCATTATAAATAGGGTCCAAAACTATCAAGTACCTAGGAATCCACTTAACAAGAGAGGTGAGAAGACTAGATTAAGAAATCTTCAAACACTTCAGAAAAAAAAATTGAAGAGTACCTAAGGAAATGGAAGAACATTCCATGCTCATGGATTGGAAGAATAAATATCAACAAAGTGATCATCTTTCCTAAACTACTAAATAGATTCAATGTAATCTCTATTCAAATTCAGACAACATTCTTCAAGGACTTAGAACAATCAATTATAAAGTTCGTGTGGAACTATAAAAGACCTAAGAGAGGCCTGGAGAGATAGCATGGAGGTAGGGCGTTTGTTTGCCTTGCATGCAGAAGGATGGTGATTCGAAGCCCAGCATCTCATATGGTCCCCCGAACCTTCCAGGAGTGATTTCTGAATGTAGAGCTAGGAGTAACCTCTGAGCACTGCCAGGTGTGACCCCCCCACACAAAAAATATCTAAGATAGCTAAATTAATACTGAAAAACAAGAAACTGGGAGGCATCTCATTTCCTAATTTGAAGCTCTACTACAAAGACATAGTGATCAAAACAGCACAGTATTGGAACAAAGACAGATTTTCAGACCAATAGGTCAAAACAGAATATCTAGTGACAAACCCTTAAGCATATGGTTAACCAATCTTTGACAAAGGAGCCAAAAATATGAAATGAAACAAAACAGTCTCTTTAACAACTGGTGTTGGAACAATTGGATAACCATGTGTAAAAAATTAAAAATTGATTCAGATCTCACACCTCACACAAAAGTCAATTCAAAGTGGATTAAAGACCTTGAGATTAGCCCTAATCTATAAAGTTTATTGAGGAAAACATAGGCATAACACTCAAAGACTCAGATCTCAAAGAAATTTTCAATGATAGGATGTGAATGGCAAGAGCTATAGCATCAAACCTATAAATGGGACTACATCTTACTGAGTGTCACCAGGTGTGGCCCTCCTAAATAAAAAAATTATATATGAAATTTATTCATATACAAAATTTATTATTTTGTAATTTTGTTGTTAGTGGGTTTTTGTTTGTTTTTCTTTTTTTTTTTTTTTTTTTTTTTTTGGTTTTTGGGTCACACCCGTCAGCGCTCAGGGGCTACTCCTGGCTCTATGCTCAGAAATCACTCCTGGCAGGCTCGGGGGACCATATGGGATGCCGGGACTTGAACCACCGTCCTTCTGCATCCAAGGCAAATGCCCTGCCTCCATTCTATCTCTCCAGCCCTATTTTGTAATTTTGAATAAATCTTAGGAGCTGCTGTCATTTAAATAATAATGTATCTTGGATCTTCAAATTGTTCTTGAATAAAGTTGTTTGTATATGTAAAGGATATGTGTGTGCTCTGGTATTCTGACTTATTTTTCTCTCCCTTGAACTTTTTTTTAAACAACTGGTAATTATTTACTGTATGTTATTTTAACCCAACTTTCAATCATAAAATAATTGATCAACAGGTAAATATATGATTTGAATGCCAGTTGAGTAATGAGTGATCTCTTAACTTTTTAGAAAGTATGACCCCTAACACTCACTTTAGAATGTGGTTGGCCAATGGACATGGCATGTATAGAGCTGACAAACAGCCTCCCATTGTTCCCCTCAGGTGGATGATGCACTGACCTGGGAAGGGGGAAGCACATGGAAATGCACCTGAACTGTTTTATTGAGAACTTTTTTCATCTCTGAAATTGTATTATTTAATATTTTGAATATTATTTTAAAACAAATGTCAAAGATAAAAATACTGCAATCATTTTGCAATCACAGTGTTTAAATATTATTTTTTAAAAAGAGATTTTAGTGTCTTAATTTTATTTATTTATTTTGGCTCACACCCGGCAGTGCTCAGGGGTTACTCCTGGCTCTATGCTCAGAAATTACTCCTGGCAGGCTCAGGGGACCATATGGGATGCCAGAATTCGAACCACTATCCTTCTGCATGCAAGACAAATGCCTTACCTCCATGCTATCTCTCCAGCCCAGTGTCTTAATTTTAACATGTCTATAATAACTCCTTGATCTTTTTGTCCACAGTAGTATTTTGAAATACAGGTTGGTTGCCCTAGTGCTATATTATATAAGACTCAAAAGATACTGCTCATTAAGATAATGTCTTGACAAATATTCTAATTTAATCATTTTCCATTTGATTATACCTGCTAATATGATCTAAGGTTTATGTCTACAAATAACATTGGAACATGCAACAGCATGCCAAAGACTCCTGCTACAGTACTCATTTATTGAGAATGTAATTACAATTTCTTTTCTTTTTTTTTTTTTTGGTTTTGAGACCACACCCAGCGGTGCTCAGGGGTTACTCCTGGCTGTCTGCTCAGAAATAGCTCCTGGCAGGCACGGGGGACCATATGGGACGCCGGGATTCGAACCAACCACCTTAGGTCCTGGGTCGGCTGCTTGCAAGGCAAGCGCCGCTGTGCTATCTCTCTGGCCCCTGCAATTTATTTTCAATTCAAGGTAGTTTACCATTATATCATAATGCTCATTATTTTAGTTTGCTTTCAGGAAAGGAACCTGGATGCTCAAGACCCGCTAGATAATATAGTCTCCTCTTACAGGGCTCATTACCACATTGCTTAGTTCTAAAGTTGAAAATTATGATTGTTTGAAGAATGCTCTATACACAGTCTAACCCAAAAAGCCTTTCTTCAGTAAAGTTCACCTTCACCAATGATGATTTGCCTAGAAAATGGAAAACCTTTCCATCTGACTTGCCAGCTTTATATTTTTTTTAAAGAATTTTATTTTTTAAATAAAAATGCTGAGGATCTATTTATTCATTTATTTATTCTGGGGCTGGAGCGCAGGTATTTCTGGTGGGTGTGTGATACTGTTCCTTAAAAACATACTCTATGATGGGGTCAGATCAGTGGTGCAAACTATAGGGCGATTGCCTGGCATGGGCTAACCTAGGATGGACCTCGGTTTGATCCCTCGGAGTCCCATATGGTCCCCCAAGCCAGGAGCAATTTCTGAGCGTATAGCCAGGAGTAGCCTCTGAGTGTCACCAGGTGTGGCCAATAAAACAAACAGAAAAATTTTATTTATTGGTTTTTTGGGCCACACCCAGCGATGCTCAAGGGTTACTCCTGGCTCTGTGCTTAGAAATTGCTCCTGGCAAACTTGGAGGACCATATGGAATGCCAGGAATCGAACAGGGTTCATCCCAGGTAGGCCGCATGCAAGTCAAATGCCTTACCGCTCTGCTATTTCTCCAGCCCCAGCTTAATATTTTGTAAGCGTTCTGACCACCTGTGTCATATTTTCAACTGCAACCATGGATCGATCCTCAGTGTCTGTGTGCATGTGTGTATGTGTGCACAAGCATATCTATTGGCCACCTATATGAATGTCTAATATCCTTCTGTAATATACATAATGTCTATGATGTATATAGTCCTTCCCCCATTACATATAACTCTTCCTTCCCCCACCACTTTACAAATCCTCTTCTATCCCTTTACACTTTGATCCCCAATCTTTTATTTCTCTCTACTTAACCCCCTTTTTTTTGGGGGGTGCACACCCGGTAAAGCTCAGGGGTTACTCCTGGCTATGCACTCAGAAATCACTCCTGGCTTGGGGGACCATATGGGAAGCCAGGGGATCAAACAGCTGTCTGTCCTAGGTTAGCACGTGCAAGGCTGTGCCACCACTCCAGCCCCTACTTAACCCTTTTTATCCTCAGTTCTTAACTCCTCAGGAACCAGGACATTTCCCCCATCCCAACCATCTGCCAACCAGCTCCCAAAGTGAACAGATGGCTTCCAAGCCTGCCTTGCCTCAGCCCAGGAAGAAGCTACCACTGCCACTGCTGTGGATTTGCTCTCATTGTCCCCTTCTCTCTCACCTCCCTTCTCTGTGGACTGTTGTTCATTACCAGATTTGGTTTTTGAGAAAGTTCCATCAAGGATATTTCCATATCCATGACTGCTGGGAGCCGTTTTTCAGATACCACAGACCATGTCACAAACTGAAGCTGTGCTCTGGAATTTATTCCCCTCCCCAAACTATTTTAAAACTTAAAGAGGATATGTATATTTTCTTAGATATATTTTCTTAATAGGTATCATTCTTATTATCTGTAGGGTTAATTTTCCCTATTCTTTTCTTTCTTTCTTTCTTTCTTTCTTTCTTTCTTTCTTTCTTTCTTTCTTTCTTTCTTTCTTTCTTTCTTTCTTTCTTTCTTTCTTTCAGTCTTTCTTTTTCTTTCTTTCTTTCTTTCTTTCTTTTTCTTTCTTTCTTTCTTTCTTTCTTTCTTTCTTTTTCTTTCCTTCCTTCTTTCTTCTTTCTTTCTTTCTTTCTTTCTTTCTTTCTTTCTTTCTTTCTTTCTTTCTTTCTTTCTTTCTTTCTTTCTTTCTTTCTTTCTTTCCTTTCTTCCTTCCTTCCTTCCTTCCTTCCTTCCTTCCTTTCTTCTTTCTTTCTTTTTTTTTTTTTTGGTTTTTGGGCCACACCCGGTAACGCTCAGGGGTTACTCCTGGCTATGTGCTCAGAAGTTGCTCCTGGCTTGGGGGACCATATGGGACACCGGGGGATCGAACCGCGGTCCGTCCAAGGCTAGCGCAGGCAAGGCAGGCACCTTACCTTTAGCGCCACCGCCTGGCCCCTTTCTTTCTTTCTTTCTTTCTTTCTTTCTTTCTTTCTTTCTTTCTTTCTTTCTTTCTTTCTTTCTTTCTTTCTTTCTTTCTTTCTTTCTTTCTTTCTTTCTTTCTTTCCTTTCTTTCTTTCTTTCTTTCTTTTCTTTCTTTCTTTCTTTCTTCTTTCTTTCTTTTTCTTTCCTTCCTTCTTTCTTCTTTCTTTCTTTCTTTCTTTCTTTCTCTCTCTTTCTTTCTTTCTTTCTCTTTCTTTCTTCCTCCTCCTCCTCCTCCTCTACTTCTTGTTCTTTTTCTTCTTCTTCTTCTTGGATCTGTTTAATAGGAAATTCTAGTAGGTAGGTTTCTCTTGGGTTCTGAGTTCATGTTGGAACCAGGTTATAGAGATTGTTGAGCTTGTTATTTTTTACCCTCATATGCACCAGTAGTATCATGTGGCAAGATTCTTTTTGCATAGGCACATTAAAATGGGGGATATCTTACATATGGAAACAAGTTCTTATCTAATACAGATAGAAACTCAGAAATTTCATATTGCAATGGGGCTTTTCACCCTGAACATTTGTGATAGTGACTTGGCTCAGGCTTCAGATGATCAGACAATGGCCATTCACCCCTGAACCTTGGGTCCTATTTATGGAATCAGCATGGTTTTCTGAACTAGCATCAGGAATTAGACTTCTACCAGGGAAGGCCCTAATGCTGCCCTGGCATTGACTTGCTCCAGAGTGTGTTCATATGACATTCTGAAAACTTGGAAACAGCAACAACTTGCTTTCAGGGCAGTTTTCCTACATTGCTGCCTAACCACAGAAGATGTTCTATGACACCCTGACTTCAACATAGGATCTGTGCAAAACCGGGATCTTAATTACAGAAACCTGACTGTAATGACCATAATTGAGAAGGACTTTTATTGGAACCACAAAGAAAGACTTTGGGGTTAGACAACTTAGTATAGCCAGAACTTGTAGTTGATCTTATGGCATGATGCTGGTTTTATTAACTTTCATTTTCCACATATGTATCACCTTCTCTTTCTTTCTTTCTGTGCTATCTCTCCAGGCCCATCACCTTCTCTTTCTACATTGTGAGTTCCTTGGAGACTCCCAAGTCTTATCTGGCAACCTAGAAGAGGTGTAGTAAATGTGTGTTGATATAAAATTTAGCGGGTATAATGTGGTGGTCTCTCCAATGATCATGAATAGAATTGCCATGTAACTCAGAAATTCCACTCAGACACAAAAAAACCCCCATGAAAATAGAGATATGAACAGATACTTGCACACACATCATCACTAGCAATCTCCAAGAGGCAGAAGCAATCCAAATTCCCATGACTAGAAATAATAGAACCACACAACAGAGTATATTTCTGCCTTGAAAAAAGGAAGACGCTTCAGACATATGTTTTGAGTATGTATACGTTTTGATAATATGTTTAGTAGAAAAATCATTTACAAAAGGACAAATAGTGGATGATTGTTTTTAGATTAGATCCTTTGAGTAGGTGAGATGTTGGGTATCAGGAAATGGAAGAGGGGTGTATTTTGTAAGGACAACTCCCATTTTGTACCATGATAAGCATTCTGTGGATGGACAGTGGTGATGATCACACAACAAAGGGAATGTGCCTATAATTGCTGAACCATGCACCTAAGATGAGTAAAACTGTAAATTTTACTGTAGATATGTATATTGACTCATTCAAACAAATTAATTTTAAAAAACTGTCCAGGTCATCTCAAAATGTCACATTGTTTTGGTGCTGCTTTATGTAGCATGAGCAATAAGAAAGCAATCTGGAAAAGAAGATTAATTTTGCTGCCATTTCCCTGGTTTAATGATGTTTGGGGTTGATATTTTGTTCTACCTGATGGCAAGGTGCAAATAAAGTACTAGGGTTTGGGGGTTTATTTGGGGTTGGTTTTTTTTTTTTTTTTTTTGGTTTTTGGTTTTTGGGTCACACCCGGTGGTGCTCAGGGGCTACTCCTGGCTGTCTGCTCAGAAATAGCTCCTGGCAGGCACGGGACACCATATGGGACACCGGGATTCAAACCAACCACCTTTGGTCCTGGATCGGCTGCTTGCAAGGCAAACGCCGCTATGCTATCTCTCTGGGCCCCTATTTAGGTTTTTTTTAGTACTAGGGGTTTGAGTGAGAATTTGTTGTACTTTATTGTCAGGGTTATAATAGACGTACAAGTATCTCCTGACAGAAGTTTGCCAGTTAGTTGGGTCCCTGTGAGACCAGAGAGTCCCTCTGCCTTGACCGAGCTTAGTCCCCCACAGAAAGAATGGGTGAGGCTTTCTCAGATTCTGGAAGGATTAGAAAAGAAATCTACCTCCTGCTCCACATGTTCACTGCTGACTTATGCCTGCAGGAGCAAAATAAATAGAAGCTTCAGGAAAGCAAACAGAAAGTAGGGAGTGACCTGGACACTTGACTCAGCCCTGGCAAGAGGCTCCTGGGGAGTGGAAACCTCTCCCAGCACTTTCCTTTCTTAGCCCTGAAACCACAAACAAGCCCTTGGCCATGAGCCTAACAAGCTTCTGATGAGCACAGCTTGCCCTTCTGACACAGAAAACACAATTAGACAAGTGCAAGCAGACTGTGGCATACCAGATCAGGCACTGAGCATTTCAGTCCTTCACAAATTTCACCCAGGTTTTCTCAGGAAAAACTGCTTCAACCCTTTTAGGTGTGAAGAAGGTGAATAACGTAGAAAGAACATCTGCATTGATGCCAAATTCTGGCTAAATAAAGACCACCAGGGGTGAGAAAGGAATATATGTATGAGGTGTGTGTGTGTGTGTGTGTGTGTGTGTGTGTGTGTGTGTGTGTGTGTGTGTGTGTGTGTGTGTGTGTGATTCATGTGTCATATTGCAAGGTGAACAAACTGGAGTAAAAGAGGCTGGTGTTAATATTGAGGTACCCTCCTCCAGCAGTTTATTGTTTTTGAGAAGTTCAGGAGATAATATGGAGTTCTGGGTCTCTATCTTGTTATTTATACAATGAAGATAATAATAGAAGCATCCTTCCCATAGCTGCTAATGACTAAGTGAGATATTTCAGGGCAAACTTGGCGACGGCATAGAGCATAATGAGTGCTCATTTAATACTGGCTCTTCTTAAAAGGACAAGCTGTAAGCATTTAGTCTACTTAGGAAGTTGTTTTCCAATGTTTATTTGTAAATGTACATCCAGAAGTTAACTGTGAAAACAGAAAATACAGTGCTTGTCCTCATGGAACTTGCAGACAGGCAAGAGTCCAAGAAAACCATTCTGGACAAGGTCAGCCAGGAATTAGAACCATAGGACCATATGGGGTACCATGGATTGAACCGGGGTCAGTCATGTGCAAGTCAGTATAAAGTGCCTACTCATTACATGATCTCTGTAGCCACCGGCCAACAATATCCTGAAATGCCAGAGATCTCAGATAGCAAAGCTGTCAGGATCATGCTGAGCACATGTAGGATCCAACTGGGAGCACTTTCAATCTCCCAGCAGAAATAAAGTATTTGTGCAAGATTGTGCAACTATATTTCTGTGAAATGGATCCTCAGACCACATTCTTAATAATATAGGCTTGATGCAGTAACATTATCCTGTGGTCTGAGGATCCATTTCAAGGAAATATAGTTGCACAATCAACATAGCTACCTCTGCTACTCTGGTTTGGCCTTCAGGGCTGCTTCCTCTTTCAGATACGCTTTCTTTTCTAAATTCAGGCTTGTTAAAAATCTCATGTCTTTTGGAGGTTTTCTTACTCTCAGTAACCATGAAGATGAAGATGCAACCTACCATGGTCAGGGCCATGATTATATTCAGGGGTCCTCAAACTTTTTAAAAGGGCGCCAGTTCACTGTCCCTCAGACCATTGGAGTGTCTGACTATAGTAAAAACAAAACTTATGAACGAATTCTTTTTTTTTTTTTTTTTTTTTTTTTTTTTTTTTTTTTTTTTTTTTTTTTTTGGTTTTTGGGCCACACCCGGTGACGCTCAGGGGTTACTCCTGGCTATGCGCTCAGAAGTCGCTCCTGGCTTGGGGGACCATATGGGATGCCGGGGGATCGAACCGCGGTCCGTCTCCTAGGCTAGCGCAGGTAAGGCAGGCACCTTACCTCGAGCGCCACCGCCCGGCCCATTATGAACGAATTCTTATGCACACTGCATACATCTTATTTTGCAATGAAGAAACAAAACAGATACAAATACAATATGTGGCCCGCGGGCCATAGTTTGAGGACCACTGATAGCTGATCTTCACCTAGATTCTGTTTTTAGCAGCATCAAGCATCTCAGAGGAGATAGTCTTTGGGATTTCTTTTCCTTTCTGAAGTGACCCGACTTTATCAGTATCTTCTTCTCCCAGTTTGTAGGCTTGCTCAGTGAGCCTACCTGTCTGTGGGGGTGGAGGAGCTTTGGGCTTTCTTGTGGTTTGGTGCAAAATTCTTTTATTTTTTCAAATCAGAGATTTTGTTAAGCCTTAGAGATGAGGTAGCATCTCTTTTAGGTAACCTCAAACAGCTTCCTGCCTCCAGGTGTATGCTACAGAGGCTCCCCATGGCCACCAGCTTTGCCTCTGGGGTTACATACCACAGGTGAGTTCAATGTCCCAGCCCCTCTTCTACTCTTTGCTAACTTATTTACTTAACTGGAAAGGCAGTGTTGATGGGTTGTAGGCAATAGGGTATGGATCACAGATTTACTTAAGACTGTAATGGCTAGAGAGTCAAACTTGGATTTGATCACCAGCACTGCTTATGGTCCCCAAGCACTGCCAGCTGTGGCCTTCCTCCGACAAAAGGCTATAATAAATAAGTACAATATATTCTCTATGGTTCCTTATTCTTTTTTTTTGTTTGTTTGGTTTTTTTTTGTTTGTTTTTGCTTTTGGGCCACACCCATTTGATGCTCAGGGGTTACTCCTGGCTAAGCGCTCAGAAATTGCCTCTGGCTTGGGGGGACCATATAGGACGCCGGGGAATCGAACTGCGGTCCTTCCTTGGCTAGCGTTTTTCTAGTTGTGATGATGGAATTCCACATTAGGTAAAAAGCGAGAAGAAAGAAGCAAAACTCCACTAAGAAACAGAACAGTAGTGGCCAGAAAATGAGGTGCCACAGTTGGCCAGACCTGGTCTCCTGGTCTCATTTATGCTCACTTCTGCAGCCTGAGGATGGTGGCCAGCACTACACAAACTCATGTGGAAGAAATGAGGGGAAGCAACAGATCCAACTACCTATACCATTGAGACTCTGCAGGAAGGAAGAGTGAGTAATGCCCAGCAACTTTGTTGGTGCAGCTAACACAGCTTTTAACCTGGTCCTTCACTCTGTGATTAACAGAGCCAATCTGGCACACTTGGAACGGCCTGCCCAGAATCCAGCATTTGAAATCTGAGAATTATCTTAAAACTTTTCTATACGACATGGGTGGGTATGCAATCTCCTGGGGGGAAACAGTCATCCCTGCCTATCTCCTGATTGAGGTTCACATCATGTTGGAGGCCCTTCCCCTCAGAAACCTAGTTAATGTATTTCCTCGAGTGGTCTGGGAACTTAACAACTATTGCATACAAAAAAATTTTACAGTAAGATTAAAAAAAACAAAAACCTATGGCTTCTGGACTATTTTTTGTTTGTTTGGATGTCACACCCAGTGATGCTAAGGGTTATTCTTGCTCTGTACTTGGGAATTATTCCTGGTAGGACTCAGGGGTTATATGGGTGCTAGAGCTCAAACCTAGGTTTTCCTCATACTCACACTGGCCCAGACATGATAGTTCTGCCTTGCCAGCCTCTGAGGGATTCAGTTCATGAAGGAGATCATGAGGAAGAAACTGAAACATCTCACCACCACCCAGCAGTGGCTTGCTGGGCCTGTGGTTGAGACACTAGAAAGTGGCTCCTCCAGCCATGGCCAAGCCTTCAGATTATGTAACCCCAAATGATTTTTTTTTTTTGGTTTTTGGTTTTTGGGCCACACCCTGCGTTGCTCAGGGGTTACTTCTGGCTGTCTGCTCAGAAATAGCTCCTGGCAGGCATGGGGGACCATATGGGACACTGGGATTCGAACCAACCACCTTTGGTCCTGGATAAGCTGCTTGCAAGGCAAACGCCGCTGTGCTATCTCTCAGGGCCCCCCAAATGATTTCTTAAACGCAACCTCTTGGAAGACCTGGAACCAGAACGACTTTGCTAAGTTTCCCCCAGTTTCTTGACCCAAGGAATCTGTAAAAGATGGAAACTGATCACTATTGGCTTCAGTCTGCTCAGTTTGGGACATTTGGTTGCCCACAACCAATAACTAATTGGAGCTGGGTGAAATCTACACCTGCTCTCTCAGGACAGAGTCTGGACAGAGTTCCTTGAGTCAATGGCAATAAAGTGCTCTTCACTGGTTGACTCTATTCATGATTGGTACAAAATGTAAGATTCATAGTGGAACCGTACTAATACCAAGAGAGACTCCTGCAATCTCAATACCAAGTTTTCAGATTTTGAAAATTCTGTACATACTTTATTTCCCCTTCCTGCACAAAATATGGGAGGGAAAGTGAATAGGAAAGATTCCTTCAGAGACTTTCCCAGCACCACTATACCATAAAGAGTGCATATGGTGGATATTGCACAGCACAGCAATGTCATCCCCCAGGATGTGCCACCATAGACCCTGGACTCCAAGGGCATATGTACACCTGGTGCTTCCAGCAACAAAGGAACCAGAGTTCAAGAAAGCACCATGAAGGGCTTGAGAGAGTTGATTCCAAAGGTAAATTCTGGGGCCAGAGAGAGATAGCACAGCAAGTATGGCGCTTGCTTGTGGTGGGCCTGATTCCATCTCTACATACATATTGTCCTCCAATACTTGCTAGGATTAATTATTGAGCACAGAGACAGGAGTAAGCTGTAAGTACCATCAGGTGTGGTTCCAACACCCACTCAACCCCCCCGCCCCCACACACACATACACAAAGTCAGATTCTTAGTTGGCTCCTTAAATGCCCCCAATCGGTTAAAATGATGTTAATGTTGCCAGGCTCTCTCACCCTACTATCCTGCTCAGTTCTAAATCTTTTGTCATCTGTGGTCAACTGTGCTTTTCCAGAAATGATCCCTCTCCTCTTCAAGTCCTCAGGGACCAGTACAGGAACATTCCCACAGAGATCCTGTGTGTGGAACAACAGTGTCTGATGCCAGGAGACACATTTTCTCCTAGTCGGTCCAGACACTCATGAAGATTGGGAACTTCTTAATAACTTTGCAAAATACCTCATGTCTTCTCTCCCAGGGAAAACATGGAAGAGATACTCTACAATTCAGTACTTGCTCAGTAACAGTCAGAACCCTACTCACCCAGCCTCCTGCTTTTATTCTAGGACTCCAGAGATATCTTCACGACTCTCCATATTTTACTTCTTCCTGTCTGAGTTCCTGGGAGTTGTGAGCCCTGAAAGCATGCCCTGGTCTGGGAGAGAGAACTTCCCAATGGGGCTAGGACTATCAGGAAGTTGATAAGAAGTTGGAGCTTGTCCCCTCACTTCCCTCTATGTCTCTCCCTTGGTGTTTTAGGTCCCTCAAAACTAGAGCTATTTCTTTTTTTGTTTTTGGGTCACACCCGGCGGTGTTCAGGGGTTACTCCTGGCTGTCTGCTCAGAAATAGCTCCTGGCAGGCACATGGGACCATATGGGACACCGGGAATCGAACCAACCACCTTTGGTCCTGGATCGGCTGCTTGCAAGGCAAACGCTGCTGTGCTATCTCTCCGGGTCCATAGAACTATTTCTTAATTGTTCACAGTAGAGCAGCAAGTAAACAGAAATGGGTCTCTCGGGGCAGGAGCGATAGCATAGCAGGTAGGGCATTTGCCTTGCACGCAACCAACCCGGACTCGATCCCTGACATTCCATATGGTCCCTTGAGTCTGCCAGGAGTGATTTTTGAGAAGACAAACCAGGGCATAACACCTGAACACTGCTGGGTGTGACCCAAAATCCAAAAATAAATAAATAAATAAAAATAAATAAATAAAATGATCATTTGAGGCTAGCATGATAGCACAGTAGTGAAGGTGTTTGCCTTGCATGTAGCAGACTCAGGTTCAATCCCTAGCATCTCATATGGTCCCTCAAACCTGCCAAGGCATTCCTTTTAGGGATATGAGATCCTTTCTCTGAGTGCCACCTGTAAGACCAGTTCTGTGGACAATTGAAAAGCATGAGTCACCTATCACCCATGTCTTCTGCCTTTTGCCCAGTAGGTGCCAATGGATGGCTGGATATGCAGGGTATTTATATGGGCATGGTGCTAGGGCCACTTACATTCTCAAAGCTCCTTCACTCCAGGTCAGCTGACTTGGAAAGAAACCTATCATTTCTGTTTCCCTGGCCTAAAATAGCCATTGCCTTACTGGGAGAAGCAGAGTAGCGAGGAGTAGGCATCCAGAGATGCCTAGTTTGGAAACATTCCTGGAAAGGTTAATGTCAACATCAACCCAGCATAAGGCCAGGCACTTCCGGCAGGTGATTAACCCAGTGTAAACAGAAGAGTGAGGAAAGTCAAAACACAAGCTAGTGAACCACAAAGAAATGTCAGGAGTGAATCTGACATATGGAGCATGACTTTCTTCAAAGGAATTTGTCATGTTTGCTGATGATATCAGAGCCCGCCTACTTGTCCACGTCAAAGTAATCTAATATACAGCCCAGCTCCACTGGGGTCATATTAAAATGCAATGTATGACTCTTTAAAAGACAACAAATAATTTCCTTCTCACAGTGGCTTGGACAATTTAAAGTTTAAGGACAGTGGAACAGAGTTTTGAGGTGTCTGGTTATGTCCATTGATTTATGTGTACTGCCAGTGCATAACTGATGCCACCTTCCAGATGGGGTGTTAATGCCACTCCCACACTCTCAGGTATGTGAAAAAGTAAACCCTCTGTTGCATTTGCCACGTAACACAGCAAAGTATCTTCTCAGCTCTCCCTGTGCTAGGACCTTTCAGCCTCAGGCTAGCTGCAGAGAGGGGCTGCTGAACCCTCCTATAGACTACCCCTTCACCTTTGAGAAAGGGAAATTTTATCAGAGAAAAGTAGGTGGGGGCAAGGGGATAGTACAATGGGTAGGGCTTTTGCTTTGCATGCAGCTGACCTGGGTTTGACCTATGGCATCCCATAGGTCACCTGTGCACCACCAGGATAATTAGTGCATACAAACCAAGAAGTTACCCCTGAGTATTTCTGGGTATAATTCCAAAATTAAAAATAAACAAACAAACAAACAGAAAGGGGCCGGAGTGATGGCGGAGCAGTAGGGTGTTTGCCTTGCACGAAGTTGACTGTGGTTTGATCCCCAGGTGTCCCATATGGTCCCCCAAGCTAGGAGTGATTTCTGAGCACATAGTCAGGAGTAACCCCTGAGCGTCGCCGGGTTGCCCCCCAAAAAACACAGGAAGAGAAAAGTAAAAGGATAAGGTCTTAGGGAGCAGAGGATAGGAAGATATACAGATATTTTCTGAAAGGTGTGTAGAAATTTATGGCCAAAGCAGGTGGAACTAGAGGGCTAGCCCACTGAGCTGAGGCCTGGCTTTCTGGCTTAGATCTTTAGCAGGTGTGGGGGGGGGGGAGAGACAGTGTTTATTGCAGATCAATTTCCCAGAATATGACCAGAAGGCTTCCTGGTATCACTATCCCCTGGAGAGAAGGTACTTACCGGATCAAAGCTGCTGGGGGTGGGGTGCAAGTATCTCCCACACTCATCCCTCCTCAAAGTGTGGCCCCAGTGAGTATTGGTGTCTCTTGTCTCTGAGGTCTGCTCCACTCACACTCCACTGAGATGTGCTTTATTTATTTATTTATTTATTTATTTATTTATTTATTTATTTATTTATTTATTTGGAAGGAGACACATAGGGAGTAGTGAGGATATCTGGGGGCTATTGAAGACCATGCTCAGACAACTGTTCCAGTCACATAATGCAAAGGCCCAAGGATGTGATGCTGATCAGGCCTGAGGCACTGGATATTGCCCAGGCAACTCAGTAATACCTGGGGGTCTCTGGGTCTACATTTAGTGATGCTCAGGGAACTCCATGGTGCCAGAGATAGAATGAGGTTAACTACAAGTAAGACATGCACTTGGACCCCAATACTCTCTCTCAAGTCCTGCAATGTCACTTCTCTTTCTGATTCCTGCTCCTTAGCCTTCCAAAATAGGAGTCCTAGAGTTTGAGAATTCTGACCTGGCTCAGTGAATATTATCTGTAAAAAGGATAGAGTTTGATCAGTTGTCAGGAGCCCAGAGAAATGGCTACACTGGGTTGAAAGCATCCTTTGCATGCAGGAGGCCCAGGTTTGATCTGTGGCACTATAGGCACCAGCAGAGAGCTAAGCCTGAGTTATGTTCCTGGAGTCATCTCCCCCAGCACTAATGGATATGACCCCCCAAACAATAAGAACAAGCAAACAATCTTGAATCCTAAATTAGGTAGCAAACATAGTAGACTTTTGGATTCAGAATTTTGAACTACAGTTCAATGATAGAAACTTTTTTTTTTATGTTTGTTTGGCTGGTTGGTTTTGTTGTTGTTGTTTTTTACCATGCCTGCAGCATTCAGGAATTTGGCTCTGCACTCAGAAATTTTTTTCTGGCAGGCTTGGGAGGAACACATGGGATGCTGAGGATCAAACACTGATGATAGCAGGCAAGACAAACACCCTATCTTCTGTGCTATCATTACAGCCTCAAACATTTTTTTTATTTTTTTTTTAAATTTTTTGGTTTTTGGGCCACACCCGGTGACACTCAGGGGTTACTCCTGGCTATGCGCTCAGAAGTCGCTCCTGGCTTGGGGGACCATATGGGATGCCGGGGGATCGAACCGCGGTCCGTCCTAGGCTAGCGCAGGCAAGACAGGCACCTTACCTCTAGCGCCACTGCCCGGCCCAAGCCTCAAACATTTTGAACAAAGGTGGTTAGATGTCTTACTGACGTATGCTCGCACCCCCAGATCCAACACATTCCAAACCTGTAAAAGTAAACCCTATTGTTTTAAGAAAAACAAAAGTCACTATTGTAATAATGCCCAGATACAACAGAGATGAGGGCTAAAAGGACTGGCTCTCGATGTGAAGCTCACCACATAGAATGGTGAGTTTAGTTAGAGAGATGACTATACTAATTTTCATGACAAAGTTAATGAGTGAGAGAAGTAGAATGCCTGTCTTGAATACGGGCAGGGGTTGGGGAAGGAGGGAGATAGGGGACATTGGTGATGGGAAGATTGCACTGGTGAATGGGGGTATTCTTTTTATGACTGAAACCCAACTACAATCATATATATAATCATGATTCTTAAATAAAGAAAAAAAACCACATAGGCATTTAAAAAACACGATTTTGATTTTTCAAACCAATATATTGTTATTTGTGATAATATAAAAAATTAAACCCTATTTAGAAAGAGGGTCTTTGCAGTTGTCATTAAAAATCATGAGAAGAGTCATTGAGGATTGTTCCACTGAATTCTAAATCCAATGACATCCTCCTTACAAGAGACAGAGAAGGGGACACTCAGAGAAGATTAAGTGGAGGCAGAGGCAGAATCTGAAGAGATGCACCACTGCCAGTCAAGTAATGGCAGGAGTCAGCAGAAACTAAAAGAGTCAGGAAAAAGCTTTCCTTGGAGGTTTTAGAATGAAGATGGGCCTGCAGCACCTTGATGTCAAGCGATATCTTCCAGAACCATGAGAGAATAAGTTCATGCCATTATAAACCAGCGAGAATAAGTTCATGCCATTATAAACCAGCCAGTTTGGGTGAACATATTATGGCAGCCCCCTCATAAGAAGTACAGAAGTTCTCTCTGTAGAACATGTACTTCCTCCTCTCAAAAGGAAAGAATGGCCAAAAGTGATCCAAGAAAGATGCAATAACATGGTTAATTCCCAGTTACAGCAATCTCAGCTCTGTTCCCAGAACAAACTGTTTTCATCCTCATTTCCTTATTTCTTTTTAATGCTTCATGAAATCCAAATATAGAAAAGACCCAGGGCACCTGGTCTTGAGCGGCTGACTGGTCACCAGACCATCAAAGCCACCAGAAAGTCATGCTCCCAAAGAGAATTGTTTTATTTTTTTACCTAACTATTTGGAAACAACTTAAAGCAGTTATGACACAGAAAAAAAAAAAAGTCAAATTTTAACTAAAAAAACTTTGTAATGAGTGCTGATGCAAAGGATCTCACAAAAAATTGTGTTTTCTTAGCTTAGATGACTATATATATATATATATATATATATATATATATATATATATATATATACACATATATGGTTAATTTAAAACAAGGTATGCAAGTAGTGCATTTGAACCAACTGAAACTGAAACTACTAGATAATCTTATTGTCTTCCTTTTACAAGTCATCAGAATCCAAAGATAAGATTCAGGAAAATAAGATCTCACCTTGGCTTCTGCTCTAAATTCCTGGGCTATGGTTTGTAGCTTTTTAAATACTTGGGACCAGTGGTTAAAAAACACTCATTTAGGGCTGGAGAGATAGCTTAGCAATAAGGTCTTTGCTTTGCATGCTGCCGACCTGGGAGGGATTCGGCTCAATTTCTGGCACCCATATGGTTCCCCCAGCCTGCCAGGGGCCATTTCTGAGTGCAGAGCCAGGAGTAACTCCTGAGCACTGCTGGATGTGGCCCACACTAATCAATCAATTAATAAATAAATAAAGTTAAAAAATGAAAAACACTAATTTAGGGGCACATAGTCCTTTCCTCTTAAATTTGGAGAACTGGTTTATGGTGCTTAAAATAAGCACCTTGATGGATGCAAGTTTATAGACACTATAACCACTCCTAGCTCATAGAGGAGGAAATTGGGCTCTGAGCAGTCCGGGGAGTCCCCAGGGTCACACAACTAAGGAGCAGCAGAATAGGAATTAAACAGATTCTGTATTCAAAGCAGATTCCACCATGGAACATTGTGATCTAAAGCAGCAGCAGGTGGAGTGAGATTACCCAGCCTCCAGGTTCACTCTCTTTTTTTCTCTGAGACCCCTAAGTTAGGTGCTTATCAGGAGAGCATCCAACCCCGCTCACCATCTGGCACTCTGGGCCAGGGAACTGGCCACACCTACTCACCACTGCAAATAGTAAGATCACATATGGTGGAGAGGATGGGCTGGAAGGGGAGCGGTGCTACTTCCAGCAACTAAAGTCGGTCTGTGACTCATTGAGGGTGTGCTTGCAGGTGGAGGAGTGGTCTGGAGTCAAGTCTATCCATAGAAGTCCCTCTTGAACACAGCTTTCTCAAACAGTGTTTGAGGTTTACTCCCCTAGAAACTGAATATTAGAACCAGGAGGCTTGGGAGCAAGCACAGGGCTAAGAGGTGATGGTGATATGTTTGACAGGATGCTGAGAGCAAACATGTTACCCCCATGTGTGCAGTCTAGACTCCCATCTGTCCCCATCTAGGAAACCATTCAGTGTGGAGCACAGGGACTCTGTGGCTCTGCACGTCTGTTTTCTAACCAGCAGCAGCTGCAGTGGAAGCTGAGAATTGCTAGAAAGGCACATTTTCCTTTTCTACCAGGGTAGAGTTCAGCTTTCTATATTTTAATAACTTCCAGATAATTTTGGTGCACATTCCAATTTGAAAGTCCCTGGCAAACTACAATCATAAAGTATGTTTTATAAAGTAGACTTAATCCATTCTTACAGACCAATAAAGGTGATCAAGGTTAAAAACTAGTTGTCCAAAGTTACCCAGTAAGGAAGACTATATTAGTCAAGATCAGGTTTAACTCTTAAGAGCAGCAATAAAACCTTAAAAAGCCAAAAACTGGGGCCATCGAGGTGGCGCTGGAGGTAAGGTGTCTGCCTTGTAAGCGCTAGCCAAGGAAAGATCTCGACGGTGGTTCGATTCCCCCGGCGTCCCATATGGTCCCCCCAATCCAGGGGCAATTTCTCAGTGCTTAGCCAGGAGTAACCCCTGAGCATCAAATGGATGTGGCCCGAAAAACAAAACAAAACCCAAAAAAAAAGCCAAAAACTAAGCCAATTGGGCCCGGAGAGATAGCACAGTGGCGTTTGCCTTGCAAGCAGCCGATCCAGGACCAAAGGTGTTTGGTTCAAATCCCGGTGTCCCATATGGTCCCCCCGTGCCTGCCAGGAGCTATTTCTGAGCAGACAGCCAGGAGTAACCCCTGAGCACCGCCGGATGTGGCCCAAAAACCAAAAAAAAAAAAAAAAAAAAAAAAAAAAACTAAGCCAATTAGTTAGTTTTTTCTTCTTGTCCAAGAGAGCTACTTGGATCCCTGGCCATTACATTTCTATTCCTGGCAGACAAAAGAAGAAAAGGGAGGAAGGCCATAACTGTGCCATTAAGGACAAGTCCTGAAATTTCTTGTATGAGTTCAGTCTATATTGCATTGGCCACATCTCAGTTAATTGCTTCACCCCACAGAGACTGTAAAATGAGGTCTTTGTTCTAAGTGATCATGCAAGCAGGTAAATTTTGGGGTTCTACCTTTATAAAAAAAAAAACACAGATACTGAGAGATACCTGGTAGCTAAGGCCCCAGGGGACAACTGGAAGAAAACCTGAAACTGATATTTTCAACATATAAACATACTTTTGGTTTGTTTTGTTTGGGGGTCCCATACAGTGGTGTTCAGAAGTTACTCGGGGCTCTGCACTCTGGCAGGGTTGAGGGACCGATATGGGGTATGGGATATCATGGATCAAAACTTGGTCTGCTGCATACAAGACAAATGCCTTACCTGTTGTCCTCTCACTCTGGCCCCTAAGCATACAGCTTTGTTTCTGTGTTTTCTTTCCCTTTTAGGAGTCCCACAAAGACCAAAGATCCTTAAGGTATCTTTGAGAAGCAAGAGACTACTGCTCTTGCTCTCTGTTATGTCCCAGTGCAAAAGAATGTAGCAGCAATCTAAAGTTACTATTGAATTGATTTTTAGAGGTTGGAGCAATAATACAGCAGGTAGAATATTTGCTTTGCATGCACCTGACCTGGATTCAATTCCTAGCCTCCCATAAAGACCCTTGAGCACTGCCAGGAGTGATTACTGAATGCAGAACCAGTAGTAACCCCTAAACATCGCTGGGTATGACACCAAAACCAAAAAATATATACAATGTTTTAAAGATAAAGTATAAATTTCTCTACTATTATACACATCTATATTGTTTCTAACATATATGAGAAACCTCTTTGAGATCTGTCATAAACTCGAAAGCTAGTTGCTGCTCTTTGTTTCACACTTGCTTCACCTTGACTAAGACTTTCTAGTCAAGCTGCCAGCATCCTCAGACCAAGTGCTTTGTTATTTCTCTCTTGCAGCCTCTTTGAGATCTGTCATAAACTCGAAAGCTAGTTGCTGCTCTTTGTTTCACACTTGCTTCACCTTGACTAAGACTTTCTAGTCAAGCTGCCAGCATCCTCAGACCAAGTGCTTTGTTATTTCTCTCTTGCAGCCAGCTTCAGTTCCTGATCTGGGCCAGCACTAGTTGAGTGGTTTTGGAGACCCTACAGGTATAGTCCAGGGGACCTTCTGGAAAACTTCTGAAATTCTACTCCCCTTGGAAATATGAAACCTGGAGAACAAAGCTAGACTCAGGCTGATGGGCATCTGGGTCCTCTGCCCACTCCCAATAGAGCATGGCACAGTTTCTTTTCTTGTTGGGCTGTTCTTGAGTGGGTGTAGATTCTTGTAGCATGACAACTCTGTTCACTGCCCACTGGACACCTGTGGTTGAGTTTGCACTTAATTGCCTGCTTTTTGCCTAACTGGGTCAGGTTGGCTGTTTTCATTGGGTGCCTCCTCTCCACATATGCACAGAAGCAGTGCAGACAAGCTCAGTCTCAGAAACCTAATTTAACATGAATCTTGACATTTGGACCAAGACAAATGGGCTGCAGTGAAAACCCCAGTCCTTTGTTGTGCAGAGGAACAGACAATAATAGCGTGTTGTTCAATTGCAACTGCCCTAATTACAGAAAAACGCTAGTTTCATGGGACTTCAGAGGAAAGCAACTCTATAGAAAGAATTGTCCTCATTTTTTTTCTGTACAGAGAGGGAAGACCAGAGCGGCCCATTTTCCTCAGGGGGAATGTGGACCTTGCTGACTCCTGAATCACTTCTGTAGGCCCACCTGCCTGCTGTGGCTATTGTGAGGAGCAATATTGTGATGCTAAACTGTGAAGATGCCTGTTTGTGAAGGTCCTTTGCAGCAGTATCTGTATATTCCATGCCCGTTTTCTGCAGGTTCAACTATGCCCCACCAACATCTTATTTGAGAGGTTAGGGGGCCTCTTGTCCCTGTCACCTCTTTTCTCTACCTCTTCTCAACATTCTTCTTGAAGGGCAAATGTCACTTTCTGGGGAAATGCTCACAGACTCCTCATCACAGTGCCCTGGTTGTGTTAGCTCTCACTTCTGGCTAGCCTTGCCTGTAAATTTATGTATTTTCTACTGTTTCTCTGATCCCCATCAGAGCATCAGACCATCAGGACCCACCTCTGTCTGCTCACAGCTGTCTCCTTTGTGTATCAAATAGTTCTAGGCACTCAGCAAAGTATATGTTGACTGAGTATATGTTAACTGGAAAACTGATTTGGGGAATAAAGGAGAAAGCCAACAGCTGGTTGGTTAATACTTTGATCAATGTACTCAGCTGCTCTAGTGACACCTTCACAATACCTGTTCTAAGTACTTGGAGGCATATCTAGAGTCCCTAAGCATCTGGAATAATACTCAGGGCACAACCTGGAAGTTACTAAGTACCTAAGTACCTAAATTGTACCAGTCACTTGAGCCCCTGAGTACCTAGAACAGTACTTGGAGCAATACATAGTACTACCTGCTGTCATACCTGGGAGTACCAGGAGCAATACTCAGATCAGGTGGTGTGTCTTTGATGCTCAGGAGCTTATAGGTTCTTAGGAAGAATCATACGAATACATATGATAAAGATGAACTCTTTGCAGTAGTTACAGGCAATTGTAGGGCATAGTTAGCAGAAGCTGAGGTGAAACAGCAAAAAGCTATGAGAATGGGCATGGGCTTGGCAGGAGCTGGGGAGAGAACCAAAGTAGCTCCCGTTGAGAGAAGAGCGCCAGTTGGTTCACTGAGTCTCAGTGACTTCCTGTGTCCTATCTCTTCTAGGCAGCAGAGCTCTGCTCAGTCCTTCTGAGAGAAGCAAATCACTCCAGGCCTTTCATAATGACCTGCCTCTTCCATCACAGCTGTCACTCTCACAGGCTTGCCAAAGCCTTCTGCTCTGTGGAACTGTGAGGCAGCTGGATAGTGGCACTGCCCACACATTCTGGGCCCAAAAAAGGAAAGGAGGGGCAAAGGTGGCAGGTCTTGCCACAGTATAAGATACACCTTCATTGTAGTACTTTGAATGCTGTTATCATTTTGTCTTGAGATTTCCTCTTTTCTTTCTTTCTTTTTTTTTTTTTTTTTTTTTTTTTGAGTCACACGCAGTGGCTCTCAGGGGTTACTCCTGGCTCTCAGCAATCGCTCCTGGCAGGCTCGGGGGACCATATGGGATACTGGGAATCGAACCAGGGTCTATCCTGGATTGGATGTGTGCAAGGCAAATGCCCTACCACTGTGCTATCATTCTGGCCCAGATGTTTTCTTTTCTATTCTCACCCTTGTACTGACTGTCCTCTACAGAATTGATTCAAGGAGGACCACCTGGCCAATAATTGTTTGCTTATTTTTGCAGGGGTGGGGTAAGCCACATTCTAAAGTGCTCAAGGCTTATTCCTGTCTCTACACTCAAGAATGACTCCATTAGTGGCTAATGGGATGGTGAGGATCTAACTCCTCTGCATGCAAGGCTTACCTCCTGGTCAATGTCTTTGATCTAAAGGTTACTATATCTTGCTGGTTCCCTCTTCAAAGGATGCCTGGATTGAACATTCATAGGAACTGCTGAACAAGTCAGAGAGTCAGCCAAACTATGGCTAATGAATAGTTTGTAAAATGTATAGAGGTTTATTTCCCCCCCCCAAAGCTACTTTATTAGTAAAAACAAAAACAAAAACAATTTGATCTGGAGACCAGTGAAGACAGCTCCCATGGATAGGAGTCAATGGTGCATCATCGTCTACTTTTCTGCTTGGACAAACTGTTCAGTACAGCGAGGCACAGCTGGGAGTTGGACTCAGTCTGAAGATGGGCAAACGTCCATCTAAAGTTTTAGATGGGGATGCTTTGTTGTGTGTGTGTGTGTGTGTGTGTGTGTGTGTGTGTGTGTTTTGAAAACAGAACTTCATGCTCTCTCTCTCATGCATGTTTTGAGGGTTAATCTGGTCAACATTAGTACCCCCAAGGTTTCTATGTGTAGGAATCAGCAGGGATTGGGGACATAGAAGACTTTTCAAACAACAGCAACTATTCCTCTTCCATGAAGCAGAGCTGGCAAGTGCCAGTGATGCTTTGCTCCTGGGAACTAAAGTGCCAAGGGCTCATAGTTTGGCCACCTGCCGCATCTCCTTTTGCTTTCACAGTCTTGAGGCTTTGGCTGCTCCATCATCACTCTTTCTCCCAACAGGTCTCTCAAGAAAAGTGTCACAAGTCACTAACAGAGTTCCACTGGCCTTCTCACCCTAGTAGTACTGCCATTTATGTAAGCTGTGAGCATGGCTCCAGCACACCAGGCCTCTTCACTCCTAAGCAAAATATGAGTCACCCTTCAGCCCAATATGGAAAATGAGGACAGAGCCAGGAATTCACCTAATGCTCCCAGAATGGTGCCAGGCAGTGCTGAACAAATACTCACATCATGTGGCTGCAGTGGGTCATTCTCCTGAGTCCTTCTGGTCCAAAAAGGAGGTCATAAATTACTCCCAGCTTCTCAGGATTACAGGCATGAATCTATAGACCATTGTGTATGTAACTTTACAGGTGGTTCCAGGAGATAGGCCTCAGGGAGGAGCAAGGTAGTCAAAGATTTAACTCTTGAAAAGGTATTGACTCTGAAACAGCAAAAGCCTCAGTAACCCAGGAGGAATTCGCCCATGAATCTATGGTAGAGGATCTCTTCCCTTTTTGTATGTTGGTTTTGCTTTGTTTTTGTGGTTTTGAGGCCACACCCAGTGATGCTCAGGGATTACTCCTGCTTCTACACTCAATAATCTTTCTTGGTGGTGCTTGGCAGACCATATGGAATTCTGAGAATCAAACCTGGATCAACTGCATGCAACCTGCCTTACCCTCTGTACTATCATTTTGGCCTGAGATGAGATCTTCTGGCAGGGTTACTTGGTTATTCTTCTGTACGTCTTGCATCCAGAAATCTTGATGGCTACACTAGATGAAGACACAGAAGCCCCTCCCACATCTATAGGGCTGCATATAGTTGTAGAAACCAAGCCTCTACTTCTTGGTGGGTGGCCTAAGTGAGCTATAAAACTGAACTCAAGCTAAATGAGGATAATCCAGGACCCTGCTGATCTGAGGTCCTGCTGTCAATTTCTTTTGGTTCATTCTACATATATTCAAAGACTTCACAGACGACTACAGGTGAAATAAACCAACCTCTTTTCTAATGAGATAGTAGGGCCAAAGGGATTGGTAATAATCTCTACCCTCACACTGCTCCACTATAAGTGCATGACAATATGCTTTTTAATTCTAACTTAAATACCAGACATTAAGTTTTTGATGGCCAAAGGCCTCCATTTTGGAGAAATTCATCTGGAATTCATATATGTATATATATGTCATATATCTGAAATTCATATATACATGTCATATATCTATGACATATCTACTAGCTGCACATCTAGATGAGAAATCACTGCCCCATACCAGGCCCCCTTTCAGGATCACTGATGCCCTTGATGACTCATGACTTGCTTGGACCTGCTCATCCCTCCCTGCATTCTAATTTTCACTCTTACGTTTGCAATTTACCAAAGAATAGTGAATTATAAACCCTCCCAACCTCAACTTCCAAAAAGATAAAAACCCAAGTCCACATATTCTTTCTCTTTTCATGACTTGCAATGTGGCCCTGAGTAAGCCATGTACCCACAGGACCTGTGAGTCAGAAATCTGGATTTTTCCAGGTTTCCTAATGGTTATTGCTGAGGTATGGTATGCAATCATAATAAGAACCACCAGGGACAGTCCAGTCATAATGTTGACTTCAGTTGAGGATATGTCAATATGGGTTTGCCACGAATAGGAAAAGACCAGACCTATCCTTTGCTGAGAGCACCAGTCAATGGACGAAGAACAAGATAAAACAGTCATTGTTACTGTCATTCCCTCTCATCTTCGTCACCATTAGCATTACATCACCACCCCTCCCATTATCATCAGCAGCACACAAGTGTTAGAGCCATCTCATGCCTGTGCTTCTTAGAACCTTTCTTCTTCCTTTGACTTTGTTTAGAGAGAACTTCTCTCTCTGAAGAGTTCTCATGTATTGTATATTTAATGATAAATGGGTTACACAATTATAGAGGGAGGGAGAAGAGCAAGCACCATGGCAAAATTCTGAAAATATTTTTTTTATTGTGGGCAAAGTGAATTACAAATCTTTCACAGTAATATTTAAGGCACATAGTAATAATGAATGAGGGGCATTCCCACCACCAGTGTTGTCCTCCCTCCATCCCTGTTCCAAGCATGCATCCCACTTCCCCCTCCTCTACCCTTTGTAATGCTAGTGCAACTGTTCCCCCCATGTATAGCTTGATGTAGATTGGGTATTGTTTCTGTTGTCGTTGACTTTGGATTTTGTATTCAAGTCTGATAATTTTTATTTCCACCAAATGGACATATGACTGTCTGGTCTTGATACCATCCATTTTTCTTGAGGGTCATCTTGCAGAGTTCAGAAGTGGATGTTGTTTTCAACCACATTATCTCAACATGGTTGGGGGAGTTGGTGTTTTTATTTTAAAATTTTAATAATTTAGGAGTCGGAGTAATAGCACAGCAGTAGGGCATTTGCCTTGCATGCAACTGACCCAGGATGAACCTGGGTTCCATCCCCGGTGTCCCATATGGTCCCCTGAGCCTGCCAGGGGAGATTTCTGAGCACATAGCCAGGAGTAACCCCTGAACATCACTGGATGTGGCCCCCAAATCAAAATAAAATTAATATTTTACTGTTAAAATTTTATTTAAACACTGTGATTTACAAAGTTGTTGATAATATAGTCATTTCAGGTATTTGGAGTCCAACACCAGTCCTACCACCAGTGTGACCTTCCCTCCATCCATGTCCCAAGTCACCTACCACCCTTTAGCAGGCACAAAATAATTTGCTTTATATTTCTTGTTGCAACACATATCTCATAATGGTGTTATTGAGTTCCTGTCCAAGATTTGCTAAGCTTTTAGGTGCTAATTGAGCTTTCTGTGCTGTTGTGTTTGCTGAGTTTAGTGGTCTTCTGTACAATTTTTCTATCTAATTTTCTGTGTTCCTACTAGACTGTGAACTTTGAAGATGTCCTGCACATGCAGCCAGGCGTTCCTACAGCTGTATTACTAAAATGATTAAGACTATGATGTCTTGGGGCCAGAGCGATAGCACAGTGGTATGACATTTTCCTTGGGCTGACCTAGGACGGATCTGGGTTTGATCCCTGCAATCCCATATAATCCCCTGAACCAGGAGAGATTTCTGAGCACATAGCCAGGAGTAACCCCTGAGCATCATGGGATGTGGCCCCAAAAATAAAACAAACCAAAAAAAGACTATGATGTCTGGCCAGAGTGATAGCACAGTGATAGGGTGTTTGCCTTGCATGCGGCTAACCTGGAATAGACCTAGGTTCAATCCCTGGCAACCCATATGGTCCTCCAAGCCCACCAGGAGACATTCCCGAACACAACCAAAATTAATCCCTAAGTGCCACCAGGTGTAACCCCCCTCGAAAAAAGACCATGATGTTGAGGGCCTATAAAGTTCCATTCTAAATCAGCTTCTCTCTGAAATCGGTCTTGGGGCCAGGCCATTTAAATGCAAGTAGAGATAGATGTAGTCAGGTAGAACACTTGGCCTTCCAACAGGGTAGAAACTGGGCCTGCCCCATTCCGAAAAAGTTCCAGTACGTTTACCAGGAACAGACTATCACCCCAGGATTAAATATTAAATATAGATACCTGCTCCAACTGCCTCAAGACAGGAATCGTCTCTCTTCTGATGCACGACCATAAATTTCTTTTAACATACTTTCCCAAACTAGCCTTCTATAAATCTCTTACCCTTAACCTGAAAGTAAGATGGATTTGGAAATGAGAACACAAAATATGCCATCTTCTCAAGTTGCTAGCACCTAAGTAAAACTCTTTTTTCTATCACCCCTTATTTTTTAATATAATTTTTATTTTGATCATAGTGGCTTACATATTGTTGACAATAATATTTTAGGTACATAATTACATAAAATCAGGGGGATTCCCATCACCAATTTGTCCTCCCTACACCTCCGTTCCCGTCCTACCTCCCATATCCTCCTCCCTTACTCCCGGGGCTGCTAGAATATGTGGTCCCCTCTGTACCTAGCTTACTACTTAGTAAGACTACTTAGTAGTCTTGCACCTGTTTGGTCTTGGTATCTCCCTCATTTCCTCCTCTAACTGGGAGGCAGGACTAGATAGTTCAAGTATGCGGTTTTGCTTGAAGAAGAGAAAAGTAATGAACTGGGGAAAAAATCAAATACGTCGAAAATGGGCGGAATCCTTTTAGAGGCTCTCATCATCGGTTTGAGAGACGAAGGGGAAAAAGAAGGTGAAACACCCCATCAGTACAAAAAGAAGTGTCAAGGGGCCGGGCGGTGGCGCTAAAGGTAAGGTGCCTGCCTTGCCTGCGCTAGCCTTGGATGGACCGCTGTTCGATCCCCCGGTGTCCCATATGGTCCCCCAAGCCAGGAGCAACTTCTGAGCACATAGCCAGGAGTAACCCCTGAGCGTTACTGGGTGTGGCCCAAAAACAAAAAACAAAAACAAAACAAAACAAAAAAGAAAGAAGTGTCAAATAAAATATCCAGTGAGCACTCCAACAATAAAGATAAGCACCACAAAAAAGCCATGGTCTTGAGATAAAAAACATGGCAGAGCACATAAAGAAAGAAAAGAAAAGAAGAAAAATATAAATATAAATGGAGACAACAACTTCAATAACCACACCAAAATAAAGAAATTGACAAAAAGTAGATAGGTAAATAAAAAATAAATAAATAAAAAATAAATAAAAAATGTTTTGTGCTCTTTGCCTTTTTTTCCCCTTCCTGTACAGGCACAGTAAATATTGGGGTCATTTGAAAAGGAATTCTCTTGACCTAAGAGATATGGGGTTTCTCTACCTTTGGAGTATATTGTCATGGGATTAACTATAGACTCCGTTCAGGTTCATTTACTCTCCCCTTGGTGCTTTCGTGGTGTTGGAAGACTTCTGCTCCGTCCAGGGTGATAGAATCAGACCTCTGTATCTAGAGATCTCAGTATCTGTACAGATCCAGGAGTGGAACTTTTTTTTTTTTTTTTTGGTTTTTGGGTCTCACCCGGCTGTGCTCAGGGGTTACTCCTGGCTCCATGCTCAGAAATTGCTCCTGGCAAGCACGGGGGACCATATGGGACACCGGGATTCGAACCGATGACCTTCTGCATGAAAGGCAAATGCCTTACCTCCATGCTATCTCTGATGAAGTCTTTCTTTGTGGTTCTAGAAGTTCTGTTCCCTCAGTGTCATTTTAATCTGTCTTCTGTGGTTGGTGGTCTTGGACTTTGCGCTGATCCTAGGATGGAACCTAGGATAGCATCTTTCGTTGTGTTTCCAGAAGACCTATTCCATTGCAATTGTCTCAGCCAGACCTTTGGACCTGGATATCATGGTTGTTGTGCAGGTCGTAGCTCAAACCCTAGACTAGGGCTTTTTTTATTGGTCCCAGGATATATACAGTTTGGTCATGGTCCTAGCAGCCAGTCATCTGTAAATTGTGACATCACCCCTTATTTCTTGAGTTATTTGATCTTTGAGCATCAAGAATCCAAGCTGGCGTATAATGCTACCTCCATCTTTATCACCATTGCCATTGCTGACACTAGTTATAGAACATGGTGAACCGAGCACAGTGCCATGCCCCATTAAAAGATGGATTCAGTGAATATTCACAACCCCTCCAAAGTAGATGCTTCTTATTTTCCAAGACTTTTCACAGGGAAATAAAGGTTACCTATGACCCAGATCACTTAGCTAGTCAGTTGAGTGGTTGATTCTCTTCTAACTTCAGAATTTATGCAGATTTGGCTTAAAGAGAAGTAGCTGGCTCTGAGAAGTAGTTGAAGGTTTAGAGCAAATATCTCTTGACCCAGATTTCAGAGTGACTTTCTGCTGCCTCCGTACTCAGCTGGAGTACGGGGAGTAGGCCATTGTTTGCTGGCCACTTATTGCTCACAGCTGGGCTAGGGTAAATGATGTGGATACATTAGACAGAAGAGGACTTTTTTGTTCATCTCAGACCATTTATTTCTGCCACAACACCATGCATAGAACTTCTGTTTTCATGTCAAAGGGTAGTAGTTTGCTTAAGTTCCAGAAATGATAGAAAGATAGAACCTACAACTGGATCACAAATCACAAATATTCATCCCTCAATAACATGCAGTCTGTGAAGTCTGGTTTTCCCTGTTCTTTTTCTCAAACCAAGACATGAATTTCATAGTTCATCTTCTGTAATTTGAATCTCTCTGATCTCTCTATCTTTATCTCTTTCTTTCTCTCTCTCTCCCTCTCTCTCACACACACATACCTTTATGAAAAAGGCTATGAAACAACACTTAAGAGTTTAAGAAAATAAAGAGCACCCCTAATCCTGTAAGCAAGCAAACATTAAAAACTCCAACTTTCGGGGCCGGAGAGATAGCATGGAGGTAAGGCGTTTGCCTTTCATGCAGGAGGTCATCGGTTCGAATCCTGGCGCCCCATATGGTCCCCTGTGCCTGCCAGGAGCAATTTCTGAGCCTGGAACCAGGAATAACCCCTGAGCATTGCCGGGTGTGACCCAAAAACCAAAAAAAAAAAAAAAAAAAAAAAAAAAAACACTCCAACTTTCTCTCACATATGTGTATTCTAGAAGCATGTTTCTTTAACCTTCATTAGACTTTGTCCTTTCTCCCAGTTCTAAGGGAGGTTTTCATATGTTGTAAGCTTAATAGTAAATCAGTCAAGGTGTAGTTGTGGAGGGAGGGAGAAAAACAAATACCAGACCCTCCAGAGAGATTCCCAAGGCTGCCATCCCTTGGAAGTAGATGCTGTTTAAAGATGTTATCTCAGAGTTTTGCAAGGAATAGACTACCATCTCCCTGGCGATTCATTAAATCTCTGATGACAGACTGTATTAAGATAGAATCCCTCTTTTCCTTAAACCACTACTCATTTTTTTGGTGGGGGAGCCATACCAATAGTGGTCAGGGCTTGCTCCTAGCTCTGAGTCCAGAAATTACTGCTGGAGGGTCTTGGGGTATCATTATGTGGCACTGGAGCTCAAACTAGGACCAGCTGAATACAAGGCAAACATTTACCTGTTGTACTAATTCTTCAGTCCCAACCAATTATTTTCATTCTGATTTTCTTTCCCAACTAGACCTATTAAAACTTGTAGGAAATTTGGGGAGGCAACAGGCAACAAGCTCATCACTTTTTTAGGTGTAATAGAATGTCAGCTGGCAATAAGATATTACTAAACCTGACAATGACTTAATGACCACATTGGAGATAAAATATTTTCACAGATTTGCCTGTTGCTGTAATTCTATTTTTCCTCCCGTCCTCTTTCTCTTTTTTCTTTTTCTGTTTTTTTTTTTAAAATAATTTTGCTCTCAATTATCTGGAAACAAATGTATTATAATCAACTATGTAAACTATGTGATACATGCTATTTTAATAAAGTAAATTAATTTTCTTTAATTCTTGCAAGTGTGGAGGCCTGGGAGAACTCTATTTCCAGCATTAAGACTGAGGGCTGCTCAGAGATGTTCAAACCAAGCCAGCTCCATAGATTCACCTTTTCTCAAATGAGATGTAAACCAAGCCATGAAAGATCATGAGTACATGGGCCCATGCAACAGAAAGCTGGCCATCTGAGGAGGCCACGCCATCTGCCCTGTTGAAGCCACGCCTGCTGCCTCCATCACCCAGAATCACCATTTTCCCAATGGCCCTGCCTCATCACTAACCCTCTGCAATTCCCTTCAGGAACAATAATCTGATCAAACTTTAAGTTTACAGGTTTTGGGGCTAATATCACCAGGGCTTTTTTGAGCAAGTGCAGGCACCCTCCCCCTATATCTTCCTTCTTCCTTCTTCCAGGAGATCTGGAGGCTGAGCATGCCCTTAAAAGTTGTAGTATCATGGGCCTGGAGAGATAGCACAGCGGCGTTTGCCTTGCAAGCAGCTGATCCAGGACCAAAGGTTGTTGGTTCGAATTCCGGTGTCCCATATGGTCCCCCGAGCCTGCCAGGAGCTATTTCTGAGCAGATAGCCAGGAGTAACTTCTGAGCACCGCCGGGTGTGGCCCAAAAACCAAAAAAAAAAAAAAAAAAAAAAAAAAAAAGTTGTAGTATCAGTAATAATTCTTTAAATCTCTGGACAACTTCATTTTTTTAATGCCATCATCCAGATAAGGACACACCAATTTAATAGAATGGACAGCTAACAAGAGCTTAATAAACCTGCCATTGTATTAATTACTTCATTTGATATACAATATTTTTCACAAATGTGTTTGCTATTCCACTTTTTTCTTTATCTTTCTTCTCTTCCTTTTTCTTTTATCTTTCTATTTTTTCAATAATTTCAATTTTACTTATCTGAAAACTAATGTATTATGACCAACTATGTCAACTATGTGATGCATTTTCTTAAAATAAAACAAAGACTGAGGGCTTCTTAGAGGAAGCAGAATCAATATGAGAGTTCTAATGAATTGCCTCCCGACCCATCCCCAAGGTTAGATCCCAACTTATATACAGTTGGAACTGTAGGCTAGTCTCAACAGAGGGGAAAAATACTTTAAGCAACCATTTAAAGCAATTGTCATTAAACTCAAGATAATTCTATTGTTGACGCAGAAACTATTTAGATATGAGGAAATGTACATTGAAAGGCAAGAATCATGCAGCTACACCCACATCCCACAGCTGCTACCATATCAAAGGGCTCAGCTTCACAGCTTCACAACTAATCTTGGAAGACTTGCAATCCAGCTGATGAAACCCAAGGGCACACTGGTTTTCAGGCTGAAAACTCTGGTGCTGCCTTAGCACAATCCCACTGTTTCGGCTATGTAAACAGCCCAGCTTCACAGCTACATGACAAATCTCTGAAGAGATGCCAAGCCAACCAAATTCCCAGGTACATAGATCCTGGAGCTTCTAGAGCTTGTGGCCACATACAGGGCTGTGCAATAGCTCCAAATTCCATAATACTAACAACCCAGTAGGGGGACAGCAAATTAGATGGAAAGAAGCACAGAAACCAACTAAATTAAATCCTTAGACAATGACTTTAATAACCCTATTGTGAGATATATCAACTTTCACAAACATTTTTTTACTGAATTATTTTTTGATAATTCCACTTACAAGTTTGTGTGACAGGCAATATGAAATAAATTATTTTGTGCTTGCCAAGGGGGCAGGCTTCATGGAGGAATGGGAGGGAGTGAAAAACTGGGGATAGTGGTGAAGGAAAGGTCACTTGATAATGGGGTTGCGATTAGAACACTGAATTCCAGAAACGACTATATTATGAACAACTTTGTAAACCACGGTGTTTAAATAAAGTTAAAAAAAGAAGAAGAGAGAGAGAAAGAAACAAAAGTCCCCAGTGCCAGGAAGATATTCAAGTGGAAGAACAAATGTCTAGGGTTTGCAAGGCGCAGAGTTTGAACTCCAGCACTGCATAGTCCCCTAAGTATTGCAGGGTGTACCTCTGGTGGCTTCTGAGTCCCAGTGACTTAAGAATTCTTTAGTCCCTATGTTTGAAAAAAAAATGAGAAGGTGTTTCCCATAGGTGGAGTTTGAGTCTCCCTATCTGACAGTGTTCCTATAGGCCTCTTCATAATGTGGCAGCCAGGGATAGGAGGAACTGTGCAGAAAAACACAGACAGGGCTCTCTGGACCCAATAAGGAGAATTTGCTTGATTTATTTCCACAGTTGACTCTCAATCTATGCAAATTCCTCTTCTCTGACCTTATATGGCTGCATTTCCTTCTCCAAACAAGAAAGACAAGGGCTCTTCCTGGCTCCCTGGAACATGAGCTGAGTGGACATTGGAAGATCCACCTGCACTCAGGGTCACAACCCCGGCAGCGGGTGCCCTCTTTGTCTAAAGAACTTGACACACTTGGGACAAAGTGTTTCCAGAAGGGAAAGCAAACCCAGGGACAGCAGGAGCAGGAACAGGGAAGCCTGCACATGCGCAGCGTGGAAGGCAATTTGAATTCTGTGGGAGTGAAGCTAAGGAGCAGACCCAGACCTTGGAGACAGACTGGCTGTCAATGAGCCAAAGGAGAGTTACTTACCTGCTCCCACAAATCCCCTTTCAGAACCCCTACACAGAATGAGGGAACTTCCTGCAAGAACCCATTTCAGCTTCTGTTACTGAAACCCAAACACCACAAAGCTTTGGAGTTGTAAGATCATCCTGTTGTGCGCTGATGTCCCAGTGTCAGGCACTAAGTCAGCCCTCAGGAATCAGTTCAGCTCTGCTCCATCATGAGGAGCCTGAGTTTGGTCTGATGAATGTCTGAGACTTATCCCAATATCACCCACATCCCACCTGCACCCTGAGGGACCCTGGCTGCAGGCTCCTGAGAAAATCAGGCAGAAGCTAGATCACTTTCTCATGTGGTAAACATTATAGAAATATAAAATCAAATATTTTAAGCTGAGGAGAGAGCTCAGATGTCTGAGGCATACTGAGAATCTAGCTAAGTGTAGCCCCCAAATAATCAATTAAATATCTTGGTTTTGTTTGTTTTTTGTTTTTGTTTTTCGGGCCACACCCATCTGATGCTCAGGGGTTACTCCTGGCTAAGGGCTCAGAAATGGCCCCTGGCTTGGGAGGACCATATGGGACACCGGGGGATCGAACCACAGTGGCGAGCTTTCCTTGGCTAGCGCTTGCAAGGCAGATACCTTACCTCAAGCGCCACCTCGCCGGCCCCAAATATCTTAATCAATTTTGGGTGGACATGTAACTGGTGTTCAATCTATTCTTATTATTAGAAACAGATCTCCAGAAGTTTTCATTCTTCCAAGTCTTGTGGGGGTGGAGAATGGGTGTAAGAATTCAATTATAGGCAAAATAAAAGCTTATTAGGGAAATAGGATGCTTGCAGGGCTGGAATGCATTTATGATCACCCACACACTGGTTTGAATCCCTGATTCTGTATATTGTCTTGGAGCATTGTCAAGTTTTGCTCTTGAGCAAAGACCCAGGAATAAACCCTGAAGGCTGCTGGGTGTGCCCCTTGCCCCCCAGCAGGGGGCATGCAATAAAGGAGCAAATATTGAAACTGGATGAAGCCCTGCTGGAAGAGGAGGAGGAGCTCGTAGAAGCAGAGAAGAGTCTTCTCTGCTTCTATTATCAACACCACCTCCCAGACTTAACTGATGCCAGGCAGGTCCCTGACTTCGGTGCTACTGCTTGCTGCCAGCATCAATGCCTGGTGACTGCGGTGGTAGGGATACTATACAGAAGGGACAATGTCCACGGCATAATGGAGGCAATACTATCCCAGCTGCAGGGCAGCGGTGGCCTTGAACATCGAGTAAATGACCCTACTTTAGAGTAAGAGTGTCAACACCACCGATGTGTCCTAGTCCCCAGCTCCCAGTGTGTTGCTGAGATATTGGTTGCCAGGGTTGTAATATAAAAAGGCCAAGAGCCAAGACAAACACACCTATCAAGACACCTGCTGGTGGTGAAGGGCCTATTTTTTTGTTGTTACTGGATGGAAAGATGTTGCCATAGCCAAATGAGAAAACTTTTCAGCCTCAGAACACTTCTCCAGGATTCATGCATCATGAAAGAAAAATGGCTCAGCCCTGGTAGGGTTATCATGTAGTCCAAATCTGCCTGGTGAAACCACATTCAAGTTAGGGTCACTATCATGTGGTAGAATTAGTAGCTGGTCCCAACAGAGCAGCTATTAAAAGAATTAAGCAATGGATCCATACAAAATAGTAACTCCAGAGGATGTAAGAAACCTGTCTTTAAATTCATGGTCAATTTTCCTACACATGGATGGATATGGAAACTAGTATGCTGAGTGAAATAAATCAGTGAGAGAGAGATAGACACAGAATAGTCTCACTCATCTGTGGGATTTAAGAAAATAAAAGATTGTGTTGTAATAATACCCAGAGACAATAGAGATGGAGGTTGGATGGACTAGCTCACAAAGAGTGGTGAGTGCAGTTAGAGAAATAACTATATAAATGACTATCATGATAATGTTAATGAGTGAGATAAATAGAATGCCAGTGTCAAATATAGGCAGGGTGGTGGGGAAGGAGGAAGATGGAAGGCATAGGTGGTGGGAAGGTTGCACTGGTGAAGGGAAGGTGTTCCTTTTTATGACTGACATCCAACTACAAACATGTTTGTAACCATGAGGCTTAAAGATATTAATAATAAAATTCATGGTCAATTCGTGTTTGTCTTAAGCATTATAAGTATATTTTTATTTTTCAGTAATTTAGGGAAAGGGTGGGAGAGAGAATAAAAATTCCCTAAGCAAAATTCACAAAAAGCAGCTGTGAAAAAGACCTTCAATCAGTTTACTTCATTTCAAAAGTATTTCTAATCACAAGGAAAGACTTATTTAAGATTCATTTTTATATTTCCCTGTGGATATTTATATTTTCATCCTTCAATAAGTTTCCAAATTACTACTGGTATTGAAAAGATAAAACATTATACCTGTGGATTTTCTAGTAAGTATTTTTTAATATTTAATTTAAAAATTGTATTAAAGCACTATGACTTACAAAGTTATTTACATTTGGTTTTAGACTTACTCTGTTCCAACACCAATCCCACCACCAGTGTCCTCTTCCCTCCACCAGGGTTCCCAGGTTCCCCTTCACCACTTCTGTTTTTCCATTAATTATTATTTTTTACACATTATTTTCCTAGCATAAGAGCTTTTTGCTTTGTATAATAAAAATTGAAATCCTATGTGTATTTAAGAGTAAAAAGATTTTATTTGTACGTGAAGAATTATATTTTGTATGAGTTACAAATGATGGTTTTTATTTTTTTAATTTTCACTATTAAAAATTGCCTTGGTAGTATATTATTGATGTAATGCTACTTACTTGAAGGATAGTTAAATGTCAATATTGAAACCTAATCTTTACCTGCCATCTTGTAGAAATGAACTAATGTTCACCCAGCATGTATTTTGTTTCACTTTATACTAATAAGCCAAGGAGTAAGCATACACTAGTTGCATGTACTGTTTTTAAAACCACAAAATAAGCATAATAAATCATCTATCTAGTTTGGTCTATGGGAATTTTACTCTCTTCTTTTTGTTATGTGCATAAAGGGAAGTCATAGAGATCATAAATTCAATTTGATTCAAGTTTAAAATTGTATGTTTTATCATAAAGAGAATTAAGATGTCCAAACTACTGATATTATATATTTGCTATAAGAAGAATTAGAGGCTTTATTTTTTAGAGATTAAAAGTTACTTAATAAAGGTTTCCATTAACTTCAAGAATTAGAAAAATGGGGGCCGGGCGGTGGCGCTGGAGGTAAGGTGCCTGCCTTGCCTGCGCTAGCCTAGGACGGACCGCGGTTCGATCCCCCGGCATCCCATATGGTCCCCATATGTTGCCAGGAGCAACTTCTGAGCGCATAGCCAGGAGTAACCCCTGAGCATCACAGGGTGTGGCCCAAAAACCAAAAAAAAAAAAAAAAAAAAAAAGAATTAGAAAAATGGAGGGACAAGCAGACATTTACTCAAGAGTGAAAACACCAACATTGTCCCAGGTTAATATGTCCTGTGGGAGATGTGGGCCCCACCTGTGGGAGACTGTCTCTGGCCAGGGAGTCAGGCCTCTTATCACTCAAGTGCTACCTGTGTCCTACTGGTATTTTGCTGAGTGAGTCAGCAGCTAGGCCTTGACTCAGGGGGGAAAAAAATGGGGAGCCATCTTGAAGGGAAAGGGCAGGGCCTTATTCCCTACCGTGGTTGCCTGAAAATTTTATGCCTTGTAAGTCCCATGCTGGTTTCTTGCATCCTGGCTTGTACATGCAAACAAGCAATCTGTTGCTCAATATGTTTTATAACTGTCATCCCTGAGTCTCAAAATCAAAGTTTTGCTCTCCAATACTCATCATATCCAAAATTCTAAATGCTTTGCTTTTAGTTTTTTGTTTGTTTGTTTGGTTGGTTGGTTGGTTGGTTGGTTGGTTGGTTGGTTTTTTGGGCCACACACATTGATGCTCAGGTTTCATTCCTGGCTATGCGCTCAGAAATCCCTCCTGTCTTGGGGGACCATATGGGAGCCAGAGATCGAACCGAGGTCGTCCTGGGTCAGCCGCATGCAAGGCAAGTGCCCTAACACTGCACTACCGTTCTGGTCCCCAAAACTCTAAATGTTTTGAATGGCAATTTTCTTTCCCTTCAGTTTCTACTTGCTGTTTCTGTCTCTTAGATACCCCATATAATGAAACTATACTGCTTTGTGTTTGTTTGTTTGTTTGTTTATTTGGTAATCTGATTTTTTTGTTTGTTTTTGCTTATTATGGTGTGTTCAAAATTAGTTCAAGTGGGGGCAGGACCATAGCACAGAGGTAAAGGCATTTGCCTTGCACGCAGCCAACACAGGACAGACACCGGTTTGAATCCTGGCATCCGATATGGTCCCCCGAGCCTGCCAGGAGCCATTTCTGAGCGTAGCCAGGAGTAACTCCTGAGCATAGCCGGGTGTGACCAAAATACCAAAAAACAAACAAATAAAATCCAAAAAATGCCTAGTTCAAGTTATAGTATATGACAGGATCCCCTTAATTAAAATGGAAACCTTGGGCCTGAGAGATAGCATGGAGGTAGGGTGTTTGCCTTGCATGCAGAAGGATGGTGTTTCGAATTCCGGCATCCCATATGGTCCCCTGAGCCTGCCAGGGGCATTCCTGAGCGTAGAGCTAAGAGTAACCCCTGAGCGCTGCCTGGTGTGACTCCCCCCACAAAAAAAAATAAAATGGAAACCTTATGTTCTTTGAACAACTTTGGGTTCAAAGCAAAATGGCGGAATTGTACAGAGACTTCCCATATAGCCTTTCTCCCCTCCCCCACTAGCTTAACCACCCCATTATTGGAAATCCCCACTAAGTGATATGTTTGTTATTAATGAACTGACATTGACACATCATTATCATCTAAAATCAACCCACCACATCACAGTTCATCCAGAGTTGTACCATCTCTGGGTTTGGACAAATACATACTGACATAGGCATCATTATTTCTACTCCCTAGAGATCCTCTGTTCCCCACCTATTCAAGCTCTCCACATTGCTCACCCCCTGGTCACAACCAGTCTTTATATTATAGCTGTGCCTTTTCTAGAATGCCAAATAGTTGGGATAATGTTTACAGATTGTTATAATTCACTTCTAGTATTAATAGAATACTTTTAAGTTTCTTCCAGCAATTTCTCTCTCTCTTTCTCTCTCTCTCTCTCTTATTTTCCTTTTATTAAGGCTGAATATGATTCCACTAGAACTACTTTTTGTTTATTCATTTATCCCTTGATGGGCATTTGGGTTGTTTCTGCTTCCCAGCTAATTAAAATAGCTCTGCTATGAATATAGGTATACAAAGATTTCTTCTTCATTTCAACTCTTTGCACATATCTGCTGAGAAGCAGAAGTGCTGACTAGCTGCAAGTTTCATTTTGAATTATTTTCAGAATCTCTATATTGCTTTCCACAGTAGATGCTTTACAGTTCTGCCAACAGTGCGGAACAATGCCCATTTCTCCACATTATCTTTCACACTTCTTTGAATCTTTTGCATATTAAAATAGCTATTCATAGCCCCCACAACTTAAAAAATATATTTATGGATTGTCCAAAGGCAATAATTTTTGTTTCCTTAGGTGAAATGATCAAGTTAAGCAACTTCTCAATGATCAAGTTTTTAAATTGTCCCTGAGAATATCTTCAGCTCATTTCAGTGCTCCCATACAGTATTCAGCAATCAGTGGCCTATGCTTAGGTATCTATCTTCACCTGCAAAGCTGCTGATACTTCCAAGAGCTGCTAAGTTTTGTACCTTGAAACAGCTGTCAAGGTCTAAGCCCTAAATGACCCCTAACTTCTCTATTGGTGGCACTGACCCTGCATTATTCTGCTAAGCATTCAATGAATTGTTGAGGCCATTTCCTCTTGTGTAAAATCTAGTCCACTCATGTTCATTAAAAAACAAACAAACAAACAGGGCCCGGAGAGATAGCACAGCAGCTTTTACCTTGCAAGCAGCTGATCCAGGACCAAAGGTGGTTGGTTCGAATTCCAGTGTCCCATATGGTCCCCCGTGCCTGCCAGGAGCTAATTCTGTTTTTTTGGGTTGTTTTTTATTTTGTTTTTGTTTTTTGTTTGTTTGTTTGTTTTTGGGCCACACCCAGCGGAGCTCAGGGGTTACTCCTGGCCCTCTGCTCAGAAATCGCTCCTGGCAGGCTCAGGGGACCATACGGGACACCGGGATTCGAACCAACCATCTTAGGTCCTGGATCGGCTGCTTGCAAGGAGCTATTTCTGAGCAGACAGCCAGGAGTAACCCCTGAGCACTGCCGGGTGTGACCCAAACAAACAAAAAAAACCTTACATACTATGAACTGAATTGCACTAAACCAGTCTTCCCATTTCTGATAGGGAATAGCATTCATAGAAACATAGCACCAACTGTGTGACCCCATTGCCAACTAAGCAATTAGATAAAGTGCTAGGCTGCCCTATCCACAAAGTTCCTACCTTTAAAAAATTGGAAGCTCGGGGACCAGAGAGATAGCATGGAGGTAGAGCATTTGCCTTGCATGTGGAAGGACAGTGGTTCGAATCCCGGCATCCCATATGGTCGCCCGAACTTGCCAGGAGCGATTTCTGAGCGTAGAGCCAGGAGTAACCCCTGAGCGATGCCGGGTGTGACCCAACCGCCCCCCCCTCCCGAATTGAAAGCTCAGGATGAAATGATAGTACAGAGAGTAAGGCATTTGCCTTGCACATAGCTGACTTGGGCTCCATTACCATCATCCCATATGTTCCCCTGAGCCTGCCATGAGTAACTCCAGAGCTCAAAACCTGGAGTAATCCCTGAGCACAACTGAGTGGCCGAAAAACAAATCAAAGGGGAGGGCAAAGCCCACTGCCACTCCTTCAGGGCCCAGGATCTTGGGCTCAGGCTGGCTACCTGAGGGTGCCTCCACAGGTTCCTTCCTGGTCTCACCTCTATCTAAGACCAAGATCACAAGACCTAACCCATTACTATGCTTGTAAATTGAAGGCTATTTGTTATTTTTAGTAGCAATCTTTCTCATGTGTGTTTTGATTCACTTACCTCTGATGATTAGTGAGGTTGAGCATCTATTTTTGTGTTCTTGTCACTATTTCCATATATCAGACTTGGAAAAATGAGCCTTTGCTAATTTTTAAGTCAAGTCATTTATTTTATTTTTTGCTGTTCAGTTTCAGGAGTATTTTTATATATGCTAGATATTGATAGTCTAATCAGAAGTGTATTTGGAACTATTTCTCCCATTCAGTAGATTTCTTTTCATTCTTTTGACAAAGTTTTAAAGTTTGATATAGTTCTTATTGTGTGTTTTTGCTTTTGGTCTCTGGCTATGATGTGTCTAAAAATACCAGTGCTAGATTTATGTCATGAAACTTTTTCTCTGTATTTTATTCCAGGAGTTTTATAATTCTAAATCTTATGTCTATGTCTTTAATCTATTTGAAGGTAAGTCACAGGGTGCTAAAATAATCACCTCAAGAACTGAGCACCCTTTATTTCCCCGAGCTTATAAACTGGAAAGCAATCTGATTCTCAAGTTCTAAGTAGCATTCTAAAAATCTAGGACTTCTAGAGTGAGTGGAGCCTTATCCTTAGAATCTCATCATCTAGGTGACATGTCAAAGTGCTGCTTTAGTATTTCTCTCAAAGGACTATGAAACAAAATATCAAAATCCTTTGACTTCTCCTATGAGCAGAGAATAAAGATACCAAAGGCTGGAGCAATAGTTTACTGGGTAGGTTCCTGCCTTGTATGTGGCCAACCCCACTCCTTAACCCCTCCAGAAGTAATTCCTGAGTGGGCTGCTAAAGGTAACTCCTTTGTTTTCAATATGAATTTTAATATACACTTATTATTTTATAAAAACAAATAAAGGACTACAGGACACCGTTTGTTCATTTATAATAATCAACTCTTTACTGTGTGCAACTCTATAAAGAAAGGTCAACAGGACAGAGTAGAGTTTATGGGCTGATAGAAATTGGGGAGTCATAAGAGAAGCAAACAAGGAGATTTAGTAGAAGCTTTCTGGGAACTAAAAGATGAGGCATAAGTATATGTCACAATCGCATCACTCTTAAAGTTCAAACTTTTTATATTCCATTAGCTCATGGTACCAAGAATTTATCTAAGTCCTTAGGAATTGAGGAAAAAAATTCTCTCATGCCATCTTAAAATAAATTAGTTCAAGAATTACCCATATGTTGTCAAATCACATTTAGCTTGTTGTTTTGTTTCTTTTTCTCTCATTCTCTTTCTTTTTTTCTCTTTGGTTCTTTCTTGCTCTTTCTCTCCTTCCTTCCAGCCTTTCTCCCTCCTTTGCTTTCTAAATTTTTTTTTTTTGGTTTTTGGTTTTGGGGCCACACCCAACAGTGCTCAGGAGTTACTCCTGGCTCTCTGTTTAGAAATCACACCTGGCTGGCACAGGGGGGACCATATGGGATGCCGGGATTCGAGCATCCTGGGTCAGTCGCTTGCAAGGCAAAACCCCTACCACTATGCTATCTCTCTGGCCCCTGGGTCCTTCTTCTTTCCTTTTTTTTTTTTTTTTTTTTTTGGTTTTTGGGCCACACCTGGCGGTGCTCAGGGGTTACTCCTGGCTGTCTGCTCAGAAATAGCTCCTGGCAGGCACGGGGGACCATGTGGGACACCGGGATTCGAACCAACCACCTTTGGTCCTGGATCAGCTGCTTGCAAGGCAAACTCCGCTGTGCTATCTCTCCGGGCCCCTTTCCTTTGTTTACTTCATCTCCAACTTTATTCCTGAGGGGTCTGGTCCTTAGATGCTCAAAATAGTATAGTTTTTTTTTTTTACCTGGCTAGGGCGATATCAACTTCTCCTTTGGGTTTAATAGAATGTTCTGGAATGCCCCAATTTATTAGGTCCCTAAAAACGTCATGGCACTCTAATTTTTCATAAGGTTTCTCTCCCACCCTCTGGCATCTTCCTAGGGCATACAAGATACTTTCATATTCCCAAAACAAAATAACATGGAGCCTTTAATACATAGATCAACATGGCACCCTGTGAAATTTCAATGTGATCAAGATTCTAGGACTGAGAAGAATGCATATGCCTAATTGTTGCTGTACCCCAATGTTGGAAACTACACTTACCTAGTCCAAAAGTTATCCTGGTAGGGTCCCTAGAGACCTACTCTCTCTCCTCTCTCACTTTCTCTCCCTCCATTTTTCTCTCTCTCTTCCTCCATCATTGGCCCACCCCGTGTAAATCCTGAGTGCAGAGCCAGGAGACCCCTGAGCATCACATGGTGTAACTAAAACAGGGAGAGAGAGAAAGAGAGCAAGAGAAATAGAGAGGTAAAAGTGTGAACCAAATTGTGTAATTCATAAGTAAATGGGTACAAATCAGGAACTGTGGCTAGAAGGTGGTAATGGTGACCCCTTGCATGCTCTGCAGATCTCAATCTCTGCTTCCAAGCTCACAAAAGGAAGCAAAAAGCCCAAAGGGAGGATTATGCCAGGATGGAAAGAGCACCTAGTAAACAGTCAGCTAGTACTTCCTTTGTGGACCTTTGTGTGACATGAACATTGGCACTACCTTGCTTCCAAGTTTCTTCTAATCTGGGATGAGAGAATGTGTGTGCATGCTTACATTGCACTAATGTGCTCAGGGAACAGCTCAAGCCTCGTTACGATGGTTTCAGTGAGTGGGGGACTGTGTTCCCCCTGTTCTCAGGGTGCACAAATAGAGCAGTAATGAAAGCACTTTTGTGTGACTTGAGCCCCTGGAGCTCAAATGAGTCCAAATGAGGCACCTGTTTCCCATGGAATGGAGGACAAGAGTTGACCCTAAGGATTTTTAAAGAGAACCTGGATGAGTTTTAGTAAAAATCCACTGCTTTTCTTGTTTTTTTGTTTTTTGTTTTTTAAAGAGAACCTGGATGAGTTTTAGTAAAAATCCATTGCTTTTCTTGTTTTATTTTGTTTGGGCTTTTGTTTTGGGGCCAACCCCAGCAGTGCTCATAGCTTATCCAATCTTTTTACTCAGGGATCACTTATGATCAGGTTCAGGGAACCATAAGGAGTGCTGGGGATTGGACTAAGGTCAGTCGCAAGCAAGACAAGTGTCCCTCCTGCTGTACTATCTCTCTAGCCCTTGCTGCCTTTTTAATGGTGATTTTCTTTCAGTAGGAACCACAATAGAATGGAGAGTGAAATTCTGATTAAGCATAAAATCTCAATGATGTTTTCCAACACATGGCAATATCCAGTAATAGCTGAGACTTAGGCAAGGCGCTTTCTTTGGGTTTGATTCCCAGCATCACATATGGTCACCAGAGAATGCTAGGAGCAATCCCAGAACGTAAGAGCCAGGAGTAAGATGGTGTGTGCCCCCTACCTGAACAAAAAAAGAAAAAGAAAGAGAAAGAAGGAAGGAAAGAAAGAAAGAAAGAAAGAAAGAAAGAAAGAAAGAAAGAAAGAAAGAAAGAAAAGAAAGAAAGAAAGAAAAGAAAGAAAGAAAGAAAGAAAGAAAGAAAGAAAGAAAGAAAGAAAGAAAGAAAGAAAGAAAGAAAGAAAGAAAGAAAGAAAGAAAGAAAGAAAGAAAGAAAGAAAGAAAGAAAGAAAGAAAGAAAGAAAGAAAGGAAGGAAGAAAGGAAGAAGGAGGAAGGAAAGGAAGAAAGGAAGAAAGGAAGAAAGGAAGAAAGGAAGAAAGGAAGAAAGGAAGAAAGGAAGAAAAGACCTGGGGCTGCTTTCAGCATTGGCCTGAGAGAATATGCCAGTGGCACTCTCCATGATGCTGTGATTTTCTCTCAGTTACTGCTGCTCAAGCTCAATCAATTTTCCCTCCCTCCTTCTCTCTCTCCTTCTCTCTCTCTCCTTCTCTCTCTCTCTCTCTCTCTCTCTCTCTCTCTCTCTCTCTCTCTCTCTCTCTCTCTCTCTCTCCCACTCTCCCTCCTCTATTCTATGTTCACATTTCAAAACATGAACATTTTATCTTGTAACCCAGGTAACCAACCCTTGGTAGCCTATTTGGGAATTTCAGTAGCTTGTTTTTTTTCAGCTCCAGACAAAAATAACCCCTGCCTTTGAACGTCACTTCTAATCTTCCCCTTCTTGTGTGTGACTGTGTATTTAGATTCTAAACTCACCTGGCTGGAGCTACATTTATATTTGTTTTGTATAAAGGGTGAATGTGTGCTGAGATGCCCTTCAAAGTCCTTTCCACAATTCAGGGACATGCCAAATCCCCAGTGAAAGGCATGTGTTTTACTGTAGCATACTAGGGCTTCCCTAGGTGTCCACATAAGGGAAGTAAACACACAGCATTGGTAGCTGGGCAGGGGGCAGGGCTTCCCTCTCCAATGATTTGGGGAAGGGGGACACACTGGGTGGTGCTCAGGAGCTAATCCTGACAGTTTACAGAGGATCATGTGGTACTAGAGATGAAATATAGGTCTTTTATATGCAAAGAGCTAGTGATATTGCATATGCAGAGCTAATCTGCAATGCCATAATGAGAGTTCAAAGTGCTGAACACATCTTTGCATACCGGAGTCTCAGTTTCCATTCTGGGTACTGTATGGTTCCCCAAGCACCATGCTAAAAGTGTCCCTCAAAAGAAAAGGGAAGGAAGGAAGGAAGGAAGGAAGGAAGGAAGGAAGGAAGGAAGGAAGGAAGGAAGGAAGGAAGGAAGGAAGGAAGGAAGGAAGGAAGGAAGGAAGGAAGGAAGGAAGGAAGGAATAGAGGGAGGGAGGAGAGAGGAAGGGAGAGAGAGGAAAGAAAGAAAGAAAGAAAGAAAGAAAGAAAGAAAGAAAGAAAGAAAGAAAGAAAGAAAGAAAGAAAGAAAGAAAGAAAGAAAGAAAGAAAGAAAGAAAGAAAGAAAGAAAGAAAGAAAGAAAGAAAGAAAGAAAGAAAGAAAGAAAGAAAGAAAGAAAAAGAAAGAAAGAAAGAAAGAAAGAAAAAGAAAGAAAGAAAGAAAGAAAGAAAGAAAGAAAGGAAAGAAAGAAAGAAAGAAAGAAAGAAAGAAAGAAAGAAAGAAAGAAAAGAAAGAAAGAAAGAAAGAAAGAAAGAAAGAAAGAAAGAAAGAAAGAAAGAAAGAAAGAAAGAAAGAAAAGGGAGAGAGAGGAAGGAGGAGAGGAAGAAGGAAGGAAGGAAGGAAGAAGGAAGGAAGGAAGGAAGGAAGGAAGGAAGGAAGGAAGGAAGGAAGGAAGGAAGGAAGGAAGGAAGGAAGGAAGGAAGGAAGGAAGGAAGGAAGGAAGGAAGGAAGGAATACTGCATTGTACTTAGGTCACTGCCCCCTCCTCCACTCTAGTAATAAGGACTCTGGACGTCAATCTCATCCCCGGACCTCTCAGGAAGGGAGAATTTATCAGTGCCATGGCTGAGTAAAAAATGGCTGCATTATTTACCTGAGGCCACAGAGTTAGTATCTGTCCCTTAGTTGACACAATCCAAGCAGGGCTTTCCACCGCCCCAGATCTCAGAGTGATGGGCTACCCTGACACTAATCATGTTTTCTGGCCTCTCTTGCTTTTTTTTTTTTTTTTTTTGCTTTTTTTTTCCCCCTTCCCCATGAAAGCATGCAACAAGAAAATTCAGCTTTCACCTAGAAACTAGCTCAGCTCTAGCATGTAGGCCCAGGCTGACCTGTCTCCCAGGGGCACTTAGCCCATGGCTACCTCCTTTACAGGCTTGGCTGCCAAGGCATTTTCAAAAGAGGCCTATGAATTTCATTTTCAGGAAGCAACTTGGCTCCCTAAATTAGGTGGCTCTTCCCACATTTTCTTCTCCTACTGCAAATGCAGCAATCCCTCATCAGGAGGTTTCATAAGCATTACCGTTTGCCAACTGTCACCGAGGGCATAAAAATTCAAGTCTAACAAAAACCAGCAAAAGTTTGCCAGAGGTGAAAACACTCAAGTGTTCTCGCTATAAGCTCTGGAGCTGCACTTAAGACCTCTCCTACTTACCTCTTAGCTGAACTTTTCCAAAGCTGAAAAGCAATGGTGTGTGTGTGTGTGTGTGTGTGTGTGTGTGTGTGTGTGTGTGTGTGTGTGTGTGTGTGTAAAGGGGGCCCAGAGAGATAGCACAGCGGCAGGCAAGTTTGCCTTGCAAGCAGCCGATCCAGGACCAAAGGTGGTTGGTTCGAATCCCGGTGTCCCATATGGTCCCCTGTGCCTGCCAGGAGCTATTTCTGAGCAGACAGCCAGGAGTAACCCCTGAGCACCGCCAGGTGTGGCCCAAAAACAAAACAAACAAAAAAAAAATCAGCTAAAGGAAATGGTTCAAAGGAATGGAGCACATGCTTTGAAGAGAAGACCCTGATATGGTATCCTAGGACTTCTGGAAACTGCTGGGATTAGCTCCAAAGATATAAAATAAAGCAGCAAACTAGAACCAGTTAGAATGATGTAGAGAAGGCATATACAGAGTCTGAACACATAGTTTGCACTGAAAGTGATCACCTTTGGTTCCTGATTTCTTCTATCCTCAGTATCTCACAATTCTTCCTATCCCCATGCCCCAGTTCTTCCTCCAACTGGTTGCATGAGCAAAAAAGACTGTCATCAATCTCTTTTTTATTCTCAAGTGCAGAATGAAGGGTTACAGGAGACAAACACCAGCATCTTCCAGTTATGAAATAAGTTGGGTTTCACTGTGATTTGGCTGGGCACCCTGGCTCCAGACTATAGCACAAGTCTAGCACAAATCTTGTGCCCCAAATATGGCATACACACAGGCAGGATTTCTTTCTTTTTTTTTTCCTATTTTTTAATCTAAAATTTAATTTTTTTTTTTTGGTCAGTCTCAATCCATTCTCAGAACATGCTCCATCGCCTGATTCTCAAGAACTCAGATTGCAGGATTTCTTGATAGCTCTTAGCATCACATAACTAGAGTTAAAGAAATGCTGGGAAACGTGCAGAGAGCACAGAACCACTTTTCTTTTCTTTTTTATTGTCTTCCTTTATATTTTTGGATCAACCCAGACATTGTTGAGGCTTACTCCTGGCTCTTTTCCCAGGGATCATTGCTGGTAGGATTCAGGGACTATATGTGGTGCTGGTGACTGAACTCAGGTCAGCTGTGTGCCAGGAAAGTGCCCTACCTACTATACTATATTTGGCCCCCAACCACAAAGTCACACAGCAAATGAATCAATACAGCTGTTCACTCTCAATGGTTTTTCTTTTCTTTTTTTTTTTTTTTTTTTTTTTTAGCTTAGAACTTGTTTCTACAGTTGGAATATTCTGAATATCTGTGGTCCCGGGATAGTTCCTTCCTTCCTTACCATTGGCCTAAAGTTCCAGCCATTGAGCAAACATGAAGACAGGCCCCCAAACCCCTGAGGCATCTTTCCTTCTTAGCTATTTTCCTTAGCACATCAGTTCAGATTAATTTTCAACAGTAATTCTACAATCCTGGATTAATTGTCAAAAGCTCAAAGATTTACAATAAATGCAATTTTAAAAACTAAGTAACTTCTAGAAAAGGGTAATAATGGAGAGTGAGAAAGTCCAAAAAGCCATTATGAGAAGAGTAATTTAAAAATAAAAGGATTAAGTAAGGTTGAGGCCTTGAGACATAGCTATTAACAGGGGAGAAAGGAAACTTGGTTAATAAATAATTTTAGAATTACTTAGTAAAAAGATCATAAAGAATACTGCCTCAAAACAATAATGAACTTTTTTTCTTTTGGGGCCACACCCAGTGAAGCTCAGAAATTACTCCTGGCAGGCTTGGCTCTGGGGACCATATGGGATGCCAGGGTTCAAACCTAGGTTAGACATATGCAGGGCAAACTCCCTACCTACTGTTCTATCTCTCCAGCCCTAATGAACTCTTTTAGACAGAAACAAGTTCTTGGAACGAATTGACTATCATTTTTATCACTTGAAGGCCTGCCAGAGAGAGAGAGAGAGAGAGAGAGAGAGAGAGAGAGAGAGAGAGAGAGAGAGAGAGAGAGAGAACAACAAATATGCCATTTGCCTAACATGCTACTGACCCAGGTTCTATCTCTGGCATCCCATATGGTTCCCTGAACCTATCAGGAGTGATTCAAGAGCACAGAGAAGGGAGTAACCCCTATGCACAGTGTGGTATGACTCCAAAACAAACCCCCCAAAAATGAGAAGGAATAAAGACTAAAAGAAAACCTGAATGAAATATAGTTGAGCTTACATGCCAAAATACTCCCAAATGAGTTATTCTGAGAAATGAAACCACTGGAACAAGAGAACTGAGAAATAAACAAAGTTTAGTGTTTTAGTGTAAGGAGAGTAGTATGGAAAGGAACCAGAAGAAAAACCTTAAATCAAGACCTGTAGGATGGAGCCAGACAAAGTCAGTTTTGAGGATTAAGCCAAGGCTTGAGTGAACTGATTCCTGATGTACATTTCACTATGTTTGGTTGGAACAAAGATTTCCAACTTTTAATTTTACCTCACAAAGAAAATCAAAATATCATGTAGATTTTTCTTAAACCAACTTGAGACTGTAAGTAATAAAAAAAAAAAGGATGAATCATTTATAAGAAAGTAGCTTTGATGAAAAGACCTCATCACTCACAGGATATGAGAGGTTTAACAATACCCACTTAAGGAGTCTGACAAAGAGGTGACTATTTTGGGATTTCAAATATCATATACACAGAGAGTCATAGGGATATATAGTAGGTTCATTAAGAGATTCTCAAAAATAAAAATAAAAAAGAGATTCTCAAAGTTCAATGCTTAAATGCAACCTGATTTTGTATTTTCTCTTATAATAAATGTTTGATTCCTAAGGAATAGTTAGGTTTCTTTAAGAAATTAAAAAAGCAGGGGCCGGGCGGTGGCGCTGGAGGTAAGGTGCCTGCCTTGCCTGCGCTAGCCTAGAACGGACCGCGGTTCGATCCCCCGGCGTCCCATATGGTCCCCCAAGAAGCCAGGAGCAACTTCTGAGCGCATAGCCAGGAGTAACCCCTGAGCATCACAGGGTGTGGCCCAAAAACCAAAAAAAAAAAAAAAAGAAATTAAAAAAGCAGCAGTAGTAGCTAAAGCTTATATAGAGTACTTGCCAGTACTGTGCCAAGCACTATTTGAAGTCTCAACATGCATTAACTCCTATAACTCTTAAAGCAGACCTATCAGGTACTATTATAATTCCATTTTGTAAATGAGGGAATTGTGGTGTAGGAAGGCATTAAGACATAAGATGTGCCTCTAAGATCACAGACAAAAATTAGTAGAGCCTGTAACTGAATGGGCCAAGCTCCATCGGGTACCTACTTTAAGATTTGGCAATTTTTTATACTTTTCTTATTTGCTTTAAGTATTCTCTCTCTTCTTCTCTCTCTCTCTCTTCTTCTTCTTCTTCTTCTTCTTCTTCTTCTTCTCTCTCTCTCTCTCTCTCATTTTTGGCCATATTCAGTTTTGCTTAGGGATTAATCCTGGCTCTGTGCTCAAGGATCGTTCCTGGCAATGCTTGGGAAACTATATGTAGAGTAGGGATCAAACCCAGGTCAGCTTCATAGGAAGGCAAGTCCTTTACCTCCTAAACTACCTCTCCAGCCCTCAAGTTATCTTTATAATATAAAAATAGTACTAGGGGCTGGAGAGATAGCATGGAGGTAAGGCGTTTGCCTGTACCTACTTTAAGATTTGACAATTTTTTATACTTTTCTTATTTGCTTTAAGTATTCTCTCTCTTCTTCTTCTTCTTCTTCTTCTTCTTCTTCTTCTTCTTCTTCTTCTTCTTCTCTCTCTCTCATTTTTGGCCATATTCAGTTTTGCTTAGGGATTAATCCTGACTCTGTGCTCAAGGATCGTTCCTGGCAATGCTTGGGAAACTATATGTAGAGTAGGGATCAAACCCAGGTCAGCTTCATAGGAAGGCAAGTCCTTTACCTCCTAAACTACCTCTCCAGCCCTCAAGTTATCTTTATAATATAAAAATAGTACTAGGGGCCGGAGAGATAGCATGGAGGTAAGGCGTTTGCCTAGCATGCAGAAGGATGGTGGTTCGAATTCTGGCATCCCATATGGTCCCCTGAGCCTGCCAGGAGCAATTTCTGAGCGTAGAGCCAGGAATAATGCCTGAGCACTGCCGGGTGTGACCCAAAAAGAAAAAGAAAAATAGTACTAAACAACAAATTGTAATGCCTTTATAGATAGATGCAGCCCCTGTCCCATGAATGAGGTGTGCCCTTCAGTTTCTTTTAAAACTACTTTTACAGATTGAAAATAACCAATGTTGTGCCCGGAGAGATAGCACAGCGGTGTTTGCCTTGCAAGCAGCCGATCCAGGACCAAAGGTGGTTGGTTCGAATCCCGGTGTCCCATATGGTCCCCCATGCCTGCCAGGAGCTATTTCTGAGCAGACAGCCAGGAGTAACCCCTGAGCAACACCGGGTGTGGCTCAAAAAATAAATAAATAAATAAATAACCAATGTTTTTGTTTGTGGTTTAAAAAGAAAAGAAAAGAAACCTCATTCATTGTCTAGCTCAGTCTCTGTAGTAAACAGTTTGGAGATTCATTTAAAAAGTAAGAATGATAATCCAGAGTGATAATTCAGTGGATAAAGCATTTGCCTTGCGTATAGCCAACCCAGGTTCAATTTCTGGCATTCCACATAGTTCCCCAAGTCCAGAAAGAGTGATTCCTGAGTATAGAGCCAGCAGTAAGCCCTGAGCATTGCCAGGTATGGCTCCCAAACAAAACAAAGCAAAGTTAAGAATTGAGTTTCTATACAACTCAATTAAAAAAAACTCAATTTAAAAAAAACTCAGCAATTCCATTTCTTGGTGCCAACTCTATGTAGTAGTGCTTAGTAAAAAAAAATGTCCAATGACAGGTGAGTGGGTAAAGAAATTGTGATATGCATACACAATGAAGTACTATGTAATCATAAGAAGAGATAAAATCTTTCAGATAGAGCTGAAGGCATGATGTCAAGCAAAACAAGTCAGAGGGAGAACAAATACCAAATAGTCTCACTCACTGGTGGAATATAGAAAGAGAAAACAAAAATAAAACAAGGGAGCAAATAGTAGCCAGCAATGACAAACCTTGCATCAGATACTTGATTAGCATCTTCATGGTAGAAAGGCAGTAAAACTAGCTCCACTACTAAACTCCAAAAGAAAATGACAGCCACCAACTCTTCACAGGTAGACCAGTTGGGGCTGACAACTCTGAGGCCTTCCAGGAATAGGAGCAAATTAAAATCTCCCCTGTCTTCGTGAAGTCACAGCAGTTCACTACCACACCCAACACTTTCCTAAAAGTAACAGTTCAGCTCCACAATTTAACCATATCAAACTTCCAAACCACCAACTTTTTTCCAGACCTATAGACCCTGGATCTTGAAGCCTAACATAGCTATGCAACACCTCAAAATTTTCTAGTAGTGTCAGTCCACTAGGATTACAGCAAATCTGATGGGAAATTTGCATAGAAGACCACCAAGCTCAATGAATCTAAACAGTATTACAGAAGGCTCAACTACCACCTCCCACAGTCCATAGAATCCTTAGATAATGACTTTAGTAACACCATTGAGAGATACAACAATTATTAGAAATTGACCCTTATGGAGCTAAATATTTTTTTTTAATTTTTTTTTTATTTAAACACCTTGATTACATACATGATTGTGTTTGGGTTTCAGTCATAAAAGGAACACCACCCATCACCAGTGCAACATTCCCATCACCCAAGTCCCAAATCACCCTCCTCCCCACCCAACCCCCGCCTGTACCCTAAACAGGCTCTACATTTCCCTCATACATTCTCAATATTAGGACAGTTCAAAATGTAGTTATTTCTCTAACTAAACTCATCACTCTTTGTGGTGAGCTTCCTGAGGTGAGCTGGAACTTCCAGCTCTTTTCTCTTTTGTGTCTGAAAATTATTATTACAAGGGTGTCTTTCATTTTTCTTAAAACCCATAGATGAGTGAGACCATTCTGCGTTTTTCTCTCTCTCTCTGACTTATTTCACTCAGCATAATAGATTCCATGTACATCCATGTATAGGAAAATTTCATGACTTCATCTCTCCTGACAGCTGCATAATATTCCATTGTGTATATGTACCACAGTTTCTTTAGCCATTCATCTGTTGAAGGGCATCTTGGTTGTTTCCAGAGTCTTGCTATAGTAAATAGAGCTGCAATGAATATAGGTGTAAGGAAGGGGTTTTTGTATTGTATTTTTGTGTTCCTAGGGTATATTCCTAGGAGTGGTATAGCTGGATCGTATGGGAGCTCGATTTCCAGTTTTTGGAGGAATCTCCATATCGCTTTCCATAAAGGTTGAACTAGACAGCATTCCCACCAGCAGTGGATAAGAGTTCCTTTCTCTCCACATCCCCGCCAACACTGTTTATTCTCATTCTTTGTGATGTGTGCCATTCTCTGGGGTGTGAGGTGGTATCTCATCGTTGTTTTGATTTGCATCTCCCTGATGATTAGTGATGTGGAACATTTTTTCATGTGTCTTTTGGCCATGCGTATTTCTTCTTTGTCAAAGTGTCTGTTCATTTCTTCTCCCCATTTTTTGATGGGGTTAGATGTTTTTTTCTTGTAAAGTTCTGTCAGTGCCTTGTATATTTTGGAGATTAGCCCCTTATCTGATGGGTATTGGGTGAATAGTTTCTCCCACTCAGTGGGTGGCTCTTGTATCCTGGGCACTATTTCCTTTGAGGTGCAGAAGCTTCTCAGCTTAATATATTCCCATCTGTTAATCTCTGCTTTCACTTGCTTGGAGAGTGCAGTTTCCTCCTTGAAGATGCCTGTAATGTCCTGTAGTGTTTTGCCTATGTGCTGTTCTATATATCTTATGGTTTTGGGGCTGATATCGAGGTCTTTAATCCATTTGGATTTTACCTTTGTACATGATGTTAGCTGGGGGTCTAAGTTTAATTTTTTGCAAGTGGCTATCCAATTGTGCCAACACCACTTGTTGAAGAGGCTTTCCCTGCTCCATTTAGGATTTCCTGCTCCTTTATCAAAAATTAGATGGCTGTATCTCTGGGGAACATTTTCTGAGTATTCAAGCCTATTCCACTGATCTGAGGACCTATCCTTATTCCAATACCATGCTGTTTTGATAACTGTTGCTTTGTAGTACAGTTTAAAGTTGGGAAAAGTAATTCCTCCCATATTCTTTTTCCCAATGATTGCTTTAGCTATTCGAGGGTGTTTATTGTTCCAAATGAATTTCAAAAGTGTCTGATCCACTTCTTTGAAGAATGTCATGGGTATCTTTAGAGGGATGGCATTAAATCTGTATAATGCCTTGGGGAGTATTGACATTTTGATGATGTTAATCCTGCCAATCCATGAGCAGGGTATGTGTTTCCATTTCCGTGTGTCCTCTCTTATTTCTTGGAGCAGAGTTTTATAGTTTTCTTTGTATAGGTCCTTCACATATTTAGTCAAGTTGATTCCAAGATATTTGAGTTTGTGTGGTACTATTGTGAATGGGGTTGTTTTCTTAATGTCCATTTCTTCTTTATTACTGTTGGTGTATAGAAAGGCCATTGATTTTTGTGTGTTAATTTTGTAGCCTGCCACCTTGCTATATGAGTCTATTGTTTCTAGAAGCTTTTTGATAGAGTCTTTAGGGTTTTCTAAGTAGAGTATCATGTCATCTGCAAACAGTGAGAGCTTGACTTCTTCCTTTCCTATCTGGATTCCCTTGATATCCTTTTCTTGCCTAATCGCTATAGCAAGTACTTCCAGTGCTATGTTGAATAGGAGTGGTGAGAGAGGACAGCCTTGTCTTGTGCCAGAATTTAGAGGGAAGGCTTTCAGTTTTTCTCCATTGAGGATAATATTTGCCACTGGCTTGTGGTAGATGGCCTTCACTATATTGAGAAAGGTTCCCTCCATTCCCATCTTGCTGAGAGTTTTGATCAAGAATGGGTGTTGGACCTTATCAAATGCTTTCTCTGCATCTATTGATATGATCATGTGGTTTTTATTTTTCTTGTTATTGATGTTGTGTATTATGTTGATAGATTTACGGATGTTAAACCAGCCTTGCATTCCTGGGATGAAACCTACTTGATCGTAGTGGATGATCTTCTTAACGAGGCATTGAATCCTATTTGCCAGGATTTTGTTGAGGATCTTTGCATCTGCATTCATCAGTGATATTGGTCTGTAATTTTCTTTTTTGGTAGCGTCTCTGTCTGGTTTAGGTATCAAGGTGATGTTGGCTTCATAAAAGCTATTTGGAAGTGTTTCTGTTTGTTCAATTTCATGAAAGAGTCTTGCCAAGATTGGCAGTAGTTCCTCTTGGAAAGTTTGATAGAATTCATTAGTGAATCCATCTGGACCTGGGCTTTTGTTTTTCGGCAGACATTTGATTACTGTTTTAATTTCATCAATGGTGATGGGGGTGTTTAGATATGCTACATCCTCTTCCTTCAACCGTGGAAGATTATAAGAGTCCAAGAATTTATCCATTTCTTCCAGGTTCTCATTTTTAGTGGCATAGAGTTTTTCAAAGTAGTTTCTGATTACCCTTTGAATCTCTGTCATATCAGTAGTGATCTCTCCTTTTTCATTCCTGATACGAGTTATCAAGTTTCTCTCTCTCTCTTTCTTTGTTAGGTTTGCCAGTGGTCTATCAATCTTGTTTATTTTTTCAAAGAACCAACTTCTGCTTTCGTTGATCTTTCGGATTGTTTTTTGAGTTTCCACTTCGTTGATTTCTGCTCTCAGCTTTGTTATTTCCTTCTGTCTTCCTATTCTTGGGTCCTTTTGTTGAGCATTTTCTAGTTCTATTAGCTGTGTCATTAAGCTACTCAGGTAAGCTCCTTCTTCCTTCCTGATGTGTGCTTGCAAAGCTATAAATTTTCCTCTCAGTACTGCTTTTGCTGTGTCCCATAAGTTCTGAGAGTTTGTGTCTTTATTGTCATTTGTTTCCAGGAACCTTTTTATTTCCTCCTTGATTTCATCTCGGACCCACTGGTTATTGAGCATGAGGCTGTTTAACTTCCAGGTGTTAAAGTGTTTCTTCTGAGTCCCTTTGGAGTTCACAAATAATTTCAGAGCCTTGTGGTCAGCGAAGGTAGCCTGCAAAATTTCTATCCTCTTGATCTTATGGAGGTATGTTTTATGTGCCAGCATGTAGTCTATCCTGGAGAATGTCCCATGTACATTGGAGAAGAATGTGTATCCAGGTTTCTGGGGATGGAGTGTCCTATATATATCCACTAGGCCTCTTTCTTCCATTTCTCTCCTCAGGTCTAGTATATTCTTGTTGGGTTTCAGTCTGGTTGACCTGTCCAGTGTTGACAAAGCCGTGTTAAGGTCCCCCACAATTATCGTGTTGTTGTTGATATTATTTTTCAGATTTGTCAACAGTTGTATTAAATATTTTGCTGGCCCCTCATTCGGTGCATATATGTTTAGGAGAGTGAATTCTTCCTGCTCTACGTACCCCTTGATTAATATAAAATGTCCGTCTTTGTCCCTTACAACCTTCCTGAGTATAAAGTTTGCATTATCTGATATTAGTATGGCCACTCCAGCTTTTTTATGGGTGTTGTTTGCTTGGATAACTTTTCTCCAGCCTTTTATTTTGAGTCTATGTTTGTTCTGACTATTCAGGTGCGTTTCTTGTAGGCAGCAGAAGGTTGGATTGAGTTTTTTGATCCATTTAGCCACTCTGTGTCTCTTAACTGGTGCATTTAGTCCATTGACGTTGAGAGAAAGAATTGTCCTGGGATTTAACGCCATCTTTATTTCAAAATTTGGTGTGTCTTTTGGGTAGTCTTGTCTTAGATTAGGTCTTTCAGTTTTTCTCTTAAGACTGGTTTTGTGTCTGTGAAGTTTCTGAGCTGTTTTTTGTCTGTGAAACCATGTATTCTTCCATCAAACCGGAAAGTGAGTTTTGCTGGGTATAGTATTCTGGGTGAAGCATTCATTTCATTCAGTCTTGTCACAATATCCCACCACTGCTTTCTGGCATTGAGCGTTTCTGGTGACAGGTCTGCTGTAAATCTCAGGGAAGCTTGCTTGAACATGATTTCCCCTTTTGATCTTGCTGTTTTCAGAATTCTGTCTCTATCTGTGGGATTTGTCATTGTGACTAGGATGTGTCTTGGGGTGGTTTTTCTGGGGTCTCTTTTGGTTGGTACTCTTCGGGCATGCAGGATTTGATCACATATATTCTTTAGCTCTGGAAGTTTCTCTTTAATGATGTTCTTGACCATTGATTCTTCCTGGAAATTTTCTTCCTGGGTCTCTGGGACTCCAATGATTCTTAAGTTGTTTCTGTTGATCTTATCATAGACTTCTATTTTCGTCTGTTCCCATTCTTTGACTAATTTTTCCATTGTCTGCTCATTTGCTTTAAGTTTTTTGTCCAATCTCTCCTGCTGTATGGAATTGTTATGTATCTCATCTTCCACAGCACCAAGTCTATTCTCAGCTTCTGATACCCTGTCCCAGAGCTTATCCATTTTGTCATTCACTTCGTTTACTGAGTTTTTCAGGCCTGTTAATTGACATGTTATTTCAGTTTGGAGTTTTGTCATTTCTGCCTTCATATTTTCTTGGTTCTTATTAGTGTTCTGTTCAACTCGATCCATGGTTTCTTGGAGTCTGTTGAGCACCTTCCATATTGCTAGTCTAAAGTCCTTATCTGAGAGGTTGATTAGTTGTTCAGTCATTATCTGGTCCTCAGAATTGTCATCTTCATTCTCTATGTCTGATGCTGGCCTGCGCTGTTTCCCCATTGTCACATTTGTATTGTGGGTTTTTCTACGTGTTGTAGTGGTATTCATTGTCTATATGATGTAGGCAGCACACTCCTCTGGCTCCTCCCTTTCTGGATGGGCTGACTTGCCTCTAAGGGAGGGGAGTCCTCCGTGGATGAAGCCTCACACTGGGTCAAATCTTAGGCCCGAGCATGTAACAGAGAAGACAGTCCAGAGAGAAATGTTTGCTTCTGTGATATAGCGCCGTTCTTAGTGTGATTTTTCCTTCTTGTTGCAATGGAGTTCTTTCCTTAGAAAGAGTGCACGGCTGCGTAGCGAAGCGGAGCGGCCGTGCTCCTCTGAGCCTCTTTTTGCCCCACTCGCAAGAGTTTCACGCAAGAGGACAGTAGACAGACATAGACAGGTCACACTCACAGTCTTTCACAGCTGAGCCCCACTGGGCCGGTGTACTTTCGCGGATTTTCCCCGCCTGGTGTCACACACAGGGAGCCAGCTTTTGCAAAGGATAGCCGGTTTTTATGCTCTGAAGTCCCTCCCTCTATGGAGCTAAATATTAATAATTCCATTTGCCTTTGTGTTGCAACAAACAAAATGAAGTACGTAAATTTGTTTGTTCCTTCAAGGGGGCAGGCTTGGGTGGTAGGTGGGAAGCTGGGAACTTTGGTAGAGAGAATTTTGCACTGGTGATAGAACTGTTGCTTGAACATTAATGCCTGAAACAACTGTATCATGAACAACTTGACATATTATAATGATGCTATAAAAAAAATTTTTAGGGGCTGGAGAGATAGCATGGAGGTAAGGCGTTTGCTTTTCATGCAGGAGGTCATCAGTTCGAATCCCGGTGCCCCATATGGTCCCCTGTGCCTGCCAGGAGCAATTTCTGAGCCTGGAGCCAGAAATAACCCCTGAGCACTGCCGGGTGTGACCCAAAAACCACAAAAAAAAAAATTTTTTTTAAAGAGAACTGGAGAGATAGCACAGCCGTAGGGCATTTGCCTCGCACACAGCCAACCCAGGAGGTGGTTCAAATTCCAGCATTCCATATGGTCCCCTTGCCTGCCAGGAGCGATTTTTGAGCACAGAGCCAGGAATAACTCCTGAGCACTGCCAGGTGTGACCGAAAAACCAAAATAAATAAATAAATAAATAAATAAATTTTTTTAAAGAAACTTGACCAGCAAATAGTGGGGCAGAGAGGAAGGGGAATAGAGATCAAGCTAGAGGTCTCAGAGACAATGGTGGCTGGTCGTGGGCAACTTGGTGGAGAGGTGTACTAACTCTGTAAATAAACTTTATCCATAAACATTAACACTAGTATAATAATGTTACTTAAACTATGATTTTTAAAAAAAAATTAAAAATACATTTTTAAAGATACATTTTTAAAATTTAAAATACACTTTTATCAATGGATGATATATATTGCTTATTCTTCATGGTTTAAATATTTACATACGTAGTAAAATAATACCTTATTTCCTGTGTGCTCTTGGTTTTTTAATCTCTCACCTTTAAGCTTTGTCAGTGTTGACATGTATTTGTTTGGTTTTGGTTTTGAGCCATACCTACTGTGCTTGAGGACAGTGAGGTGCCAAGGATCAAACAAGGGCCTCCTTCATGAAAAACCTGCACTCAGCCCTATGAGTCTTCTGTCTGGTACTATATTGATATGTATTTATCTCTTGACCACACCATGAATCTGTAACTGCTGGCCCTATTTAACCACAGAGCACTTGTAATGTGGCTATTTGATTTGCACTGTGCTAACAGTATAAAATGCATACTGGATTTCAAAGACAGCATAAAAACCAGTAAAACTCCTTTTATTTAAATTGTTGAAATAATTGTGTTTTGGGTATATTGAGTTAACTCAAATATATAATTAAAATTAAGTTTAACTTATTTCTTTTCCTCTTCTGATGTGGATTCTAGAAAATTGAAAGCAGCCCTTCTGGCTTGTATTCCTGGCTTGTGTCATGCTTCCATTGGAAAGTAATGATCTAACTTGTTCTTTTGAATTGCCTGATTTTATTAATTGGTAAAGAAGCCTTCTATGAAAGTCATAGAGTGAATAGCTATTGCACACAGACAATTTTTGAAGTGAATTTATATGTATTAAATTTCTTCATCCTCTAGGGATTTGCATGGCAACCCAAAGTGAGGTTGAACAGTTGTTCGCACAACTTCAAGGAGGCTGAGCAGGGCTCAAGTCAGACTGGCTGACCAACTAGCCTGGACAAGTACTGAAAAACAATTTAAGTCTGAACTAAGAAAGTAATGAGTAGAAAGCCTTACTGGTGATGTCTTATAGCCTTTATATATCAGGAGAGCATCTGCCTTCTTTGACTTTGAACACAGTGGTAATGAACACACACATTTGTTGTGGCAATTTCAGCCTTAATGAAACCAGCAAGGCAGTATTTTTCTGACATCTGCTTGCAATGTTATGAATGCAGTTTTGCTCTGCCACTAATTATTTTTATTTTTAGGGAAAATTGTCAATGTGCCCTACTGGAGTATGTGTCTTACATTTTCAATTTGTTTTCTTTAGCCATATCTATTTATATCTGAAGTGGTGTTTTTTTCTTTAAAAAAAAAAAGTCACCCTCATTCTGCCAATGATAAGTTGAGTCTGTGATTAAGATAAAAAAAAAACACACATGAGGAGTAAAAAGAACACATGATATTCTCAGAAAAATATTATTGATATACACTGGGTTGTTTTTCAAATTTTATATTTGGGGGATGGTGGTGCTGGAGAGTGATGGTTTCAGATTCTGATTAAAGAACTCACCCTCCTGTGAGTGGTGAGAATCGACAGTTTCCTGTGTTACTGGGGAACTGTGTGATACTATGGCTAGTATTTAACCAGGTAAGCCTTAGTTTCCTTGAATCTTCGATAGAAGTGCAGCAGTACTTTGCAATATCATTTCATCCAACATCTTTTCATTGTATGATGAGAGAAAAAAACGGATGCTTGAACAGAGCCATGGTCTATGTGAAGTTTGTATGTTTCTCCGTGTCTGCACAGGTTTCTCTGTTGCTCTCTTCTCCTCCCCGTTTCCCAACCATGTGCCTGAGACTCACTAGCATGTCTCACTTTGTCCCATTGTGTGAGTGTGGGTATGTTAGTACACCCTGTGGAGAAAAGACATATTGTCGAGGATTGAGTCCCATTTTGTACGCTGAGCTGCTGGCGCAGGCTCTTGTCATCTAGGATTTGGAATAAAGAATTTAGAAAACCTGAAATCAGGAGTCTCGAAAAATGAGTGTGTAAATGAATGAATAAATGCAAATGATTGTTGGAGAACAGTTTTATGGGGTTTTGTTGAGAAGTTTTGTGACCATTAAAGGGTTCAGAGGAGGTTATCTAACCCAGACTTTGCTAAGTCCAAGCCGGGGAAGATAAAAGTACTACCGGCAGTGAAATAATTTAAGCAGAGCAAGTCAGTTTATTGAAAGAATGCACACTGGTCAGACTGTTACAGCAGTGGACTCCAAAGAGAGAGAGACTCGTCCAGCATTCTGAGGGGTTTTGTTTTTTTGGTTTTTTTTTTTTTTTTTTTTTTTTTTGGTTTTTGGGTCACACCTGGCAGCGCTCAGGGGTTACTTATGGCTCCATGCTCAGAAATCACTCCTGGCAGGCTCGGAGAACCATATGGGATGGCGGGATTCGAACCAATGACCTTCTGCATGAAAGGCAAATGCCTTACCTCCATGCTATCTCTCCAGCCCCCTGAAAGGGACACTTTTTATCTGAGCTGCTTCAGGTGGAAAACTTCTGCTTTCTATAGATTATACATGGGAGGGAGAAGCAAAAGTTGTGTCTAATTTGGGGGAACGAGTAAATTGTACATAAAATATGCTAAGCCAATCACATAAAAAGGGTACAAAATACATATTGTACTTGAGTTCAACTATAAAATGTTCTGAGCCAATTGTATAAATAATTTTAGCCTATCTCAGAAAGGGAGTATTGTTGCCAAACTGAGAAATTTATGAGGCAAAGGCATAGAATGTATATTTTGCCAGGCCAAATTGGTAAATCAGGGATGTCTGGGGCAGTTCTAGGAACTGTGCTGAAGAGTAAAGCAATATATAGTAGGGACTCTGAAGCCTCCTGGGCACCTCTGGGTTGTTATTTCAGCAAGGAGGGCCTCAGCCTTCTAGGCCTTTGAAATGGGAGCTTGAAATAGGCATCTTTTTTTTTTTTTTTTTACTGTTTATTTTGGCAGTTCTTTGGTGAAGAATAGGCATCTTTTTAAGTAGCTTTTGCCAGACCACTTCTACTTTAATATGATTTTTTTTTCTTTTTTGGGGCCACACTCAGTAGTGCTCAAGGGTTACTAATGGCTCTGCACACCAGAATTTTTCCTGGAGGTATTTGGGGGTCCACATGGGATGCTGGAGATTGAGCCCAGGTTGGCTGTATGCAAGGTAAATGCCCTACCCTCTGTACTACCACTCAGGCCTCTACCTTAATATAATTTTTGTTTATGTCAATTAGCCTATGGTAAAACTGGTTCCATTCTGTGTCATTTCATTTTAAGTTATCCTTTCCTGTCTGTTCACAGCATTAAGAAAATACTTATTGGGCTGAGGACAGCTCAGAAAACTAGTGTGCATGAGTCATATACTGGAGGCCTAAATTCAATACCAAGACCACATGATTCCCTGAGCATCACCAGGTGTGATTTCTGAGCACAGTTAGATATGCTCCCACTCAAAAAAAAATACTTGCTGTATTAATATTTTCCTTCTAGTTCTTTTGTAGGCAAGGCTAAATGATATGACTGTGACTCTGTTTCTTTTGTCTCATTTTATTCTGTAGTAGTTACTAACATCATCATCACTAACTATTGATTCCATTATTCCTAGAATATATAGTCTGCTCAAGTAGATCTGGTGCTGTATCCTCAGGTCGTTTTTGTTCATTCGTTACCAGGATTTAACATTCTTTTAGCTGGAGAGGTCCAGGATTAGAAGAAAGGAAGCCTGAAGTCCTCTTCCTCCTCATGCCTTCCCGATGAGGTGTCGAGGCAAGTCTCACTGAAGCAAGTTGAGCTAAGAGGCCCAAAGAGCCTATTAGTCCACTCTCTCATTTGTAACCCTCCTCTACCTTGTCTCCTGAAGATCTGCCTCCACAGTCCCTCTCATGGAATCCAAAAAATATTAGAACTGATGCTTTCCATGTAATTGGCCACTGACTCTAAAGCACAGCTAAATTTTGCTTTTTACATGGGAAGTTTTCCCTTTTTTTTGAAATACCTGAGGGAAGAAAGAGGAAGTATGAGGCATTAGTTCATGTCCTTTTCCACCCACCATTTAAGCATTGGATGTGCATCCCTGTTGCCCCAACACTGGCGTGATAGCACTCTAGAGTATGTATTTGGGGTTTTTTTTTGGTTTTAGGGTCACACCTGGCGGTGCTCAGGGGTTACTCCTGGCTGTCTGCTCAGAAATAGCTCCTGGCAGGGACGGGGGACCATATGGGACACCAGGATTCCAGCCAACCACCTTTGGTCCTATATCGGCTGCTTGCAAGGCAAACGCTGCTGTGCTATTTCTCCGGGCCCCTATTTGGGTTTTTTTTGGGGGGGGGTTTGTTTGTTTGTTTTATTTGCTTTTGTTTTTGCCTTTTTGGGCCACATCCGATGACACTCAGGGTTACTCCTGGCTATGCGCTCAGAAATCGCTCCTGGCTTGAGGGACTATAGGGATGTGGGGGATCGAACCACGGTCCGTCCTAGGTTAGTACATGCAAGGCAAATGCCCTACTGCTTGCACCACCGTTCTGGCCCCATCATAGAGTATGTTTTTTAAGAAACATTATCACACACCCACCAGAAATGCCTGCTTTGACCCAGGATGTCAGGGATTTTTAATCAAGACTTATGAAGGTCAACCATGTATCTGAAGTTAGAAAGTGTCAACTTTTCTATTGCTGATTTTAGACCTAGGCATAAGGAAGCAGCCTCAGGTATGGCAAGTACCTGAACAACTACCAATAGGATGATTCTCCATCACTAATTCCTCTCTGCCATATATTGAAGTTCAGACAGCCTCCCCAATCCCTCCCCAACACTGAGCAAAGCATTTTCCATGCGGAAGGTGCATATTGCATGTTGAAGGGTCCTATCAGCCCCATGGAAGTTTGAGGGACACGTTCTTTATATCTACCTCCTTACTGACAGCATAGGGGCTACCCCACTAGGCCCGGCAGCGACAGAGTTTGCTGCCTCTCCTGAAGGTGTCCAGGACAACCCGTAGATCATGAAATCCCTGGATTCCTCATGCCCTGAAGTCTCAGTTCCTTACATCTGACCAAAACTAACTAGCAGTTAGTTTAAATTGATTCTTCTGGCGCATTTCCCCATGGCTGGGTCATGCTTGAGTCCGTCATTCTGTTTTAGTGTCTTTGGACCCTCTTCTCCCACGTAACTAGAAATAAAAATGTGCTATTTCTGACGTGAATCTCCTATTTCTGGCTATTTAATAATTTAGCTATCTGGTCCAGGCCACCCGAGCAACCAGCAACTGTCTGTTGCCTAGCAACATTCCCCGCCCCCTGAGTCTTGGCCCCGCCTGGCGCCCGGCGCGTGCACCCAGCCCCGCCCACCTCTGGGCGCGCGGTGATGACGTCGGAGGTCCGCGACTGCTGAGTTCGCTTTCCGCACTGGGGAGTTCTGAGTGTCATGGCCTCCTCCGGGGTGGCCCCGGGCCGACAGGTCGAAGATGCGTTACCGCCCCCCGCCGAGCCGCCGCTGCCCGAGGCCAAGCCGCAGCCGCCAACTCCCGTCGCCGCGCCGCAACCCCAGCAGCCGCCCGCACCGAGGCCTCAGTCACCGGCGGGTCTGAAGGAGGAGGAGAACTACTCCTTCCTACCCTTGGTTCACAACATCATCAAATGGTAAGGGCCCGGGAGAGGACCTGCGCCGCATTCGGGCTTCGCCGTCACGCCTGCTTGACAGCTGCCAGGGGACACAGACCCCCAGAGGGAAGAGGCCTGTCCAAGACCACCACGAATCAACCAGCTCTTTGAACCCTGAGTTGCCAGTTCTTGCAAGCTAGGTGATGATCTTATGACATGATACCGTAGGCCTCTCTCGCTAAATGGAGCCCCTACGGTCCTAAATCTCAAGGTTGCTAAATTAAGTTTAGGGGGTCTGTCGGTGCACAATTAAGTTTCTCTGAGCCTCTTTTCTTCACCTGTTGAATAACAAGAATCCCTGCTTTGGTACTTCGCCCCCATCTCCACCTCCCCAAATCATTCAGCCCATGTGGATCATCTCCCCTGTGTAGTAAGTAACACACTGCGTTGAGGTGTCCAGAATTAAAAGAGCCAACTTTTCAGCCCACATCACTCACAGGTCGAAGGGGAAAAGTCGCCAATAGAAATGACTGGCTCACAAAGCATCGGAGGGGTAATGATTGGAAACATGAAAGGAAAAACAAAGACACATAAGTTATCCTCTAGATGCTAACAGTGTGATAAAGGTGATGGTCAGTGTTCTCACTTAGCCTCACTTTTCAAATGACCCTTGAAAAAGAAAAGCACAATGAAAAGTCTCTCTGGTGCTAGTTTAAACTACTTTTACTGTTACTGTCATTTGTGGAGGTGTAGGGAGAGCATGCCTCAGAGTGCTTGGAGGTCTCTCCTGCAAACAAAGATGCTCTTCAACTCTATATTATTATCTACATAATAATAGTTCTCAACCCCTAGGATTATAATTCCTTATCTAACATTACAGATTAAAACAAAAGCTGGAACAGGGCACTTATTTTGCATGTGTAAGACCCTGGGTTTAATCTCTGATATAGAAAAAAATAGATTTTTTTAAAAATCCAAACAAGAATCGGGAGGTAGCTCAAAGTGTTAGAGCACATGCCTTTTGCATGCTTCTAGCCAGAGATAGATCCCCTTACACAGAATTCTCTCTCTCTCTCTCTCTCTCTCTCTCTCTCTCTCTCTCTCTCTCTCTCTCTCTCTCTCTCTCTCTCTCTCTCTCTCCCTCCCTCTCCCTCTCCCTCTCCCTCTCTCTCCCTCTCTCTCCCCCTCCCTCCATCCCTCCCTCCCTCCTCCAAAAGGGGCCTTAGTTGGCCCCTCTGCACTCCTAAATTTCCCTGTCACCCCTGCTTCCCACCCCTAAATAACACTGCACATCTGCACTTGAGTACCTAACCATCAGGCCTTGCCAAAATGTTTTCTGGAGTGGCCCTGGGTTCCCCAGCAATGCTAGGGAGTCTCCCCCAAGTGTAAAACTAAAATTACTATTGCAGTAACATTCAGATGAACATTAATTTGCTCTTAGATGTTTTTATAAAGTGGAATTATTGTTCATCACATGAACGTATTGTTAGTGGCCTGCCCTTTCTTGAGTTTAACCAGACTAGAATCACTTGATATGGTGTAATTTGATGCTTCTGCCACTTTTACAACAACTGCTGCTAGGCCTTTGTTCTCACATTAAACCCTGACTTTATTTGATGTGAAAAAACTTTATAAGATAAGGAGTTTCCTCTGTTCTTGTTAGCTATAAAGTAACACTTTTCAGCATTAAGACAGAAAAGACTATTTAGACCCTGCAATTCCAGGGCAGAACTGGAGTGTAAAGGGGTAATCCAAGTAAACCCAGATATAATTACACTGTGTTTAAGAAAAGTGAAACCACACACATTCTCAAGACAGACCCCCTAAAGTGCATTTATCCTTATTTTGATAGAACTGTGGGGTCAGACTAGCCTTAAATACTTGGCAGTAGGGGGCCAAAACAGTAGTACATTTGCCTCATATGAGGCCAACCTGGCAGCACTCGGGTTACTCCTGACACTGCACTCGGAAATGGCTCCTGGCAGGCTCAGGAGACGGTATGGGATACTGGGATTTGAACCACCATCTGACCTGGGTTGGCTGCCTGCAAGGCAAATGCCCTACCACTGTGCTATCTCTTTAACCCCCACCAAGGAGTAATTCTTGAGTGAGATATGGGATTAACCCCTGAGCATCTCCAGGTGTGGTTCAATCCCTCCCCCAATAAATAAATACTTTGTAGTAGGTTTTAGAAATTAAGATGTTTGTCTTATACACAGTTGACTCTAGTTGATCCTGGGCACTGCATACAGTCCCCTGAACACAGAGCCAGAAATAAGCTCTGAGCACTGCTGGATGTTACCCCAAGAAAGAAAGAAATAGTACTGGGCTAAGGAAGGTACACTATATGGATAATAGCTTTGAAGTATAATAGTGTTGGCTTCAAATCTCATTCTGATGTCTGCCTTTTAGTTTTAGTAAAATAAAACCTTTCTAGAACTTAATTTGCTTATTTTTAGTAAGTAGATAGTAATATTGGACCTCATGGGTTCCAATTACAGCTTTATAAGGTACTGGCTGAATAATTGTGTTCAAATCACTCAGTTTCTCTGAGTTTCTTCTATGAGAGGGAGTAGTACTATCCCAATCATGAGATCATTGTAAGATACTTAAGAGCTGCTGACTTTAAAAGGTAGTGGGTGGGTTGATCATGGGTTTATATATGTGTGTCTATGTATTTGTTTTAGAGACCAGCAAAGAGAGAAGGGGAGAAAATAGAAGGTTCCTGGCACATCAAATTTTGAGATTTGGGTGAAAGTCATGACCAAGGCTGATAATACTTCTTGAGGTTTGTCAGTGTGGTAGCCCTTGGCCATCTACTTTATGGTAATTACTTCCTCCCCTTCTCTCTTTTCTTTATTTGGGGGACTCATACCCCGGTGTTGCTCAGTCTATCTCATCCTATTGGTCTATAAAGTCAATACAACCTTCACATATTTAAGATTGAAGTTAGCGCTTTTTTTTTTTTTTTTTTTTTTTTTTTGTGGTTTTTGGGTCACACCCGGCAGTGCTCGGGGGTTTTTCCTGGCTCTGTGCTCAGAAACTGCTCCTGGCAGGCACGGGGGACCATATGGGACGCCGGGATTCGAACCGATGACCTTCTGCATGAAAGGTAAACGCCTTACCTCCATGCCATCTCTCCGGCCCGAAGTTAGCGCTTTTTCATGATTACAGTAACTCTCCCCTAACATATATATATATTTTTGTTGTTGTTGTTGTTGTTTTTTGTTTTTTGTTTTTTTGTTTTTCGGGCCACACCCGTTTGATGCTCAGGGGTTACTCCTGGATAAGCGTGCTCAGAAATTGCCCCTGGCTTGGGGGGACCATATGGGACGCCTGGGGATCGAACCATGGTTCTTCGTTGGCTAGAGCTTGCAAGGCAGAGACACCTTACCTCCAGTGCCACCTCACCGGCCCCCATATTATCGTTTTGGCATTGTTTTCCCCGCTTTTATTTTGCCCTTCTTTCCTAATAGTTCTTCTACATTCTTCTCAGCTTAGTATTGTTTTATGTTTATATTTATATTTAATAATAAAACACTAAAGGCGGGGCCGGGCAGTGGCGCTAGAGGTAAGGTGCCTGCATTGCCTGCGCTAGCCTTGGATGGACCACGGTTCGATCCCCCGGTGTCCCATATGGTCCCCCAAGCCAGGAGCAACTTCTGAGCTCATAGCCAGGAGTAACCCCTGAGCGTTACCGGGTGTGGCCCAAAAACCAAAAAACAAACAAACAAACAAACAAACAAACAAAAAACACTAAAGGCTTAGTGGAAACTCTGAGTATGAGTGATGTTTTTGTTACTCTTTTAGAATGAACTGTCAAGGTCCATTTTTGCAGAGTTCGCCCAATGTCCTTACTCTTTGGTTGGTCAGATGCCCCAGAGAAGGTAACTCTGTTCTTTACAGTTACCAGTCTAGAAGCCAGATGGGATTATAGGTTATGGTAGGGATCTCAGCATGTAGTTTGTGAATTTCCATTTAGTTCCCATTACCATTATTGGATCCCCTCTTCTAGCCCTGCAGTGTGCCTGGTGCTCTCATATCCAGATACAGTTGGTCATTCTTTTCTAAGAAAAAATTGTAGGGCAGAGTAATCTTCAAGATGGAAGTAGAACAATCTATTTGGAATGGTGGGAGAGGACTGTAGGGATCTACTTCTTAATACCCACCCAGAGTCTTGTCTCTGGAGGGAGGAGGTAAGAAGGGTGATGTAGGAAGAGCATGGTAAAGATGTGATGCAAAAGGGGGGGGGGGCATTCACTGTGGAGTCAGTTCTCAGTGGTGGGATTGGAGCATAAATCAGAGAGGGTAGGAAAAGAAAGCTGGAGAAGCAGGAAGAAACAGGATTCTGCAGATAACTTCCCTCCTTAGGAAATGAACTTTTTTCTTCTCAGGACTGGGAAACTAGCAAAGATTTGGAGTTTCATGCTTGACATGGATGACAACAGCTTAAGGAATAAAAGATTGGCCCAGTGCCCCAGGCCCAGATCCCTTCCTTTCCTGTATTTCCCCAGAGATTTGAATTATTTGTTTCCTACTTGCCCAGGGGATCAGTAAAGAGAAAGAACTAAAATTAATTTAGCCTTATGGTTTTCATAAGGACCTAGAGTATTATATTATGCCATGTTGTTGGTTTAGTATGCGTGTTTCTTTAAATTGAAAAAAGCCTGAGGGACAAGAAAGATGACTCAGTGGCCTAAAGCCAAGCAGGAAGTTTAGAGTTTAGTTTATATGTTCCCACTGACATTGAGGGGATCCCTGACACCACTTCTGTTGAGGCATCTCCAGCCAAAAGGGGTAGGGTGAGTGGCTCATTGACTAAAAGTGCTGACCTGGTATGAGGCTATGAGCTATTTCTTTAGCTCTGGGAAGGGAATGAAGAGAAATTACAAGTTCAGAAGTACAGAAATACGTCAATTGATAAAATATTCTCCTCTTCCCCTCCTCTCCCTGCCATAATAACCGTGTTCATACTAAGTCTTCTTCCAGGAATTAGACCAGTGTGTTTTCAATCTTTCATACATAAGGGACCCCCTCTTACAATATAGCAACTTCCTGCCTTCCTTTCTGTTTCTATTCTCTTCATTAAATCTCTTCTGATTTTTTAAAAATAAATAAATGCTTTAATTGAATCACTGAGATACATAGTTACAAAGTTCATGATTGAGTTTCAGCCATACAATTTAATAACTGTCACCAACTGATCACCAACTGTCACCACCTGATATGGGGTGTGCAGCAGGGAGTTGGGGGGCATATCTTGTGCTCCTGGCCCTGCATTCGGGGATCACTCCCATCTGGGGAATGGGTGAGCATGCATCTTACCTTCTATATGTCTCTCAGACCTTTCTCTTTTGAATTAGGAAAAAGCAATTTATACAAATTGAATAACTGTACTTAAAAAAAAGTATAGGTTTTTGGAGCCAGAGCAATGGCACAAGCAGTAGGATGTCTGCCTTGCACACGCTAACCTAGGATGGGCCTTGGTTCGATTCCCAGGATCACATATGGTCCCTCAAGCCAGGAGCAATTCCTGAGCGCATAGTCAGGAGTATCCCCTGAGCATCACTGGGTGTGGCCCAAAAAAACAAGAAAACAAAAAATTTTTATTTAGTTTTTTTTTTTTTTTCTGGACTCTTTTCCTACTCACACATAAGTTTTTCTCATAGGGGTGGCCGCATCATAAATTATATGTAGTTAATCTATTTATGCCCTTTTAAGGTGTTTTTCTAATTTTTGCTAATCAGTAAAGAGCATCCTTGTATTTGAAGACATTTATGATGAGGTCAAGTGCTGGAATTACTTGAAGGGGTGTACCCTTTATCAATTTTTACTTCCAATAGCTGAATTTAAAATGACCAGGAAGCATTAAAAAGAAAAGGTTGATGGATTCAGAGTGCCCAAGTATATAAAAGGAAAGAACCTCTTCTGCTCTTCACTCCTCTCTAGCTACTTGAGATTCCCTTGTCTGAACAGACTCTTCTTTATTTAAACTGTTTCCTGCTCAAGGGCACTTTCACTGTCTTTGGCCTTGCAGTCAGAGCTGCCGTGAGCCTTTCTCAGTGCCATTTTGTCAAACTATAAGGGGGTTTGTAGGGTAGATATTTAGCAGTGGGATGTGTGAATTTCAAAGCTTGATCACTGCTTAACAGAATGCCCTAATTTGAATTTAATCTGATCAGAACAGAAATGGTAGGTTGTTTCTATCTGTGTCTTCTACTAGGGAAAGTATCTTTATGTAGCTAGCATTGGTAAGCCTTACCTTCGATGACGTCTGAATTTTGGTTCTAATTTGAAAGCCCTTCCCATTCTAATCGATCCTTTGGGGGGCAGTGTGTACTCAGACCTCGTACTTCATGCATGCAAGACCTGTTCTGCCTTGGAGTCGAATTCCTGGCCCTTGTAGTTGATCCCTTTTTTACAGAAATCAGGATACCTTTTTTCCTTTGTTTGGCTTTGAGATCATGTCTGGTAATGCTTAGGGGTTACTCCTGGCTCAGCACTCAGGAATTACTCTTGGTGATGCTCAGGGGACCTAATGGAATGCTGGGAATCTAACTTGGGTTGGCTGCATGTGAAGCACATGCCTTACCTACTGTACTGTCTCTCCAGCCCCAGAATACCCTTCTTTCCCTTTAACTCTTTGATGCTCTTTTGAACTTATTTTGATGAAGGCCTGTAAGATAAGCCTTTTCTCTACCCATTGTCTTCCCACTACCACTACTGAGTATTCTTTGTTTTCCCTGCTTAATTTACCGTTCCTTTCATATGCTGAATTCACAGATGTTTTCATATTGACCATTAGACCTTCTGTTCTCTGATACCAACCATTTTAGTTCTTGACTCCACATATTACATTTAATGATTTCTCAAAGTTAGTCTGCTCCCCCTCTTTTTTTTTTTTTTGGCAGTATTCATCCTTAGCAATTATATCTTTACCAGTCTGATTCTTTTTTTCTTTTTTCTTTTTGGTTTTTGGGCCACACCCAGCGGTGCTCAGGGGTCACTCCTGGCTTTATGCTCAGAAATAGCTCCTGGCAGGCACGGGGGACCATATGGGACACCGGGATTCGAACCAACCTTTGGTCCTGGATTGGCTGCTTGCAAGGCAAACGCCGCTGTGCTATCTCTCCGGGCCCCACCAGTCTGATTCTTAATGGCCCAGCTGAGATGCTTGTTGCTTTTAGTTTATGGAACATTTAGTTGTTAATCTTCTTTATTATCAAACCTGTTGTTATCTCACGATTCAAGTTTTTAAACCTCATTTTATTAGTTCTTAAAATTATTGCTTAGTTAACCTCTTACTTTGGGGTCACATTTGGCTGTGCTCAGTGACTATTCCTGGTAGGACATAGAAAACCAAAAATGGCTATAGGGATCAAACCCTGGTCAGTTGCTTGCAAAGCAAGTGCCTTACCCACTATAACTGATGCACAAACCAGGTAGAACACAGCCTGAGCAGGTTATTACAATAGGTGTGCTTTGGAGTGGGTAGAATCCTTCAGCCTGTATCCATCCTCTCATCTCTCAACAACAAACTTCCTGTTCTTCCTCAGAGAAATGTGGAGAGATAGTACAACAATGACTGTGCTTGCCTTGCTGTCTCAGGTTTGATTCTTGGCACTCCATGTGTCCCCTGAGTCTGCCTGGAGCACAAAGCCAGAAGTCTCAGCACTGCCCAGTGTAGCCTCAAAACAAAGAATACATACCTTTGCTCCGGGGCCTCTTGCACAGCTGAATTGTTCCTGGTTCCTCTAGTACTCCTGGTTGGGGTGCTCTCTGATTTGGTATTGGAAGACTCCTTTCTGCTTTCTTTCTTCCCATGCCTTTGCTATGGTGGGTGAACCACTTGTATACTTGTGTTTTTCTAAGAAGTGGGGAACGGAAAGAAAAGCCTCATTTTTATGACTATAAGAAAGGTGAGACTGGGCTGGAGAGATAGCATGAAGGTAAGGCATTTGCCTTGCGTGCAGAAGGTTGGTGGTTCGAATTCCGGCATCCCATATGGTCCCCCGAGCCTGTCAGGAGCAATTTCTGAGCGTAGAAGCAGGAGTAACCCCTGAGCACTGCCGGGTGTGACCAAAAACAAAAACAAAAAAAAAGAAGGGTGAGAGAGGGCTGGAGTAATAGCACAGTGGGGAGGGTGTGCTGGATTCTAACCCCGGCATCCGATATGGTCCCCAAACCTGCCAGTAGCCATTTTTTTGGGGGGCCACACCCGTTTGATGCTCAGGGGTTACTCCTGGCTAAGCGCTCAGAAATCACCCCTGGCTTGGGGGGACCATATGGGACGCCGGGGATCGAACCGCGGTCCGTTCCTTGGCTAGCGCTTGCAAGGCAGACACCTTACCTCTAGCGCCACCTCGCCGGCCCCAAGTAGCCATTTTTGAGTAGAGCCAGGAGTAACCTGAGCACAACAAGGTGTGACCCAAAAGCAAAAAGAAACAAAGAAGAGCTGAAGAGATAGCACAGCAGTAGGGCATTTGCCTTACACGCAGCCAACCCAGGACGAACATGGACATGGTTGAATCCCAGCATCCCATATGGTCCCCTGGAAGGAAGGAAAGAAGGGAGGGAGGGAGGGAGGGAGGGAGGGAGGGAGGGAGGGAGGGAGGGAGGAAGGAAGGATTCAAAAAGTCTCTTTGCAACCTTTTTTGATATATAAATAAGCCATGTTATAAAAGTACATTTATGATACTGGAGCAGTAAAGTTAGGCCTATGTACACCAAGGTGAATCTAGGTAAAAACCAAAACAAAAGTGTTTCCCCAACTTCCTTTTCCTCTAACCTCTTCTTTTCCTATCTGACTTGGCCTTCCCCCTCCCTTGACTTGGGAGTTGGTTTGAATAAAGAAAGGGGTCTGGCTTTGGGCTCCAGAGAGCACGGAGAAGAGTGAACACATGGCAGAGAGCTGACTCCAATGAATATCTTTTCTGGCTGCTTGGTATTATTTCTCCACTGCTACCCTGCTTCATCAGACCCATCCGCCTAAGGGGTTAGAAACACAGTGCCTGGGGCAGTCTTGCCAGCTCTTGGATTTTTATTTTTATTTTATTTTATTTTATTTTTATTTTACACTGTGGGGCCAGGAAAACATATAAATTGTTTCCCTTCAAACTTGCTGAATGTAATTTGAGTCGGGAACTGAGTGTCCCACGCCAGATGTTCCAAACTGCACCCTTCACTGCCCAGCCTGATGGTTTTGGCTCACTCCTGTCTTGAGTCTTTTGTCAGCGTGGGTACTTGACCATTTTTTCAATTAAATGTGTTCTTTAAATTCATCTGGGTTGCCAGGAAGGGAGTGGAGTGCCGATTTGATCTGCAGATGTCATCACTGAAGTGCTGAGCAGTGTACTACATTGCTCTTGACCCTTCAAGGCCCATATTGCTTCATCCAAGTCCCTTTGTTGTGGAGACAGGTCAGCAAGACCTTTCTCATGGGAGCAGGGAGCAGGGTGTCAGTGCCTCAGTGCTCCACGCAAATTACCATTTTAATCTGCTGGCCTTCCTAGCCAGCTGAGCCCCTTTGCTTGTACAAGGGAGAAGCCAGCACAGCAGTAGAGAATCCAGGCAGTGAACACACTAGCTCCCAGGGCAGCAGGAAAGAAGAAAGTTATAGCACCATATGGGCTTGGAAAAGTAGAATCTTGATGTGAGAAAGTGAAGGCTACTTCAAGGGGAATCGTCTGTTGGGAACCTCCTAGCAGGCGATGTGGCCAGGGAGTGACTGAAGCCCTGTTTCTGAGCTCAGGCTTGGATTTTATTTGGGAAGGTGGGTTCCCTGCTAATTGGAAAAAGAGACTCTCCAGGTTTGCAGAAAGTTGGTGGGAGGAGGAGGCTATAGGTGATGGTGCGGGACTGGCTGCTGGATGAGTTCTGGGGCACATGGGAGCCTGTGCGTGAAGTCAACATAGAGTATAGCTTTCTAGCTCATGCTGCAAGCAGTAATGACTACTGGGGTAATTGTGGGTCTCCTTGGACTCCAGTGACGACAGGAACCTGGGAACAGAAGTTAGGACAGAAGGCTAAACAGGATTGTTGTTATTGTGTGTGTTAGTTTGTTGGCCATATCTGGAGGTGCTCAGAAGCAACTCCTGGCTCGGAGTGGCTCTTAACCGTGTTGGGAGACTGCAGTGTCAGGGACTGAACCTGGGTCTCTTGTATGCAGTGCTTCCACTCCAACTCCTTGAACTCTGAGTGAGAGTTCATATATCAAAGAGGTGGATGAGTGTATCCAGCTACTTTGTAGGAGATTATTTTCAATTATTCCTCCCCCCAAAAAGAATATTTTTAAATGTATCTTGTGAATAGTTAAAAGCAAGAATGTGAGGTTCAAAGCTGTCTCAAAGGCCTGTTGGATGCTGCAGAACTAGATCAGTTAATGGGCCAGAGAAATAGTACTCTGGACAAATCACTTGCCTTGCACATAGCCAATCTGGGTTCAATCCCTGATATTTCATACAGTCCCCCCAAACCCCACCAGAAGTGATCCCTCAGCGTAGGAGTAAACCCTGAGCATCGCCAGTTGTACCCCCAAAACTAAAAACTAGAGCAGATAAATACAAATAGCTCCTGGAAAAGTAATAGCTGGTGTTGTCAGAGTCAGATGGTTAAAGGACAGGCATTGTACTAAATGGTCTTCTGGAACTATTGGACCTGCATCTGAAGGTGATGGTGATAGTGACTGGGGCCATTTTAGTAATCCATGAGAATTCTGATATATGTAATCTTCAAGCCAGAATCACACTTTAGGGAAATTACCCTACCAAAATACTTGAACAAGCACATATATATAGAGAGAGATATGTGATAAATTATAAGCATCCAAATACCCAAATTCCCACCAAATAATTTAGTTCAATAATGATGCTAAACTAGAAAAAGTTTTAAATAAGGAAGAATAAAACCAGATATACTGAAATTGCATTTTTTCCACATCAGTATGATGCATTTGTATATTATATTTTGAAATAATCTGAGTTAACATACACCACTTATTAACAGAGGTTATCTCCAGGTTATGGGATTAATGGGTCTTTCCTTCCCTATAGCTTGGGTTTCATCATCTTTACATTTTTCTCCTCCAGCACCTAGTACTGTCAACAAGAAACCTACTATCTTAGGGAGACAAAGGCTGAAGTGAGTTTGGATGACTGGTCCTGGGTGAGTCAGGTAAACTGTGAGGGTTTGAGGCCACAGGGATGGAGGAACAGACTGAGTCATGTGCCAAGGAGAGGTTAAAATGCAGTGAGTTTGGGAGTGATTGGCTTTAGAGACCTGAGGGAATTACTTGGGTTTCTGGGCACAGTTTTTACTGGTGGCTGCCAATTTGCATCTTTAGATACTGAAGCTTCTCAACTAAAAGCTGAGGCAGAATATACTTAGCAGCTACCGTGTCATTCTTTTTTTTATTACAAGTTGCTAACCTTTAATAGATAAATAAGGGGCTGGAGAGCTAGCACAGCAGCGTTTGCCTTGCAAGCGTCCGACCCAGGACCTAAGGTGGTTGGTTCAAATCCCGGCGTCCCATATGGTCCCCGGTGCCTGCCAGGACCTACCATATTTCTGAGCAGATAGCCAGGAGTAACCCCTCAGCACCGCCAGGTGTGACCCAAAAACAAAAACAAAAACAAAAAAACAAACAAAAAAATAGATAAAGTTTGTGGACAGTAAGCTAGGCAAAAATTGCATTATACTGTGGGAAAGCCCAAAATGTTGATTTCTTGTTTCTATTGTTCTTTGTTGTTTGTTTGTTTTGGTTTTTGTTTTTTGACCACACCTGGCAGAGCTTAGCAGACCATATGGGATGCCAGGGATTGTACCTGGTACAAGGCAGGTGCCCTACCTGCTGTACTTCCTCTCTGGCCACTGAAAATACCAATTTCTATAGAGTTACCCATAGTTCTTTTTCATTCCCAACTAAGAAAAAAAACTTTATAATACTAAAAGAAACACAAGCTGTACTCAACTGCAAATGCAGTTGAGACCATTCTGTATTCTACTACTACAGGTGATTTGCTCCTGGGTTTGTCTCCTGTTTGTTAAATGCTGACAGTTATAAACAGAGCAGTAAGACTAGTATTGGGAACGCTTCTTACCATTTCCCAACATCAGACACAGCATTTCACTTCTCTTCACAGCACTCATTCTCTTTCCTGGGCAGCTGCTGCTGCGCTAAAGTCACTTTTGATACTGGAGGACTTGTGAGGCTCTCAGGTGTTTTTCTTTTGATCACATTGGCAGCAGTCTTGCCTGTAACATCAAGCAAGCCTTTGATGTCTGAGTAGCTTGCAGCCAGAATAGCTCCAAAAAGTAGCCTTTGGTCCACTTTCAGGAATTCTTGCTTCCAGATGTATTTGTTTTTCTTTGTTCTCACCATCCCAGGAGGAAGCGGCTCGTGCTTGCTGTGGGTACATATGGAAGAGCGTGCTGGAATACTGCTGCAATAGCATTTGGGGCAGGAACGAGGCCATCATCTCTTCCATCATTCATTCCCTTCTTTTTCTTTTTCAGTGTGATCTTGATAGTTATAGAGACTGCTTGGCAATTCCACACTGTCTTCAGATTTGCAGATTATCTCTCCATCAGAACTGTAGCTTCACTGAAGGCCTGATGTTGGTCTCCAGGGGCCAGCAGGGCAGAAGTGGATAAGAACAGCCATGTCAGTCTCAGAAGAGAAAGACTGAGAGCCAGGCCACTGCCCTAGGTGCCATTCTTAACACTCACCAATCAGGGATTTAAAAGATGGAGTTGAAAGGATGTGGGTGTGCTGTGGGCTGGAAGCCATACCTGGTGGTACTTGGGTACTACTGTGATGGTATCAAGTCTGATGACATACACATTATAATAGAGTCTGTTCACGGTTGGAATGATATCAAGTATCAGTCCGAATCTGCAAAAGATGATTGAGAAGTGCCCTGTCAAGCCATAGCTATAGTGTTTTGTTCAGCTTTAAAAACTGCTGGGGTGGGGGGATGACGGTGGGAGCAATAGCACAGTGGGTAGGGCATTTGCCTTGTATGCAGCCAACCCAGGCTCAATTCCCAGCATCCCATGTGGTCCCCAAGCACTGCCAGGAATAACCCCTGAGCTCAGAGCCAAGAATAATCCCTGAGTTCTGCTGGTGTGGCCCAAACTTAAAAAAAAAAAGCCTGAGGGGTGGTGGGGTGTGAGAGGATAGAAAGCACAGTGGGTGGGACATTTATCTTGCATGCAGCCAATCTGGGTTTGATCCCCAGTGCCATATATGTATAGTTCCCCTAGCCCATCAAGAGTGACCCTCAAGGGGCCTGAACGATAGCACAGCAGGTAAGGCATTTTCTTTGCATGCAGCCAGCCAACCCTGGTTTGATCCCTGGCATTCCATATGGTCCCCCTGAGCTTGCTGGGAGTGATTTCTCAACAAAGAGCCAGGAGTAACCTCTGAGCACTGCTGAGTGTGGCCCAAAAAGCCACAAAAGGAAAAAGTGATCCTTGAGTACAGAGCCATGAGTAAGCCCTGATCATTGCCAGGTGTGACCCAAAAACCAAGAAATAAATAAAATTGCCTCTGGGTGGCTGAAAGTACCCCAGCCCTGAGCTTACACAATTTAGGTGCTTCTGGGCCTGACCTACTCTCATTTTTCTCTCCTGCTAAAGTTGGGTGATGACTAACATAGAACACAAAGGCACCACACCCATTTTCAGTTTTCTGCTTTTATTCTCAATAGTCAAGCCTATCTCTTCTTTTGGCTGGAGTGTTTCATACTCTTCCTGGCCTACCAGATCGCCTTGGTTCTAGCCAGATCCTGAATACAGTGTTTTCCTCTCCCCAGGAGTTCCGCCTTTTTACCACTTCTAATTAGGGCAGCGGAGGAGCTTGTGGAGTGGGCCTCTCTTGGCTCTGTGGCCCCCTTTCAGGAGAGCTTCCCTCCCTGAACCTTTCATAATACTCCACCTTTAGTATGTTAAGGCAAGAAATATAGCTCAGTGACATGCAACCCAGAATACGTAATCCACCCCTGGTACTCCCCCACAACCAAATTATTTTCATAGGGTTCAAACTTAGCAGTTCTCAGGAGAACCAGGACTATTCTAGATGGTACATTGTCTGGTGCTGCAGGCCTAGGTGTTTGCATGCTGGCACTGCTCTGGGATCAGCAGAGCTGCTTCACCAGGCAGTGCCAACTATTGAACTCAGACTGCACACACACCTAACATGTTCTCTACCACTTTAGCTATCTCTTTGGAAATACCTTGGCAATATGAAGTTTTTAAAAAATGAACATCTCTAGCATGGCCCACTCTTTACATAACTTCCTCCCAAATTTTTATGTAAAGTTATTTATACTGTGTTCTTTCAGGACTCATGTGGTGCTAGTCCATCTTCTTAAAACTATATTTTAGTTGCAGAACTGCTCTGGGACTTAAATTCATAACAATGTGTTAACACATATGTCTTTAAGTACACTGATTACAGATGTCCAGATGGTTTCTGTCCAGAGCTGTGTATCTCAGAGGAGATCTAAAAAGATGCTCCCTGTTTGCTTTCTTCCAAATGATTTGCAGTTTTTGGGCCAGAGAGATAGTCCATCATGTAGGACACTTACTTTGCATGCAGTTAACCTGGGTTGGATCCCTAGAATCCCATATGGTCTCCTAAACCCATCAAGAGTGATTCCTGACTGCAGAGCCAGGAGTAAGCCCTAAATAATGCCAGGTATGTCCCCCAATTCAAATGATTTGCAATTCTCATGAATACTTATTGCTCCTTCCTCGACTGTAATAAAGTAAACCATTCATTCTATATCTAAATTGAGACTCAAAGAACAATAAATGTTTGAAATAGCTATTTATTTCATAGAATAAATGATCCAGTTCCTGTCTTTCTGATCAGAAGAGAGATGTTCGCTGTTGATAGTGAACAAACCATAAGGGATGTCTCGTTTGCCGGGTATGAGTTGTAAAGAAAAATGGATAATCTTTTGGCATAAGTAGAGAAGTGATGAATAATAAACATGAATTAATGCATTCTGGGTTGAGATTTTGCACCAAGAATTGACATTCTCCTCTCTTAGGCCTCAAAGGTTGACTTGTAGAGTAGTCTACTGAATTGGCTTTTAAGTTTTTGGTCTCAAGTACTTGTTTTCAGAACTCAATAACTTTATTTTAAAAAAATTTTTTTTTAATTTAGTAGCACTGGGGAACCTGGATCTCTCACCAGCTAATAGCTGTGAAATGAAGTAAATGATTCTGCCTTGATTATAGTTTGACCCAAAGGCAAGGAGTTTATGTGATTGGTAGGAGAAAGCTGCCTATTGTAACTGGAAATTTATCTCTGTTAATAAATTTGAGCATTAAAACATCAGCTAAATATTGAACTCTTGTTAGCTGATAAGTCTGGAAGGGGCATAAATGACAATAAATGTACTTCAGAAAGTTTTACTTCACATTTGCAACCTTATATTGGTAATGATTTGACCATCCAACAACCATTTTTGAGCTTTTTTTTTTTTTTTTTTTTTTTTTTGGTTTTTGGGCCACACCCGGTGACGCTCAGGGGTTACTCCTGGCTATGCGCTCAGAAGTCGCTCCTGGCTTGGGGGACCATATGGGACGCCGGGGGATCGAACCGCGGTCCGTCTCCTAGGCTAGCGCAGGTAAGGCTTACCTTACCTCCAGCGCCACCGCCCGGCCCCGAGCTTATTTTTTTTTAATTATCCATCCTGTTAACAAGATTGCCTGAGTGCCTTAAGTGTTTTCAGGCTGGACTGAGGACAAGGGGTATAGCTATGAATAAAGTAGATATAGTTCCCTACCTTCTGCGCTAATAATATCCTTTAAGCCACCTAATTTTTGAGCAAGCATTCAGAGGGACAGCATAGGCTCTGCTGGCCATGGGTACACATTTACCGAGCAGCTGTCACGTACCTGATCTAGAACAAATGCTGAGAAAGAATTTGTCCTCGAGGGAGGGAGAGTGTGTGTGTACACACACAACTTTTGGGGGGTGGGGGGGTTTAGAAAACAAGGTGTTTTAAAACAATGCGCTGAGTGGTAGCACAACAATAGCACAGCAGTAGGGCATTTGACTTGCATGCCAACCAGAAAGGACCAGGGATCAATTCCCAGCATTCCATATGGTCCCCTAAGCCTGCCAGAAGCAGTTTCTGAGCACAGAGCCAGAAGTAACCCCTGAGCACCACTGAGTATGGCCCAAAAACCAAAAATAAATAAATAAAGCAGTACAGGATTGGCAAGTCCTGTAAGTTGCAGGGCTGAAAAGCTAGGGTGTAAATTACAAATGCTAACAGCTGCCCTCTTCCTCCCATAGTATGGACAAGGACGGCCCAGATATCCACCAGGACCTGAACGCACTCAAAACCAAATTCCAGGAGCTTCGCAAAGTCATCAGCACCATGCCTGGCATCCATCTGAGCCCTGAGCAGCAGCAGCAGCAGCTGCACAGTCTACGAGAGCAAGTCAGGACCAAAAATGAACTTCTGCAGAAATACAAGAGCCTTTGCATGTTTGAGATCCCCAAGGAGTAGAGTGAGACTGACTTCCATCAATGCCCAGAGAGAGAAGCTGGAGACCAAGCGACCTCACCATCTGCCCCTCCCTGCCTGCTGCCAGAGGCTGACTCTTTTGTACTCCTCCAAAACTTGAGCCCAATCAGGGCTGTTGTTCCTTTTCCTTAATTCAATTTGGCATTGACTATGCAAGGGGCCAGCACTCAAACTTGGCTCCTTTGGGGCTTCTTTGTATATAGCCATATGTCTAGATGCATAATGCTTATGCCTGCTGGGGGGTGGAGGGAAGAATGTTCCTGGAGGCTGGGGAGGAAGGGTGGGAGACTCTATCCTGCCTCTGGGGAATGGACCATCTGCTGTGTATTCAGGCTTCTTTGACACATCCAAAGAGTACAGTAGGAAAGGAGGCAACTCCCCTTTGCTTCCTGCCTTCCTCCCCTGTCCTCTTAGATTTGATCAATGTGTACCAGGTACATATTATTCCTATTAACAGTCACATCTGAAATATTTGTATAGAATTCACTGGAGAAATTAGGCCTGCTCTCAGCATGTCTTGAAATGGTAAAAGAAGGCGGTGAGAGAATGGAACATTGTTCTGAAAGACTACGGGGTGGCCTGCCCCCCACCTCCAAAAACAATTGGCTTCCTTTTAAATTTGACCCAGTGAATGTAACTGCCATAGAGGTGTCTGCTGCCAGATAGCCCCTAATCTTGAAGTTCTTTGCCACCTACATGTTCTTGTTACACATTTAGCTCTGCTGTCATTGTCTTCTGTCACCTCAGCTTTCTTAGCCCTTGACTGCCCAAAAGTGGCACTTAGACCCCCACAGTGCTACCCTTGGAAAGGGGGGATGTCCTTTTTTTTTCTACATAATGTCAATAGGTTTTCCACTAAGTTGATCTAGATTGGATTTCCACTGTTCCGTTTAAAACTAATTTCTGGAGCACAGAGCCAGGAGCAAGCCAGGAGTGACCAAATAAAGAACAAAAAAAAAAAATAAAAGAAGGATTTCCTATGGTGGCCTTCCCGCCAGAGCCCCTGATGCACCTTGACTAGCAATGCTGCAGAGGCTCTGAATGCGCTTTTTGCTCAGGGTGGCCACTGTTTGGTCCAGATGTGATAGCTTGAATCTGAATCATTACTGGGGGTATGAGATGGCTGGAAGTAATGCAGCCACTTTAGCTTCCTAGATACTCATGAGCAACTCACCATTTCTTGCAGAGGGACGTTTTATTGGAGTTTTCGTGTGTTGACTGCAGTCAGCAATACTTATCTGTGCTTCTAAGGATGAAGTGAGAAGTATCTGAATATTGTTTGAGTTTGCACATAGCCTGAGCTGACCAGTTCAAGGGTTTAACAGATGCCCACCAACTGACCTCTTTGGCAGTACACTGGCATAAAATCATCTTAGCAGGAGTTCCATTTATGACAGGCTGCAGCCACCTGTCAAGATGGCTGACATATTGGGAGCCCAGGGTTTGGTGGGGGGGAAGTGTAGATCAGGTTTCAGTGGCTTTGGACAGGAAAGCAGGCTCCATGTTTGTGTTGGGTTTTTTTCTTTTTCTAGGCTCCATGTTAAGTAGGTAGATAGTAGTCACCATTAGACTGGTTCTTCCTTGGGACTGGACTGTTATTTAACTGAATCAGTTATTTTCTTGAAGTTCTAGAGTAGTATATGAGCCATTTTTAAGGCTCTGACCAAATTCCAAGGAACATGAAGTAAGCCAACACCTGACCTGGGCCTTTCTGCAAGATTGGAACAGACCAGGGTTCCTCGTGGGCCAGAGGGAGCTGGACCCTTTCCTGCATTCTGGGACAGGCTGGACTCTTCAAGGGAATAAAGATCCATGTTCTATGCTAAGACATCTTTGCTTTTGTACTGAAATTCATGATAGGCTGTGTCTTTCGGATAATTGAAAAAAAATGTTCAGTTAGTGGCCGGAGAGAAAGCACAGCGGTAGGGCTTGCACATGGCTGATCCAGGACAGACTTTGGTTTGATTCCCGGTGTCCCATATTGTCCTCCAAGCTAGGAGTGACTCCTTGAGTCCAGGAGTAACCCTGAGCATCACCGGGTGTGGCCCAAAGACAAAATCATTCATTTGGTTTAGAGGAGACAATGATGAGAACTTTGGTACTGCACTACTTCTCTCAGGACATACACAGCAAAACCCATGACTCCACTCAGCAAGAATTGGCCATTATGGGTAGTGAGTGGGTCTTTGTTAGGGCCCACCACAACAATTTGGACTGTGTTGGGACAGAACATCTTGACTCCATCAGGTACTTGTATTACTAGGTGCTAGGTTCTTTTTCTTTTTTTTTTTTTTTTTTTTTTCCTATTTTTTGGTTTTTGGGTCACACCCAGTAGCGCTCAGGGGTTACTCCTGGCTCTACGATCAGAAATCGCTCCTGGCAGGCTTGGGGGACCATATGGAATGCCGGAATTCGAACCACCATCCTGCATGCGAAGCAAATGCCTTACCTCCATGCAAGCTCTGGCCTCCTTTTTTTGTTTTTGCTTTTTGGCCACACCCGGTGATGCTCAGGTTATTCCTGTTACCCAGTTACTCCTGGGTTTGCGCTCAGAAATTGCTCCTGGTTTGGGGAACCTTATGGGACACGGGGGGGGGGGGGCAGAATCAAGCCACAATCTGTCCTAGGTTAGCCTCGTGCAAGGCAAACGCCTTACCGCTTGCACCTTACCGCTCCGGCCCCTGGTGCTAGGTTCTTTACAAACCTCTAATTTTCACAGCATCCCATACTGAGGAAGCATACTGTACATTTCCCCAGATTTGTTGTTGTTGTTTTTTGTTTGTTTGTTTTTTGGCCTGACCCAGCAGTGCTCAGGGGTTCCTCCTGGCTCTTCGCTCAGAAGAGCGAAGAAGAACCTGGCAGGCTCAGGAGACCATATAGGATGACAGGAATTGAACCTGGGTCTGTCCTGGGTCAGCCTTGTGCAAGATAAACGCCCTACCACTGTGCTATCGCGTCCCCTCCCCAGATATTTTAAAAGAATTTGACACCTGTGCTGCAGTCACTTGTCAAGAGCCTGCAGTTAGAGGTGGTGGAAAGCTATGGCCTGGGCCAGAGACCTTCAACTGCTGGGAGGAGGCTGCAAGCTAGCAGGTGCATCCAGGAGCTAGAGGGGCCCAAGAGGCCTCTTCTCCTGACAGCTCATGGAGGGCACTCCTGGCATCAGTGAGACTCTTCCTTACATCAGCTTGCCCCTCCACTTCCCAAGGCCAATTTTCTTTTGTGAAAGCAAGGCTCCAGTGACGCTCAAGCCTATGGAGATTTTCTTTGGTTGTCCTGGAACCTGCTCTGAACACAGGGACAAAGGACAGACTGGCTGGTAAATGGCTAGGGAATACCCTGAAATTCTTGTTGGCAGTTAAGGAGCCCTTCAATAGCAGGGCTTCAGCCCAGTCATCTGTACTAATGTTTTCTAAGGGAGGTGAAGTAGTTTTCAGTGATGAGGCTGTTTTCCAGCTCTGGGGAACGTGGTTTCAGCCCTAGAGAAGCAGACAAGCCACCCTCTCATCCCACCCTGTTCCCCTCCGTATCTTTCTAAAAGCAAAGGAAACAAGATGTCTCATTTTAAATTATTTTATTTTATATATATAAAAAAGTAACAACAGACTGACACACACAATAGAAACACCTGATAAGATTTTGTTCATGTCCGTGGTGACACCAGAATTACTATTAAAGTGCAAGTTTGATGTTTTTCCTTTGTGCAACTTCACACACACATGTAAACAAGTCACTTGAAAATGTTTGGACCCACGACCCATTAGTTCTCAGAAGGCGTCGACTTTCGCCAGCTGTCCAGACAACCACAGTCACAGAGGAGATAATGCCCAGTTTGTTCTGCCCCTCCAGCTGGCAGGCTTGGAGGTTCTCAAAGCTGGTTCACTTTCACCCCAACCCCTCGACACGTTCAGTCTCTACCTCTACCGGGCCTGACCCCCACACCCGTCAAGTCTCTGGGTAGTGGGCCGCCAAAGTGGGGAGTCCCCCCACTGAACTGTCTTAGTTCGCTTTCTTTCCTTCCAGGGCAGAGGGCGGTCCCTTCTCGCTCCTGGGTCCTTCCCTGCGCTCCAACCAGGCCCGCGCGGGAAGAGAAGGCGCCCGCCCGTCCGCGGGCCAGCGCCACCCCCCTCCCGACCCGGACCCGGACCCGGACCCGGACCGGGCGCTGGGGGGGGGCGGGCTAGGACTTCAGAGATCAAGTTTCAGTGTCTGTCGCCTTGGGGACTCCTAGCTGATGACGCAGCGCTCCTTGTCTTTGGCCTGGCCGCCGCCGCTGGCTTTCTCTCGGATGTACATGAGGTCGCTGTGCACGCTCGGCCGGCGCGCGAAGGGGGCCACGATGCCGAAGGCGTCGCCGGGCTCGCCGGGGTCGCCGCCGCTGCCCGCGCGCAGCAGCTTCTTGTTGCGCAGCGCCTTCTTGTGCAGCACGTCGCAGTACTGCACCGACACCTTGCGGTGCAGGTCGGGGCTCATCTCGCTCGGCAGCTTGGCCATGGCGAAGAGCGCGCGGAACATCTGGTCCAGGCTGCTGTTCTTCTTGGCCGAGATCTCGAAGTAGGCGCAGCGCTGCGGGTCGTCGCCCACCAGCCGCTCGATCTCGCGCGGCTCCACTTCGCGGTAGAAGTCGCGGTCGCCCTTGTTGCCGCAGATGACCAGCGGCACGTCCACGTTCTCCTTGGTCTTGTTCTTCAGGCACGACTTGGTGTCCAGGATCTGCTGCTTGAGCCGCTGCACCTCCTCGAAGGAGTCGCGGTTGTCCAGGCTGAACACCAGGATGAAAACATCTCCTGGAGAGAGGAGAGAGAGAGGAAAAGGGGGCGTTAGGGGTGGCTGCCAGAGAGGGGAACGAGTCAGGATGACTTTGGGGCGCTGCAGGGACCCCCCCAAGTCTGCGCCGCGCAGCGCAGAGCACGGGCGCGCCCACCTTTGCGCGCCCAGCGCGGCAGAACCGTTCGGGGTGCCGGGCCGGCCCGACAGCGTTCGCTTCTCGCCCCGGCCCCCAGGAGGGTGGGCCAGGCACACTCCCAAACCCCCAAAGCCCTTATGCCCGAGTCCCCGGGCCCCTTCTTACCGGTGAGGATGGACAGGCGCCGCATGGCGGGGAAGGGGTGGTTGCCGGACGTGTCGAGGATGTCCAGCTGGTAGACCTCGCCGCGGATGGAGTAGAACTTGCGGTGGAAGTCCTCGATGGTGGGCGTGTAGGTGTCCTCGAAGCGGCCGGTGAGGAAGCGCGACACGATGGCCGTCTTGCCCACCTTGGACGAGCCGAGGATGACCATGCGGTAGCAGTTCTTGGCCGGGATGCTCAGCTCCGAGTCGCTCGGGCACATCTTCTTGATCATCGCAGCCAGTTTCATTGGGCGCAGGGGCCGCGGGGCCGAGACGAGAAGAGACGAGACGAGACGAGACGAGACGAGACGAGCGAGTCGAGTGCGGGGCTGGCAGTGGGCTCGGCTGGGAGCGGGCGGCTCGGGCTCCTGAACTCAAACACTGCGACTCGGCGGCTCTGCGCCCGGCGCTGCCCTTATATACCCGCCGCGCGGCCGCCCGCCACGCCACGCCCCGGCCCGCCCCCGAGGGCTGCGTCACGCCCCGCGCTCCAGCCCGCCCGCCCGCCCGCCCGCCCGCGACCTCGGCTGGCCGCTGCCCCCTCCAGCCTCCCGGCGGCGGAGCTCAGGCTCCAGACCCCGCCCCGCTCGCTCCCCGGCGCCCACCTCCGAGGCCACAGCGCAGCACGCGGTGGGCCCCGTTTCGGTCCTTATTGATGCTCGAGGGCTCGAAGCAAGACCCCACCACATCAGGACTCCCTTTTATTTTTCTTTCTGGTTTTTGGGTCACGCCCGGCAGCGCTCAATGAAGGGTTCCTTCTGGCTCTAGGCCCAGAAATCGCTCCTGGCAGGCTCGGGGGAACCATATGGGATGCCGGGATTCGAACCACCGGCCTTCTGCATGCAAGGCAAATGCACTACCTCCATGCTATCTCACCGGCCCCAGGACTCAGTTTTATTTTTGTGGGAGCTTCAGTTTCCCTAGAGAACAACAGCCTGTACATGAAGCGGCGCAGCAGGTGCTTCCCAGGTGCCAGGCGCCTTGCCCAGGGCTTTGCGCCCTCTGCAAGGGCAAGGGAGCGCCCCCAGCTCCAGCCTCTCTGCTCTCCTCCGCGGGTCGCTGGACCGCCAGAGGGCAGCAGAGGGGCCCCGCAGCTGGCACTGGAAGCACCAAGATCAGAGCCAGAGGAGCAAGGCTGGGGTATGCCAGGATGCTGTTGGCAGGGAACAAGGCCCAGGAGAGTCCTGCCCCCACCCACACACACACACACTAAGCATGGGGGTGGGCCCCAAAGTGGGTGCGTGTTCCAGTCAGGGGCTAGTGAGACCAATTCTGCCCTTAAGAATTTCTTGGGGGGCCGGAGAGATAGCATGAAGGTAGAACGTTTGCCTTGCATGCAGAAGGACGGTGGTTCGAATCCCAGCATCCCATATAGTTCCCCAGCCCGCCAGGAGCGATTTCTGAGCGTAGAGCCAGGAGTCACCTCTGAGGACTGCCGGGTGTGACCCAAAAAATAAAATAACAAAGTATTTCTTGGGCTAACATTATTCCTGCTTTATTGGTGGAGAAGCAGGTGGCTCCAGGCCCCAGGGAAGGCTTTGGTACCCCGAGTGAGGGAGCGTGCAGTTCTGTGTAGCTCGGAAGTGATGACGAAGGGAGGGAGGGAGCTTGAGTGAGTGTGTGAGTGTGGATTTGTACTGCAAAAGCACACCTGATCAGTAACCTTGAGCGACCAGAGGCTGCTGTGACCTGGACTCAGCTATCTGGAGTGAACTCATTTGCCTTGGAAGGCTCAGGAGAACACCTCTCACAGCGGGCCAACTCTGAGGGGGGCTCTGAGCAGTGCTAATCTCCACTTGAAGCTATTTAAACATGCCTCTCGCCCCGCTCCCCCCTCAGCCTGGGCAGGGACTCAAAAACATCACCTTACCCAGCCTCCTAGTCAGGACCTTGGGTCTCGGCCCTTCTGAGGAGTGCCAGGTTTATGCCATGCCAGGCACTGGTCTTCCTCTGGCATGCTCAGGATCATTACTCTGAATTTGACAGATGGAGAAACTGAGGGTCTGAGTTCTGGGCTTCCCCCTCTTCCTTTTCCCCAGGGCTCCCCTGCCTCTCCGAGCCCTCAGAGCCTCTGAATCTGCAAGTCTGTGTCCTAGGCTTCAGCCTGTCTGTCAGAGGCACTGGGCTCTTCTGCCCTATGCAGTGTCAAAGGGTCACTGTGACCTCCTGCTGTCTTCGAGCTTGTCTCACAAGCCTATCCTTGCTGCATCCAGGTTGAGCAGATACCCATTCACAGGTCACTGCAGAAGGAGCAGCAGAGGAAGACACAGTGCTGGGCACAGCTTGTTTCTCCCATGAGAGCATACCATGGCCTCCCAGTGATTTTTCAGCAAATGCCCACTTCCACCTCAGGCCAGACAGGTATACTAGCTGTACGCACTGATACCTCTTAGATCACCACCAAGGTGACCTATCTATCTCCAAGGCCCCGGGACCAAATGCTCTATCCCAGTTTTCTGCGAATGTTCATGCCCAGCCCAGCTCTGACACAGCCACACTCTCCCCTGGGAGACTAAGGTGTGAGGATGCCTGCCAAGCCTAGAGGCTCTTCCCCCCAGGCTGCTCTCTGTCATCCTGTGGGGTTCAGCTCTGATCTCACTTCCTCAGGAGGCTTCCCCATCCTATCAGGTGACTGCAAGCCACTCACAGTCAACGTTTCCACTCTCTGATAGTGTCCCAGGAATCATCAGGCTGATGTATCAGGTCTTGAGCACTGCAAGGTAAGTGCCCAGACCCAACCCATGTACATTCCCTGTGCATGTTCCTTCTCAACAGGCTGACACAGGTGCTCTCCTCAAGGCTGGTGCTCCTCAAGCCAGGAGCCTCTATGAGAGGCTCCATGAACCCCAAGTGTGCCCTCCCCACCCCCCAGGCAGGCAGAGACAGGAGTGCTGGACTCAGGAAGCCTTTATTGTGCATCAGGGTGTAGTGGTGCAGGAAGGCTCAGTAGCCACACAGCAGCATGTCCAGGGATCCCAAGGCAGCAGGAAGCAAGGCACTGGAGGAGCCCTGCCAGGTCTCTCTGAGTAGCCTGGCACCATTCTCCATCCTGACAGTCAGTGTCAGCTCCGCTTGTGGGACTGGGAGGCTTTCTGCCGGTAGATCTCAGCAGTGAAGGGCCTGCATTAGACAGGTCAGAGGCTCAGGTCAGCTGTGGGGGGGTGCCACCTCATATCCCAAACCCTCCCTGGACTGAAGGAGAAAATCTGTGTGGGACCAGGAGGGCAGATAAATCCTCATGCCCACAGCTTCCCGCCTGCCATGTGCAGTGACCTCATATGGCCCAGTGGATGGACAGCCTAGCCCTCATGCCCCTAGTTACAAAACAGCTATAGGGGTGGCCCAGATTGGTGTGGTGATCACACTGGTGAAAGAACAGGGCCCAGGTCTGTGAAGTGCCTACTCACTCCTCATACAAGACAGCAACCACATAGATGAGAGCCACGACCACGGTGAGCAGCACGCCGGTGGGACTGGCATTCCTGGAAGGGAAGACCGGTCAGTGGGACATGCTGGGTTCCTCCTTCTGAAACTGGCTTTCCTGGGGACTGACCTTTCTAGGCTGGTTCAGTCCCTCAGAAGAGCCACACTTGCTCCTGACCCAGGAGAAGGGGAGGAACAGCTGGAGGCCAGTTGGGGTTTTCCACACAGGAAGGTGTTTGGGGGGACAAAAAATGATGCCTGCAGTTTTCTAGATGTGGGTCTCCTGCACTGAGATCCCCAGATCCATCTGCTCCAACTGCTGCCTTCCCTCCCTCTCTTTCCTCCTTTCAGCCTCCTCTGCATCCCTTCCTTCCCGCCCTCACCTTCCTTTATTTTGACAATGAGGGAGATAGAACCCACTGGGGCTTCCCACGAACAGGCAGGCTGGCTCTGCCTCCACCAGGATCTCAGGGGTTCTGCAGGAGCCAGCACCAGGCTGCTTTGTCCTCATCAAGAAGGGGGGGGGGGGGGGCGGAAAGGTGGCGCTAGAGGTAAGGTGTCTGCCTTGCAAACGCTAGTGTAGGATGGACGGAGGTTCGATACCCCGGCGTCCCATATGGTCCCCCCATACGGTCCCCCCCCAATCGCCAAGCCAGGGGCAATTTCTGAGCGCATAGCCAGGAGTAGCCCCTGAGCGTCAAATGGGTGTGGCCCAAAAACAAAAACACAAAAAAAAAGTGGGATGGGGAGGGGGCATTGGATAAAGGGGGCCCAGATTCTAGGTGCCTCTCAGTGCCACTCCTGACTATGTGGGAGCTCCTGGAGGAATGGTGGAGGTACCCCTACCCCATCTGGTTGGCTCCACCCCACTATGATTTAGGGCAGAGGGAACCAGGGTTCCTCACCACTAATGAATGTTAGCCAAACAGCTCCCCTATACCCCAGGAAGCTGGGGAAGAGGCAGATGAGCCGAGTGTCCCTACCGAGGGACATGTCTGGTGGAACCAGGCCAGGCTCTGTGGTCACAGAGTACCTCCCACCCCCAAGACCAGTGACCTCTAACTGGGAAGCCAGGGTAACAAAGCACAGTGTCAGCCCCAGAAGGAGTTCTGCAGACACTCTACCCATTACTCTGCGCAAACCCTGCCCCTCGATCTTGTGTGACCTCCTCTAAAAGCTGTGTGTGTTCTGAACAGGCCCAGCAGGATCAGGCCTGGAATGTGTCCTAGAGACCCTCACTCTAAATAAGCACTGAAGGGAAGCCCCCCAGGTATGTATCCCGTAATGCCAGGGCTCTTATCTTTTCTTAGGAGGGGACAGTGGGGCTGAGCTGGGCTGTTAGCTGCTGTGCTGGATCAGCGTCTGGTAGCTGGGTAATGGCTCGTGTCTGACATGCTCTCAGACTGCCGCTCAGCACCCTGACACCAGGAAAGCCCTGAGTGCCTCACAGGTACCCACAACTGCTGACACCCAACTGCAGGCAGCCTTCTTCTGGGCGCCAGGAACTACTAGCGGGGAAAAGGGGGAAGCATAGCATGTTGGGAGAACTGAGGGGCTACAGGGAAGACATTGAAAGCAGCTCTGAGCAGTGGCGGAGTGGAGTACATGTAACTGACCCAGGGAGCTGTCACCCTGACCAGGCCAGAGGGCAGGGGGCTCTGAAAGTGTGGTAGGTCCCTCTGGCTGCTGTTCTTCCAGGCCTCTTGGGGGAGACTGGTGGCAGCAGCTTGGCTGACATCCCACCTTGGCTTCTAGAACCTTTCTGGTCTTTAGAGTTTGTGCCAGATGGTTCACTTGAGAATCTTCAGGAGCTTTTCTAGAGGAAAAGGCTCCAGAGGCTCCTAGGACATAGGCCAGTTTGATTCTTTCTTTAATGAGCCCCAAGAATCAAGAGAATAATACTTGATGACTTGGTAATGTGAAACCCACCTTTCTGCAGCTACCTGTGAAGAGGGCCACATACAAGAGGGTAGTACCCGCCCTACAAGCCCATGCACACCACTAACCTCACTGGTCCAAGAGGGAAGCCTGCCGGCCTCACTCTAAGATCTCATTTATTCCCAGACAGGAAACTCCCAAGGCGGGGTGATGCTCGGAGCAGGTGCGTCTTCCTCCAGCCCACCCTCAGGGTAGTGTGGATGCTACTCACATGAGGGCCCAGCCCAGGTAGTTGGCAGTGCTGCCCCAGTACATGGGGTTGTCCAGAACATTGAACGGGAATGATGTCACTCGTGCTTCCTTGAGAATCCCGAAGTAATCACCTGAAGGCAGGTGGGGATGGGGAACAGAGGCCACAATGTACCAAGTCAGGGATACCTCAGGGGCTAAGACCTATTCCCCCGCCTGCTGGTTTTATTTGCAGGGCCAAGAATCAAATTCAGGGGGCCGGGTAGGTGGCGCTGGAGGTAAGGTGTCTGCCTTGCAAGCTCTAGCCAAGGAAGGACCGAGGTTCGATCCCCCGGCGTCCCATATGGTCCCCCCAAGCCAGGGGCGATTTCTGAGCACATAGCCAAGAGTAACCCCTGAGCGTCAAACGGGTGTGGCCCAAAAACCAAAAAAAAAAAAGAATCAAATTCAGGGCCCTGTAAGCAGGGGTCTCAAACTCGCGGTCTGTGGGCCGTTTGTGGCCCTCCGTACAACGTTTTGTGGCCCTGCCCTAGAGGAATCTTGTTTTGTTTTGTTTTAGTTGTTTGGGTCACACACCTCAATGTTCAAGGCTTACTACTGACTTTGCATTCAAGGATCAACCCGACTTTGCCTCCTGCGGCCCCCAGGAAATTGAGTTTGAGACCCCTGCTGTAAGGCCAATGCTCAACCGCTGAGCCACCAGCACTGCTCCTCCCTTCACTGCCATGCTGTTCCCTGAGAAGTTGTACACTGCTTTGTCTCTCCTCAAACAGCAGCAGGCCTGGATGGGTTCAGCATTGGCCTCCCAGGGAGACCTTACTCCCAGGGTCCCCCCTCCACTCTGAGGCTAGAGAGAGCCCCCTACAGCATCACCCCCCAACCCACTAGCCCCAGACACCCCTCAGAGTCTCATCCCAGGCAGAAGTAGGCCAGTCCTGGAGACAAAGGAGCCCCCCAGGAGCTTTGGGAGGGTTGCCGGCAAAGCTTTCTTCTCAGGAGGCAGGAAATGGCCCAGAAGCCTGCTTTAGGGCTGACTCATGGCGGGGGAGCAGCTTTGTGCCCCACAATCCAGAGCTAGGGTGAACCGGAGCACCTCTCCTTTCTAGGCCATATCTCGGGGAGGGGTGGCAATAGCTGGTGTTCCTAGTCCCTTCCTTCTCCCCCATCCAGAGGTCTTCAACCGACACTGCCCCTGTGTTGCACCCCACCCCACCCCAAGGTTCTGCCTTACACAAGCACAGTAGGACTGTGCACCCCTGGTCTCCAGGACAGCAACCCTCTCCCAGGCCACTGCTCCCTATCTTCACCTTCCCATATGGCCTTTGGGAAAGTGATCTCCCTCAACACCTAAGGCCCACTGTCCTTCCCACAGCCACTGTCCCCAGGGGCCCAGATGCCTCTCTAGGTTCCCAGGAGCACCCCCCTAGCCCAAATCTGCCTGAGCTCCCCACTGTGGGGCATGACACCACACTGAAGACCCATCTGCTGGGGTACACAAGCTCAGGAGACCCCCACCCCAAGGAGTGGGGGCAGCCAAGACAGAGAGAGAGAAGCAGATCCACACCTTCCCTTGTTGCTGCCTGCTGAAGGGCTCCCTCTGACGGCAGCTGCACCCCTTCTCTCCTGTCCAAGGCTGCCCCAAATCCTCCTACTCCCTAATTTCCTTCTGAGGCTTCCATGCTGCTAGACATCACCCATTTCTTGAGGATGCCCAGCCAGGTCACCTCAGGGCTCCCCACTGGAGAGCGACAGTCTGAGGAGCCAAAAATCATGTCAAACCCCCCGCACTTGCTACAACTCAGCACAGTGTGGCCAGGTTCCTTCAGGCACGGCAGCCCTGGGAGGGCATGGCAACCAGAAAGCAGCTTCTTTACCCCTGCCCTGCATCTTGGTCCTCTGCTCCCCAGGAGCCAGCGGGTCTGTCCCGGCCTTAGGGTCTTACCTAGGAAGGTCCCAGTGAAGCCCAGGGCCAAGAAGCTGGAAAGTACAAACACGCTGCCCACTGCCAGCAGTGCGAGGCCCAGCTGGTAGGTGATAGGGCCGTCCAGGCTCTCCATCCGGGGCTGGTTCAACATGGCTTGTGTGAAGCTGCAGGCAGGCAGAGAGACAGACAGACAGATACACATCACTGGTGCAGGAGAAGTGATGCTCTCCAGTGAGCCAATCCAGCAGATGACACTTTGTAAAGAGATGAGCCCTGGCCAAGTGCTGAGAAGCACCTTCCTACCTTTTACCCCTGAGGAAAGTAATCAATGAGGGAAGCCAGGCCTGGTTATTTTTCTAAACTTTCCAGACAAAGCCAAGTGGTCTGACATGTAAGTAAAACAAATTTCAGAGCTTTAGAAATGGGCCCTCCTCCGCAAAAGCACTTAAGAATTATGCATGTGGGAACTGGAAGGATAATATGGCAGGCAGGGTGCTTGCCTTGCACATGGCCTAACCAGCTTCAAACCCCAGGACCCTTAAGCCCTGCCAGGCGTAATCTCTGAGCCTCTGCATTAAAAGAAGAAAAAAAGAATAAAAAATTAAAATTAAAAAAAAAAAAAAAGCATATGAGGAGGCAGGATTCAGCTCCAAGGCTAAAGTCTGTACACTGTCAGGTGAATAACCAGAGCTGCATGGAAAATGGAGCATCTGGGTGGGCACAGCTCTGTGGCTCAGGGCCTTGTGCCTGCTGCCCACACTACGCTGTGATCTCCCACACCCCATCTCAGCAACTTAAAGCTTGGTATAAGCCCTTTGCCTCCCCTGGCTTCTGCACAAGATTGAGTGCGCCCCAGTACCCTCTCCCTAGCCCTGCTCTCCTTCACCCTCTTCACCAGTGGCCCCTGTACCCTTCCTCTGGAACACAGCCATTGAACCTCTCAACAAAAGACAAGTAGATTGACAGGGTAGGGTGTTTGTCTTGCACATGGCAGACTGGAGTTCAATCCTCAGCATCCCTCATATGGTCCTCCTCATTCCTTCGCCCCAAGACTAGCTGGATTTCTGGAATACTCTCCTTATAAAAACTACCTCCTGGAACTCCCCTTTCCTGACAGCTCTTGAACAGAGGCAGCTGCTGCTCAGCCAGGTGTTTCCCTGACCCCAGGGACAGTGTGACAGGCTCTATTTGGCACCGACACCTCCTCCCTCCTCTCCAGAGGGCAGAGCATAGAGAGGGAGAAGAAAGCCTGCCTGGGCACCTTAGGCACAGGCTGCACTATTATCTGAAAGCATTGGCACCCTACCCCAGACCACCTTGGTCACTGCCACAGCCCTGGCTTTCCACCTGCCACCACCCTCCCACTGTCTGGCTCAGGGTCTCTGCAGCTCCAGGCTGGGCTGCTGGGCCTCCTCAGCAGACACCCAGGTGGGGCACTCATCCTGCATAGAGGCTCTGGTGCTAGGGTAGGAGAGCAGCTGAGCTCGCCCTGCTCCCTCCCCAATGAGGCTTCCCTACAGACTCAGACATCCTGGCTTCCACTGCACCAGATACAAAGAGCAGGATCAGGTTGGAAGGGAAACACTTAGGCCTCTCTACAGAGAGGCAGGGTGATCCTCAATGCCTGCTACCTAGTTAGTGCCAGACTGACCCTTGTGCCCCAAACCTAGAGCCATGAGGCCTGCTGGGCACCTGCTGGCCAGACCTGGTGAGCTGGGGACCATGGGATAGGGGGTAGTGTATGAGGGCCGGGCCTAGGCTACAGTAAAGACAAGTCAGAGTGTCACCGTGAGAAGTCAAGGGCAAGGTCAGGGTATTCCTATTGGTGAGAACTCAATGTTGAGGTGAATGCTAAGAAGTCCAGCACCAGCGAAGAGACATAGGGTGTGTGTGTGTGTGTGTGTGTGTGTGTGTGTGTGTGTGTGTGTGTGTGTGTGTGTGTGTGTGTGTGTGTGTATGTGTGTGTGTGTTTGTATCTCTCCCTGGGATCACTGCTCAGACCCGACCTGTCCTCCCTCTGCAGCTGAGTCCCTGCCAGAGTGTGGGCCCTATGCCTGGGTTCTCTTCAGGGACTGGAACACTGGGAGCCCACAGGGTTACGGGAATGGTTGGCTACCCCACCTCCAGGTGACAATGCTGTCCCAGCGCCTACATTAAGCCAGGAAAGCACAGTCCATTCCAGGAGAAATAAACGGAGGGCCGAGCACAGTGCAGCCAAATGAGTAGGCAATTTCCTTTAGAAATAGTCCGCACTGGGGATGATCCAGGGAGTGGAGACTCATTCATTTATGTCGGTTGCTATTTTTGAACCTGGAGATTATACTTTCGGTCACCAATGTGACTTCTGGTTGATGCGCTCTACTCCTCCCAAATCCCGGAACCTGGAGAGATGGCAGGGAGTGAGAGTTCTGTCCCTACAGCCTCCAAAACGAGGCTGTTTCAGATTCTAGGTACAGCTGACATGACAAGCTTTAGGCCTTCCCAGCAGTCCTGGGACACACAAGACCATGGGGGCCACAGGCTCCACTCCCCCTAGCCCTGGTCTGGCTCTCAGACACTTCCAGCCCCAACTCACTCTGAGCAATACTCCACATGGGGCAGGAGTCTGACAGCTCCCTGACTCTTTCCTCCTACACAGTAATATAGTGCGTATGACCTGGACCACCAACAGGGACTGGAAGTGATGGTCATGATTCTACTCTCATTGTTGGCCACTGCAGGCTGGGCTTGGCCACTCCCTCACAGGTTCCTTCAGTGGCCATTTGTAACCCTCCCCCCAACTTCCTGTTTCCCTATCCTCTTCTTTTGGTATCTAAAAACCCACCTGGATTATAGGGTCTTCCCCCACCCTGGTGTGTGGGGTTCTGGATAATAAAGAAAGAGGCTGGGTTTGGGCTGGGGCGAATGAGCACATGGCAGAGGTTGGATATGGCAGAGAAAGGCCATTTTTTATTCCTATAAAGCAAGCTGATTCCAATGAATAGCTTTTCTGACTGCTGTTACTTCTCCACCACTACCCTGTTTCATCATACCTGTCTGCCTGAGGGGTTAGAAACACGGTGCCTGTGATATCCTCATCCAACTGAATTTTGCGGGGGAGTGGGAGTTGGGCCACACCTGGCAGCACTCAGGTTAGTCCTGACTCTGCACTCAGAAATCGCTCCTGGCAGGCTCGGGGGACCATATAGAATGCCAGTAATCGAACCGTGGTCCATCTGGGGTTGGCCACATGCAAGCCAAATGCCCTACCACTATGCTATCGCTCCAGCCCCCTACATTTATATTTTTATTTTACAGCCACTCAGCTATCAGACCAGTCCTGACCCTCTTCTGAGGGCAGTTCTAGCTGGTTACTGGGTGGGGGCACTGACTGGCACACAGGCCACAGGGACCAGGCATGTGCCATTACTACACACTTGGCTGTGTAGGGCCCATTGCGAGTCCACACTGAAGGAGAACATTTCTTCCTTGTGCCCCAACCCAACTCCTGCCTGTGGCTGGGCACTACCACCCCGCACCTGTACACTCTCTTTCACCCAGAGAACCTGATATCTCCCAGCAGCTGGAATAGAATTCAATCAAGTGCTCCCTTACCCTGCACTCTCTGAGCATGGTCAGTGAGAGATAGCTTTTGGGAAAGCTAGCAGACACAAGGACGTGGCAGGTGTCCATGTAAGTAAGTCTGCCCAGAGGCCTGTCACTAGGTGATGATTTGGGGTTCCCGATGCCATTAGAGCTGACAGTCTGAGGGTACACCTGTGGGGGCAGAGGGCTGGGCTTCACAGGTACTTCTTCCACTTATGATCCATAGCCAGAGCCTCAGAACAGGCGCTCATACGCTGGGCCCAGACTACTGCACCCTGGCCGCAGATACAATATCACCTGCGCTGTGAGCACCTCTGGCTCAGTCCCTCACTCTTGCTGTGTGACATCACATTGAGCCTGCAGCTGCCGGCAACACAGCAGCCAGATTCACTGCTATAAGACAGCATAGAGGCGGCTGCAGAGCTGGAGGCAGCTGTGCAGAGGGTGAAAATGTTCGAACCCAAGCAGCTGTACAACACTAGGCCAATCTCATTCGTCAAATGCTCACAGATTGAACATTAAGTCTATTGCATGTGTTTTACCACAGAAACAAGAAATCACATCTGGGAGTGAGACAGTGAGTTAGGTGGGGAAAGCTACAGAGAAATGAGGCCACAGGCAGAGCTGGTCTGAACTGGATTCTCACCTTCCCCTTGTAGAAAGGAGGGTAGGGGATCAGTGGCAGGAGGAGGAGGCAGCCCGGTGTACGCTGCATCCTGTGTCCCCTTCCAGGAGCTTTTGAACTGCCCAGTCTACCCAAACTAGGACAGCCTTGAAGAAGAGCCAGGCCAGCGGTTGTAAGAAGACATGGCAGGCCCTCCTGCAGATCCCAACAGCAGGACTGAAACAGCCTTCAGCGTCAAGAGCTCTGACGGCCTTCTGCCATCTCCTAGGAACCGCATGCCTGGCTCCATCCTGCTGGCATCTTGTGTCAGAGCTGTTGCCAAATCTAGGCACAGGAAGCCCCCACCTTTGCCCGTCACAAATTACCCACAGCCCCCTAAAACCAGCATCCACTGCTTCAGAGCTGTACTCCTCAGCTACAGTTCCATGCAGTCCAGGCCCATTCCTCACACAGGTAGCTCTGCCTGCCTCCCCAGACCCCCCTGGGCAGATACTGACTGGATTTGGACTGGCTGTGAGCACATTGTGGTCTCCAGCCCAAATAGTCTGGGAGTAATGGAGTTTGCCCACCCCACTGGGCAGGGGCAGCTGTTCCATTGCACATACAGAAGCCCAGGTCAGGAAACCAGGAGACTGCTCAAGACCACCGGGCAAGAGCAAAGGCTGCCTTGTTCCTGCTGCACCTTCCCTGAGTCACAGGGCCACTAGCAAGGTGGTCAGGGATACCCAAGGCAAAACCAGGCATTCCTCTAGGAGACCACGGGCCAGCACAACATATGGTAGCCAGACCAACTCTCTGAGTTACAGCTCTGCTCTCAGGCTGCACAGCTGCAATGACCATGAGGCCCATGGAGTCCAAACAACTCTCTCGGGCCCTTTACAGGAAAAAGGCTGCCAAAGCCTGAAATCATAGTAACAGTATAAAAGTGACTGAGCAAGAACAGTTTTAACTAGTCCAAAGACAACAAATACCCCTCTCAGAAAGTTAAGCAGCAATCAATTTCCATGCAGATGGTAACTGATACTATTTTGCAGGCAGAATAAAATTTCCCAGAGAGCTGGAGAGAGAGTACAGCAGATAGGGATGCCTGGCCATCCAGGTGTAATCCCCAGCATACCATATGATACTTGAAACCAATTGGCCAGGAGTGACTCTTTTTGATTGCAGAGCCAGGACTAACCCCTGAGCAAGGCTTATATCATCATAATCATCTTCTTACTCATTTACCCCCTCCCTCATTGATTCCCTCAGTCATTCACTCTTATCCATTCCCTCCCTCATTCTCTCATTCACCCATTCCCTCATTCATTCGTTCCCTCCCTTCCCTTCCTCAGTCATTCCCTCTTCTCATTCCCTCACTGTGAATGGGCCAGTATCTGCAGGTGCTGTGGGCAGACTCATCAAGAAGAAAACAAAGGAGAAAGCACTAGGCTGAAGAGCAGCTAACCAGACTTCTGGGCTGTCGACCAAAGCAGGAAGCTGGTCCAGACCCCAGACAGCTGTTTGCAGCCATTGATCAAAGACCCCACAGAGGGAGGAAGGTTAATTTGCCACACAGATGCCCCAAACATGTCCACAGCCAACCCCAGTGGTGGGTTTCATAACCAAGTAGCATCCACAAAGGTCCCTAAATCTGCCTGAGCACTGCCTTTGGGTGGAAGAGGGTTCTAGTCCTCAAGGCCACATACTGCCACTTCTCTCTACGTAGGGCAGACACAGCCAAGGACTTTTTCTTGGAAGTGGAAACCCAAACTGAGGGATGTGTCTGGCGGGGAAGATGGACACAGCTTACTCAAAAAAGCACAAATCCCAGTTCAGCTTCTTTCACTCCTCAGCTCAGTAGCACTTATGTGTCCCCTTTTCTGCCATAGCCAAATGTCTCTCCAACCCTATCCCCCTTACCCACCCCAATTCCTTCACAATCTCCCCTTACACAGACCAACCTGGTACCTAGCACAGGGCAGGTCACCAAAGGCTTAAGCAGTAGGGAGAGAAAAAGCACCACCTCATCGCACAGGGGCAATCCTCTGGCCTAGTAACGATGTGCCATTGGAAATGGGTCCAGGTCATGGGTGTGTACAAGGCCTTCTTGAGATAAGAGCTGAGGGAGGATGGGGGGGGGGGGACACCCAGGCTCTGTTGCCTTCTCCCCTCTCCACTCATGTCAGCCCTCCATTAGCCAGAGGCCAACTCCACTAAGAGACAGGAGCATCTGTGTTCAAGCAGACCTGAGCTTCCAAAGTCACCAAAATCAGTAAGGGGGGCCCCTTGGGGGGGTCAAACCAGGGGCAAGACTAGGATAAGTGCTGGGGACCCCTGACTGTCTCCCCACAGGCCAAGCTGAAATCTGTGGCCTAAGAAGAGGGGTGCGATCAGGATTGCCAGGGGTTCACCCTGCCTCAGCATCAGGATGGAGGTTTTGTATAGCCCTGACTGCTGACCTCCCTGGCACCTGATAGTCAGGCACACCAGAAGGCACCCACCACCAGGAGACAGGAGGATGGCTGGTAGTGCTGCCTTGGGGGATGTCCTAAGGGCACTGGGAAAGAGCTCAGAAGGGCTATCACCTGGCCTGTGGGTTGTGGGGAAGGAAGAAGGAAGCAGGGCCTAGAGGGAGCCACTGTCACTAATGACAGATGCTCACCCATTTATGGACCCACTGAGCCACTCACTTCCTCACCAAGAGATTGGTTCTCAGCTGGGTTCCCCACAGTTCAGTGGACTCTGCATCCATCTTTAGTGTTCCCTGGGAGCTGGGAAATGCCGCAGCTTGGAAACACCAGCCTTGGGGCAATCCTGAGTGTTGTTCCACATGGTTTGGGAAAGGCAGGTTTCACAGGAGTGCAAGCAGATTCTGACAGCTAAGTTGGCCCTCACTGTACCAGTACTGAGAGCTATAGTAGGAGAAGGCCCTGGGAGGCCCCAAAAACCCCAGAGCTCAGGTAAGAGAAGCTGGACAGATGGGCAGGGAGATGCCAGGAAAGGGATGGGGATGGATGGAAGATCTGGGGTCACTTCTGCAAGGAGGAGTCCTTCACTGAGATCCTCATAAGAAATTACAGCAGGAGAGATGCAGAGTGGGGGAAATAGGGGTCCTAACGAAGGGAGGCCTCGCTCAAAGTTTCAGGCAAAAGCAGACAAGGGAATTGGAACCCAGTGTGGGAGGGAAGATGTATGCTTAGGGCTGCTTAGGGCTGCCCTCTGCTGAGTTAGCACACATACATGCCATGGAAGAATTGTCCAGGTGAGGATGCCAGCACCTGGGAATCCAGTGGGGTTGACATACAAGCCTTATGCATAGAAATGACATGTTTTCCCAGGGGCCCAATGGGCACAGTGACAAAGGACAATGGTGTCCAGAATGAAGGCTGTGTCTAGGCCTTGGCCTGGTTCCAGCTGCTCCGGGGTAGTAGATGAACTCTCAGCCTCTGCCCTTCCTACTCCCATACTCCTATGGAAACTATGACCACCCCTCCCCATCCCTGCCTTGGGAACATGTGCTGGGTGCAGCAGGTGGAGAAGTAGGCTCCCAGCTACTGGAGTGAGATCAGGCACCCAATCAATCTGCAGCTGGGTTGCTGAGCTCCACCACACTGGGGGCAGTCCAGAATGCTCTGTTGCGAGTCCATCTAGATAGCCTACAAGGCCAAACAGCAAAGTCTCGTGTTCATGAATCAGTGCAGAAAGCTAGCCTTGGCAGGGTCCTCTAGTAATGGAGATGGCAGAAATGTAGAGCAAAGGGCCCTGGACACAGTGAGGGGAGGCTGGCCACGCCTTTCACAGAGGCCCAAGAGCCAGGACTCCAAGCCAAGACAATGCAGTCTGGTCAAGGCTTGGGGCCATGGATTGCAATGCCAAACACCACTCGGACCCCCATAATGGTTGCCACTGGGGTGGGAACCATTAGAGCTTTTTATCCTGCACATCTGGGGAGTCCATGTGCATGCTCCCATCCCTCATAGCATCAAACGAACCATGTTCCTCTAGAAACCAGTGTGCTGTCCCTAAAATCTCCCACAAAGAGAGACAAGGTCCAAAGGACTGTGGCTGGGTCCCACTTGGTCCTTCACCACCTTCCTGGCTACCCTGACCCCACCCCATTGGATCAGAGGAGTCAAGGCTCCCCATCAAGAATGACTTCACACCAACGACCTCTAATGCAGGAGGGTAACACAGCTAAGGCCAGAGGGACACCAATTGGTTTGCTGATACCAGGCCCAGGCTGGGTCAACTACAGTGTTCCCAACCAACCCAACCAATTTCCAGAGTAACTTTCTCTTAACCCTAAAGATCAGAATTGCAAGCCTGGAACATCATCCCCAGCATGTGCCCCTGACACCTCTGCAAGGCCAGAGAGGAGGGGAAAGCTGCACACCCCAGGCATCCAGATATGATGTTCACTGTGGTAAGCTTCCCACCCACAGGTGCAATGGCTTCTTACAGCAAACGTGTGTTTGGATTTGCATGCCTACCAATGGGAGCGCAGGACATTCAGGAGCAAAATGGTGCTGCCCAGGGCATAGCAGGCCAGGTGAGGAGAGCCGAAGGCTTTGCTCAGCTTGCGAGTTTTCTGTTCCCATCTTGCAACCTAAAAGAAAGAGAAAACATTACCAGTTTGTTGAGAACCTAGGAAGAAGATAAGGGAGGAAGACTCCCTCTTGGTCAAAGGTTCTAATAACCCCAGGATGAAGATTGTGAGGGTCTCAAACCTGATGATTGGTAATGACATGTCTGCTTAGGGCCCCAGTGGGCACAGTGACAAAAGACTGTGGTGTCCAGGCTGAGGGCTGTGTCTAGGCCCTGCTCCAGGTCCAGGTTGCTCCAGGGTGGAAGGTGAGTTCTCAAGCCTCTGCCTTTCCTACTCCCACATTCTTATGGCCGTCCTGCCCCATTCCTGTCTTGGGAACGTGTGCAGGGGTGTAGCAGGTGGAGAAGCTGAAAAGTGGGGGTACTCAGTTCAGCTTGGCAGGGAGCCCCATGCATCCTTTATTCTGTCTGGTAGCACCTCAAACCAGTCTCCAAATACAGTCTGAGGGAAACAGATAGTACCACAGACCTGGTGCACCCTGAAGTCCTTTATCCTCTTTACAGCCTAGAGTCTGCTTCATAGGGCTCCAAACAGCCACAGCAGTGAAAAGAAGCAGAGGGAAGAGTCTCTGCTGAGAAGATGGCAAAGCAGGAGCCCTCAAAAGGCCAGAGTACAGCCCTGCCATAGCAGCCCAACACCAGGCACAAAGAGGAGGGGAGACAGGCACCCTCCCTGGGGCTTGCTTTCCAGCATTCCCTAAGGCCCCAATTTTTTTTTTAATGTTTTCTTTTATGGGGAAGGAAACCCCACTGTTGGGAGCTCAGGGGCTCACTCAAAGTTTTGTACTCAGGGAATCACAGCACAAAGGGTCAGAAATCAAACGGGTTGGCCACATGTGAGACAGCATCGCTTATTTCTCTGGGCTTTTTGTTTTGTTTTGTTTTGTTATAGGCATGTGAACTTGGCTCTATGTGCATGTGTCTGCCAGGCATCCTGAACCGCCTTGCCTCTACTACCCTCCAGCATCCCTCACCCACTCCCACCTCTTTCTCTCAGTTTTTGGTCACAAGCGGGACCTGGAAAGGTATTTGTTGGGAGTGAGTAGGCATTAACTGTGCTCATGGGTAGCTAAAAGTTGATTCTAGATGATGTTTGCCACCTGGTTCAACTTTCCACATGCTCTCTCCTACCTGGCAATTAATCAGAGGGTCCAGCACCTGGCCTACTTGCCGCCAACTACCCACCTGTCCCTGCAGCAGAGATAGCTCTGGCCTGTCCTCAGGTCCCAGGTCTCAGCAGCAGCATGTGGACAAGGGCAACAGGCTGAAGTTCAGAGGAAGGAGCAAAGTCACTTTCTGCTGGGCCTTCCCCTCAATCACTTTGCTATTACACCACTGCATGATTCTCCCGGAAGGTAAACATGCCCTTTGCCTGGCGCTATTTGGGCAGGCTGCGGCAACCCCCTGCGAAGCCTGGCTCTCGCTCAGAAAGAGGAAGCTAGAGTGGACAAGTTGAGGCTGGAATGTAGGCTGGTGACAAACTGCACCCTAAGGATCCCCTGGGCCACCCGGAGTTCTGTGGAGGGGCAGGACCGCTTTCACTCCTGGTGGAATGTGGGGGTCAGTATGGCTACACCAGGTGATGCTAGCATGGGTGGGGCGTCTAGTACCAGAGATCAGAGTTAGGGGTTTGTACCTGCTAAGCAGGGGCCCAAACCACTGCAGCTAGAGCCACACCCCTGGTCTAGCATTCCATATGCTCCTTTGTTTATTTGGGTCTTTTTAAGTCGTGACCAGTGATGCTTGGGGGCTACTCCCAAGAGTGATCAGGAAACCATGCAGTGAAGGTCTTTGTTTAGCCTCTTGAGCTATCTCTCTGCTCATTCATCTTTACCCTTTTGATTAGGGGGACACATTTGGCAGTGCTCAGGGCTTATTCAGGGATCACTCCTGGTAGGCTCAAGGGACTATAAGAGGTACTGGGGACTAAACCCAGATTGGCCACATGCAAAGCTTACATTGTATTGTGTCTCTAGCCACCATCCCCAGAAGTTCATAATTCTAGTCCAGTTTTTAGTTTTTAGAGATGAAATTCAAAGTGGTTCTCAGTTGTGCAACTGTGACCATGGCCTAATTTCAGAACTCTTCTCTCACCCACATGGCAGCCCAAGTCCCTCAGCTGTCACTCTCCCCAGCCTTGGCAACCATTAATCTACTTTCTGTCTGTGGAACTGCCTTGCTGGAAGTTTTGGATAAACAGAATCATATAAAACATGACCTTTGACTACTTTCACTGAGGCTTATCCATAATGTTAGATGGTCAGAAGTGTTGCGTGACAAATAATATTCTAATGCAGTGTTTACCTGAAGTGAGTGCTATCACTGGGAGCAGTGGGGAAAAACAAGGGACAACTGATGGGGTGACAGTAGTCTCAGGTATAATTGGAGAGTGTTTTCTGTTTACTTAAAGGTTTCCAGGGGTTGAGAGCAGTAAGTTAAATAAGATGTTACCTTTGTCCACTTTCTTTTTTTGTTTTTTTGTTTTGTTTTGTTTTAATTTTTGGGCCACACCTGGTGGCCCTCTGGTTACTCCTGGCTCTGTGCTCAGAAATCACTCCTGGCAGGCTCAGGAGACCAAATGGGATGTTGGGATGAATCCAGGTCTGTCCCAGGTGGACCACATGCAAGGCAAATGCCCTACCGCTGTGCTATCACTCAGGCCAGCCTTTGTCATCTTTCTAAGTAAAATATCCCAGAGGCATTCCTAGCTCTGGCTTCAGCGGATGCCATAAGACAGCAATAGTTTCTTTGTGAATCCCCCTGTCTCAGGTTTTAATAAACTGTTAAAAAAACAAACCAAGTCCTATGCTAATTTCCTTCCCACATGGAGAGTTCCTTCTTTCTCCTCTACTTTCCAATAAACTATTCTACCTTCTTTAAAATAACCTAAAAAAAAAAAAAAAAAAAAAAAACCCTACCATTTATATATACCATTTTCACTTAATGACTGAATTTTATCTGTTTTTAAAATAAACTTCTGGAGCTGGAGAGATAGCATGGAGGTAGGGAATTTGCCTTGCATGCAGAAAGACAGTGGTTCAAATCCCGGCATCCTAGAGGGTCTCCTGAGCCTGCCAGGAGCGATTTCTGAGCTTAGAGCCTGGAGTAACCCCTGAGCGCTGCCGGGTGTGACCCAAAAACAAAAAGAAGAAAATGAACTTCTCAGGGTCAGAACAATAGTACAGTGGGTAGGATGTTTGCCTTGCACACAACAGACCTCAGTTCAATCCCCTGTACCTCGTATGATTCCCCAAGCACCGCCAGTAATAATTCCTGAATGTAGAGCTAGACATAGCCCTGAGCACCACCAGGTGTGGCTTGAAATTTTTTGTATTTAAAATGTACTGTAGCAGAAATGTTTTCATAATTTTCAGCGATTGTGCATTCTTTATAAATACTTTTGTGTTGCTGCTTGCAAATATTTATTTCCAAACATAAAATATATAATAAAACAAAATTCTCTATTGCCTATTCCTTTAGCAGTTGACCCTTTAGGTGCTTTCACCTTTGTGACAGTTCTGGACAGAGCTCTTAAGAATGTGTGTGTGAGCATGTGCCCACCACACAGACCTGTTCATCTAGGAGTGGACTTGCTAATCTGTGATGGACTTGTTTCCTAAGGTCCTGCCAGACTGTCCCCAGTAGTTGCCCATCTCACAGTGTGCAGGGGATTTCTCCACAGCCCTGCCAAAACTCATTATCCCTACCCCCACTCCACCTCCCACCTAGTTTTCCTTTTTCTATATACAACTGTGCTGAGGGGACCAGATGGGATGCTGAGGATTGATCCTGGGTTTCTGTGAGCAAGGCAAGTAGTTTACCTCCCATACCAACTCTTTGGTTCTATTTTCTTTTTTAAAAAAAAAGGGGCCAGGCGGTGGCGCTAGAGGTAAGGTGCCTGCCTTGCCTGCGCTAGCCTAGGACGGACCGCGGTTCGATCCCCCGGCGTCCCATATGGTCCCCCAAGCCAGGAGCGACTTCTGAGCGCATAGCCAGGAGTAACCCCTGAGCATCAAATGGGTGTGGCCCAAAAACCAAAAAAAAAAAAAAAAAAATGCAGTCACTTGGGGTCAGTGATAGTACAGAGGTTAGAGTGAAGATACTTGCCTTGCATGCAGCCATCCTCACTCAGTTCAACCCCTGCACAATATATAATCCTTGAGCACTGCCAGGTATAGTCTCCAAAACTCAAACAAAGACTGTAATCATTTTAGGGGCCAGAGGTACAGTTCAATAGTAGAGTACAGGCCTTGTATGTGTGAGGCCTTGACTCTGATTCCTGATATCACCACCTCCATCACCTTGCCAAAAGAAATGCAGCCATAGCCATTAAGTGTATGTAAATCAAATTCGCATTTATAGTTGAATTCTCTGGTTACCATCTGTAAGTCTTTGTGTGTGTGTGTGTGTGTGTGTGTGTGTGTGTGTGTGTGTGTGTGTGTGTGTGTGTGTGTGTGTGTGTGTGTGTGTGTGTGTTGGTTGGGTCACACCCGGCAGTGCTCAGGGGTTATTCCTGGCTCCAGGCTCAGAAATTGCTCCTGGCAGGCACGGGGGACCATATGGGACGCTGGGATTCGAACCGATGTCCTCCTGCATGAAAGGCAAATGCCTTACCTCCATGCTATCTCTCTGGCCTTGCCATCTGTAAGTCTTAAGACAGTTTGGGGGTTTATTTTTTGTTGGTGATCTATGAGTTGTTTATATGTGCTGAATACTAATCTAATTTGCAAATATGGTCTTCACTTTGTAAACAGTCTTTCTGCTCCATGTTCTGGAATGCACCAAAGTTTTGGATGTTAAAACTTCACTTCAGTGTTATGCAGGTTCTATCCAACCAACCCACCTTTCTGCAGGGGGGCCCCTCTGTGACTGAGAGTCTAAACATGGGGTCCTGCCAGGCTCATCCTTGGGGAATTGACTCCATTAGCTGAGAGTCCTACTACCACAAAGCAAGGACCCTAGCTAGTCCCATGTGCTGAGAGGGAGAGAGGAAGTCCTCAATCCCAGGGGTAGGTGGTTTCAGTACACGAGTCAGAGTTCCTCCCACAGTCATCTCCAAAGCAGCTGCACCAGAGGACATAAGATGCCATTTAGAGTGACCTGAAAATGAACATGAGTGTCCTGGGCCAGCCCAGGGCCTGATGTAGCCCAAGACTAATCAGGGTACTGAATACCCATGGATCAAGGACACCAATATATGATGAGAATTCAAAAGACCAAAGACTCAATGTCAAAGGTTCTTAAAGTTCTCTTCATGCTCAAAACCACCCTGAGGTGGGGATACACCAGCACCCACAAATGAGCACCCTTTACCGTGGAAGAAGCTGGAACCTCACTAAACAGGGCACAGGAGATGGAAGAGGCTCCTGCCTCATGTTCTTTCTCTCCCAGAAGAAACCTCCTTCCACCCCCTCAGTTCTCAGACTAGCTGCCTCAGACACACCTTTCTGGTGCATGAGTTGCACATTCAGCTTCAGAAGCTATTGAATTGTTTCTTCTTTTGATGGGATAATGCTCCCAAAGAGCACTGAAGCCTGCTAGACATCACAGAAAGACATTGAGTCCTTCTACCTGAGAGACCAGTGGCCCTCATGTCCAGCCCCACATTCGACAGGGGAGCACCAGACTGGACGTCAGGAGGGGTGAGGGCCAGACTCAAACCCAAGAGTACCCTGTTTGTCCTCCAGGCTCTCTGGGACTGCCTGTGAACTGTAAAATGAGGAGGCGAAAGGGAGAACAGGTCAAACTCTGTACCCAAGGATAGGTTCTATAAAGACCTCTGTGCAGGACAGACACCTAACCACAGTGCAAAGGGACATCCTCGGCTCACGGCTGAGCCAGAAAAGAGCCACTACTGCATGGCACTAGTCCGAGTAGAGGCAGCTATTGGCACAGAGTCAGAGTAGCAGTGTTGGGAGGGCCAGGCGCAGGAGAGACTGTGAGTTCACGAGAGAACCTGCTGGGAAGGCACTTTTCCAGCTCCTGGAAGATCATTGGGACATACACACGTCAGAACTAAAGGAACCTGACAACAGGGGCCACTCAGTACTGGTACGTGCCACCTCAGGAGCGCTGCTTCTCAGAGGCTGCTCCCTATAAAATCTGCCCTGACACATGAGATGCTGCAGACATTCATATATGCCAGCCTGTGTCCATGCCCCCTCTAGAGACTCTATTGCTCTTACTGAGACTTCCTAAAGTTCCCCAGGACCAGCTGTACCTGCTCCAGGGGAGCAAACACTGTGCTCCAAAAAAATGGGGGAAGGGGGTCCTGTGATAGCACAATGAGTAGGGCATATGCCTGGCACACAGCTGACCCAGGTTTAATCCCTAGCATCCCATATGAGCCTGAGCCAGCCAGGAGTAATTTCTGAGTGCAGAGCCAGGAGTAACCCCTGAGCACCACTGGGTGTGGCCCCCAGAAAACAAACAAAAAGAGATGGGGGGCTAGACCAATAGAGTAGTGGGTGGGGACTTGCCTTTCATGCTGAGTTTAATCCCTGGCATCCCAGATGGTCCCCCAAGCTCTGCCAGGAGTGACTCTGAGTACAGAACCAAGAGTAATCCCTAAGCATCACTGGGTTTGACCCCAAAACAAAACAAAAGATAGGGAAGCAAGTATGCAAACCTCCAGACTCAGGCAGAACCACTCAGTGCTGGGGACAAGGGGGCAATTTCCCAGAGGAACTTTCCAGGCCCTCTATCTCCCACAGACTCCCAAGGCCTCCCAAGGTTGCACCTCCCATGGGCGAACAGGGTGACAGATGCACTTTCAGAGTGCCCTGCTGACAAAGGCAAGAAGGGAATGCTAGCCCAGGACTATCCTACACCCCCCTCTCTGCTGCTGCTTGGCCATCTACATCCATCTACATGCAATCCCAGGTCACTGAAGAAGCAACCGCCATTTCCATCCTTTCCTTCCTTTCTGGAGTGACTGGCTACACACTTCATCTGATTAAAGGGTTGGAGGCAGGTAGTAGAAGGTGAACATAGAAGCCAAGGGTTGGGGATTCATGTCAAGCTCCCCTGGGATGTGCCCACACAGAGGGAGCTCCCAAAGTCACTGCTTCTGAAACTGCTTGTCTTTGCAATTTCCAGAATCCCAAAATGAAACAGAAGATGCCCAACTTCCTCCATGCCTCCTGTCCTTTCCCCAGGTTGTTGGATAAATACCAGGCCCCTAAGGTAAGTCTGAATTTCAGAACAAATAACAATGAACTTTTAATTTATTTATTGGGGAAAAGGGGCACGGGCACACCTGGTGATAACTCTCTAGGGCTACTCCCTGCTCAGGTTCAGGGGTCGCTCCTGAAAATGCTTGTTTTGTTGACCATGTAGAAGGCTCAGACCTGGACTTCCTACATGCAAAGCATATGCTCTTGCCCACTGAACTCTCCTCCCTTCCCCTCTTTTTCTCCCTCCTCCTCCTCCTCCTCCTCCTCTCTTCCTCCTCTCTCTCCTCTCCTCTTTTCTCTTTCTCTCTCAGTCTCTCTCTTCTCAAATAACCTTTTACTATAAAGCACCCAAATGCAACATCAGAATCTAGATGGGAACAAGGGATCCTATGAAATGCTGCTTCTCCCACACCCCTGACCAGGGGTCACCCAACTCAGCTCCCAGGGACGGGCCTTTTCCTCCAAAATGCTGGTTTCATTTTCTATTCTTGCAAAACTTCCTTCACAAGGTCTATGAAGAGCCAGAGGAGACAGCACACAGATGGGAAAGAAATAGGGATCCAGGACAGCAGGCTAGACTTGACTGCCAGCTGGCTGGCTACATGGGCACAGACCCAGTCGGTTGTAACGTATAGAATAATAGGGTAATTCAACTCCCTCATGCCCTTTTTTATGATGAGGAAGGAGACCCATCTCTCCCTGTCTCTCTCTGAGGCAGCACAATCATGGCCTTTGCGCTTTCCAGAGTTCTGTTCTGGCATCCAATCCTAGGAACTCATCCTTGAGAGATGGTAACTGGTAGTCCAAGATTTGTTTTGATCAAACCCACAGCATTTGATTTTTTTTTTTTTTTTCAAAAAAAGCTTTAATAGGGGCCGGGCGGTAGCGCTAGAGGTAAAGTGCCTGCCTTGCCTGCGCTAGCCTTGGACGGACCGCGGTTCGATCCCCCGGCATCCCATATGGTCCCCCAAGCCAGGAGCGACTTCTGAGCGCATAGCCAGGAGTAACCCCTGAGCGTCACCGGGTGTGGCCCAAAAACCAAAAAAAAAAAAGGCTTTAATATATTTTATTAACAGGTCACATACAGATGCTTAGGAGATACTCCTGGTTTTGTGCTTTGAAGAATATGCAGAGCACCCGGGTCTTCTGCATGCAAAGCATATGTTCAGTCCATTGAGCTATCTCTCAGGCACAGGACTAATCTGGGTTCAATCCATGGCATCTCATATAGTCCCCCAAGCACACTAGGAGTGATTCCTTAGTTCAAAGTCAGGAGTAACCCCTGACCAAGTTTTAAGCGAGGGCCAAAAGTAGGGATAAAGTGCATGCCTTTCATGTGTGAAACCCTAGAAATCCCTTGACTGAAAAAATAAGGATGACTGCGGGGGAGTAGTCCAACAACTGACTCTGAGAGTTGGCACATAGACAGAACTGCCCCAGGCAGACAGTTTGATGGTGGGTCTGCCACACTGTAAAAGAAGCCCTTGGCCACAGCTGAGCAGCCCACCTCCACAGGGGCCATGGTTTACGCTTCTGTGAGTTGATGACTCCTGAGGGAGGCCTAGCGCCTGATGCTTGCTGGGAGTTGTCAGGTTGCTGGCCACAGGGTACAACTGTTCAGCCTCAGCAGACACAACACAGTGACATCACCACACTTCTCAAGCATGTAAACCCAGCACATGTGTCCCCCAGATGTCTCATCAGCCATCAAAGCAATGCATGCCTGTCCTCAAGGAAGCAGAAATCTGCCTTCAGCAAGTCCAAGACAGTGTTGAAATATCTGGGCCAGGAGCCAACAGTATCACAACCAGCCAACAATCCACCATTCACCCTGGTCCCCACCACCTACCCCAACTAAGCCTTCTGGGACCACAGGACAAGCACATTGTGAGCAGGAACAAACCATGTAGCCTTGAGAAATTTGCTCCAGTGAAATGACAGTGTCATAGAGTTGTTAGGTTTATTTCTATAAAGGGTACATGACAAGCTTGGCTTCAGTCCGGTAAGTAAGTAAATAAATGCCTTAGTGAATAGTTCCCCTCTCTCTAACTCAATTTCCTGATCTATAAAATGAAGTCATGATTCATGATTGAAGATGTGTCAACTTTTTCTGTTATGACCCCGCTGTACGGAGATCTACTGTCTCAAACCATTACTGTGAGGACTCAATTACTTGCTATACTTGGGACTGGAGTTAAAATATATTGGGTAAGGTGCTTGCCTTGCATGTGGCTGACCCAGGTTCAATCCCCCACCAATCCCTGGCACCCCTTATGATCCCCCAAGTAAACAGGAACAATCCCTGTGTGTAGAACCAGGTATAAACCCTGGGCACCATTGAATGTGGCCCATAAACCAAAACAAAATAAAAATCTACCCACTATATACAGAATATTCAGAGGCTTTGTGAAGTAGTGTGGTGGTGTTTGTTTTTATCTAGTGTAGACAAGTGGGTGGGAGTGGAGAGGCATAAAGACCAGGCTGTTGGCTGACAGGCTGCTGGGAAGCAGATGAGGAAACTGTTGTGAAGCAGCCTCTAGGGAGGGCATATGGACTCTGCTCCCAGTGGGCACCAGGCCCAGGTGACCTCTCTGCTGGGCACCCACTGCTCACTGCCCCATCTCCACCACAAGCACACACATAACCTCCTACTGGGCCTCGAGCTTTCTTACCTGCAGTTTGGCCCCTTCTTCCACCCATCAGTCCCTCCAAGAGGCTCTCCTACGCTTTGCTGGGTCACCCACTCGCCAGAATCTTCTAGAAACACCTGCCACATGCATTCCTGAGACTCTGCAGGAATTCCAACAAACCCATCTCATCCACACCTACATGTGATCTATTGTGGGGGTGTATCCTGAAGGAGCCCCATGAACAGAGGGCTGCACAGCTGGACAGAAGGAAAGCCCCAAGACAAGCTCTCACCATCGTGACTGGGACTCACCCCTTGGACCTTCTGGGTCCACCCGGGGTTGCTGTCTAGAAGTGACTGAGGAGCTGAGAGGGCCACAGAGCAGCAGTGCCTGGAGTTCTGGAGAGGTCCAGTGAGTCAAGGCCTGGGAGTTCTCTCAGCTCAGATGCAGATTCCCCAGCTCCTTGGTCAGTGGAGAGCCCCTAAATTTCATGGGCCTGCTCACTGAAGCTTTCCCCACTCCCCTCTGCTTCCCTATGAAGATTGTCTGCCCACTTTGGGTTCCACCTTCAGTCCCCGCAGCCTAGCTCAGTAAGCTATGTGCTGCCAGTGGTACCAAGGCATCAGATAGCCCAGATGCTAGCAGCCTTGGCCTTGTGCAGTCCTGGGTGTTCTCAGGACTTCAATGAAGAGGTCAACACACAAGCTCTCCCCTCATGGTGAATTCCCATCTGGACTCAACTACCGTGAAGAGTCCTCAAGCCACGTAACCAAAGGCATAATACCTAAGACTGACCATGTGTCAGATTCCTCTTGGGACAAAGACCTGGCCTGGCAAGTATGAAGTTGTCTGCCCACATTCAGTCTCTTCACTCCTCTGATACAAATACAAATACTCTCCAAATACAAAGACCATAGTATAGAGAGAAAAGCTGGAGAGCAAAAGCTCTCCATTTCCCCAGTAGTAGGATAGGAGAAAGCCTCAGGGAGCTTTCTTGTTAAGTCCCAACAAGGTTGGTAAAGGCCCAGTCAGGGGAGGCCGGGGGGACTGGAAAGATGAAAGCAGGAAAGAGTCCCTAACTGGCATTGCCTTGCAAATGCTAACCCAGGATAGACCTCAGTTCCATTCCCGGTGTCCTATATGGTCCCCTCAAGCCAGGAGCGACTTCTGAGAGCATAGCCAGGAGTAACCTCAGAGCGTCATCAGGTGTGGCCCAAAGCCTCCCACAAAAATTTGTTTCGGACCCAGAGAGATAGCACAGCGGAGTTTGCCTTGCAAGCAGCCGATCCAGGACCAAAGGTGGTTGGTTCGAATCCCGGTGTCCCATATGGTCCCCCGTGCCTGCCAGGAGCAATTTCTGAGCATAGAGCCAGGAGTAACCCCTGAGCATTGCTGGGTGTGACCCAAAAACTAAATTAAAAAAAAAAAAAACTTCAAGGATAAAAGAAGGAAACTACCAGCTGTAGCTAACAGCACAGATAAGGGCTTTGAGTGATTCTAAAACTCAGCATTGTCTTTCATCATCCAGTAATATAACCTAAGAAATATTCAGGTTATTAAGAAGGAAGAAAGACCTTCTTTATAAAGAAATTCTAAAATGCCCAGTTAGTATCTGTTAGTAACAACAGATAATAAGATATTGTTGCATGGAATGTATTACATAAATTATAATCAGACATTTAGGAATCAAGCTCCCACAAGAGAAAAAAGATACAAAAAGAAAATTTTGAGGCTAGAGTGATAGCACAGTGAGTAGGGTGCTTGCTTTGCACGTGGCCAACCCGGAGTTGACCCAGGACTGACCCAGGTTCAATCCCCAATACCCCATATGGTTCCCCGAGCCTACCAGGAGCGATTTCTGAGCACAGAGCTAGGAGTAACCTCTGAGCATCATCAGGTATGGCCCAAAACAAACAACAACAAGAAGAAATTGTTGTATTTTGTTTTGTTGTATTTGTTTTACAACCACACTCAGCTGTGCTCAAGGATCACTCCTGGGGATGGGAGGCTCAAGGGACCATATGGAATGCCAGAAATTAAAGCCAGGTTGGCCTTATGCAAGACAACTACCAAGACAACAACAATAAGCCCTAAAAATTTTAAATTTCCTTTTCCTCACTGCAGCTACATGAAAGACCACTCCCATGGTCATGAGCACCAGGGTCGTGAGAACCTAGTTGTGAGTCACCAAGGACTTTGATTAAAAGAACAATTCCAATGCTAAAATGCTAACCCCAGGGCTGCTGAGCCCTGGAAGCTATGGAAACGAAGGTGAAAATACCAGAAGATAGAGGAAAATGTCAGGAATCCCCAGCTCATTACAGAGGGACAATTGGAAGGACTGAAGCAATAGCACAAATAGGTAGGGTGTTTGCCTTGCACAGGGCTGACCCAAGTTTGATCCATAGCATTCCATAGGGTCCCCCAAACACTGCTGAATAACTCCTGAGTGCAGAGCCAGGAGTAACCCCTGAGCACGCGCATGCGCGCGCACACACACACACACACACACACACACATACATGCGCACACAAGCATGCACATGCATACACACATACATACAAAGAGGAACAAATGAACAAAAGTTCCTTCAGAGGCAGCAAGTAGGACATTTGCCTTGTAAGAAGCCCACCTGGGTTTAATCCCTGGAACCCCGGAAGGTCCCAAGTCCTTCCAAAAGTGATCCCTTAGTGCAAGATATCTTCGCTGTTATCTTGGCTGGGTATTTGTGAATCCAAGAACAGTCCCCAGAATGAGAAATTACTTCCCATCCCCTTGTCCCCTTTCGGGGGAAGACCTTGGAAATATTTATCCGCAGCAAATAATAATCCACACAGACCAGAACAATAGGGTTTAAAAGATCGGGCAAGGAGAGCCAAAGAATCCTCCTGCAGCCAGCAGCTTTTCACAGAAGGACCTTTTTTTTGTCTCTTTGCCCTTTCTGCGCTGCTGTGCGCTCTGGCTTCTGGGTTTCTGTGTTCTGGTCTTTGGCCAGCATGGAGCCCAAAGGGAAGATGGCTAACAGGAAATAAGATGCAGGGCTAGCAAAATATTGCTGTGCTTGAAAGGTTATGAATAGGCCACACACACGTGGTGGCTAGGGCTTGAATAAAGATGATTCTTCCTGATGCCTGCCTGTGAGTGAGTGATTTCGCGTTTCACCTGGGCCTGGAACTCGCCGGCTGCATGGGGGTTGCTGAGCCACGTGGCCTGGGATGGCAGACAGAAAAATCCACCTCCATCCATCGCCATCCAGCCCCATCCTTAATTATTTAACACTACACCTTAGTGCAAAGCCAGGAGAAAAACCTGATCTCCACGGAGTATAGCCCCAAAACTAAAAAGGGAAATTCCAGTGAATTGATATATGCCAAATACTCCAAATACATCATATATCATGTAATACTCCATATATACTTTTATTTATTTTTAATTTTGGGACCATAGCTGGCAATGCACTGGGCTAACTCCTGGCTTTGTGCTCAGGGATCATTCCATGGGCGATTTCAGAGTATAGAGCCAGGAGTAACCCGAGTGCCGCCAGGTGTGACCCAAAATCCAAAAAAAAAAGGGGGGGGAAATCAATGTATCAACCAATTATCAGGCACAAACACACACATACAAATAAATGCTCAAATCAATTTCTTCAGAGCTCCCAAGGACATGAGCATACTGTTCTAAAGATCTGTTTGTAAAGAAGCAAAATTTAGCATCATTCTGCTGTTGGCTAAATGCGCTTTCCCAAATCATTGGTGAGCAAACATTTTCTCTGCACAAAAGTACTGCAGGAGCAATGACAGAATTGAAACCACCATTTTGCAACTTTTAATGAAGTAAGGAACCCAACAGAGAACACTTGACTACAAGGGTCACACTGACCTCCCTGAAGCCAATGGTCAATCCCAGCAACTCTCAGAGTGGGGCTTCCTGACCTTCTGTCAGAGGAGGAGGCGGAAAATCTAATGGAACACTGCCATTGTGTCCGTAAAGCAGTCGCATACTGAAAATCTCATTTATTTCAGGAAGCGCAATTTATAAAGTGCTTCTGACATCTGTGACATTACAGTAAACAGACACTCATTAAAAATCATCACAGGGAGCTGGAGAGAGTAACAGAACTTAAGGCTTTACACATGGTTGACCAGGGTTCAATCCCCAACACCATATATAGTCTCCTAAGCACCTCAGATCTCTGAGCAAAGATTTGAGTAAGCCCTGAGCACTTGCTGTGTGGTTCTCCCGACATACATCCTGTCCCCCAAACAAACAAACCAAAAAAAAAAGGAAAAGAATTCATAGAAGGTCAAGAGAATACAGAAGTTAAACCGCTTGTCCTTCATAAAACAGATCCTGAAATTACATTTTCAATTTTCAATCCCTGAAATTACATATGGCTCCCTGAGTACCGCCAGGAGTGATCCCTGACAACAGAAACAGGAGTAATCCCTGAACACTTCTGGTTGCTGACCAATGCCTTCTCCCAGGACACTCCCAACAAAAAGCATCATTGATATAATCACCCAGAGCTGGAAAGGTGGCTTAGTGATAGTGCCTTGCTCTTCTGGGGACTGGGCCTGAGTTTAAATCCTCAGCATCACACACACATAACTCAGATCACCAAAACCAGAAAATTCAAAGAAAAATTTTGGGGGGGGTGGGCCACACAGGGCAGTGCTCAAGGGTTACTCTTGGTTCTGCACTCAGAAACTGGTCCTGGCAGACTCCGGAGACCATATGAGATGCCGGAAATCAAACCCAAGTCTGTCTTGGGTATGCCACATACAAGGCAAATGCACTACCGCTGTGCTATCTCTCCGGCTCCAAATTCAAAGGAATTTAAGAATTAAGTTACAAGAACCATAACTAGACCTATTGGGATCTTGAGAGAAACAAACCAAATGTAAAAAGATGAATCTGAGACATTCAGGAATTGAACATGAACTGAATACAAAATGGCATTAATACACAATTATTGCCTTTTTGAGTTCCAGTCAAGGTAGATGGATCTTACTTACCTCCTCATTGGAAACAACCAAACACCCACTAGACATAAAGTAATGAATGGCACTGATTTAAACCCAACTACATAAATTATTACAATAAAGGCTAATGACCTAAACATCCCAATTAAAATATATAGTTAGAAAGAAAGGAAAAAGGGCCCGGAGAGATAGCACAGCGGCATTTGCCTTGCAAGCAGCCGATCCAGGACCAAAAGTGGTTGGTTCGAATCCCGGTGTCCCATATGGTCCCCCGTGCCTGCCAGGAGCTATTTCTGAGCAGACAGCCAGGAGTAACCCCCAAAAATAGAGAGAGAGAAAGAAAGAAAAAAAAAATGAGACTTTATCTCTTTCTATAGGTAGAAATTCACTTTATTTAAGATACAAATAGGTTGGAAGCAAAAGGATGGCACAAGAGATATAGTTTCTAACACTGATCAAAAGAAAACTGGTAGAGGGGCCAGAGAGATACATGGAGGTCGGGCATTTGCCTTGCATGCAGAAGGATGGTGCTTCAAATCCCGGCATCCCATATGATCCCCCGAGCCTGCCAGGAGCAATTTCTGAGTGTAGAGCCAGGAGTAACCCCTGAGCGCTGCCAGGTGTGACCCAAAAACAAAACAAAACAAAAAACTGGTAGAAATATTAATAGTACACCAAATAGAGATCAGAGCAAACATTATCATCACTGGGGTAAATAAGGATTTTTTTTTCATAGTCAAAAGGGCATATCTTAAATTTCCATGCACCCCATCAGAGCTCCATAGAATAGAAAATAAAAAACCAAACTGCAGGAATAGATAAACCTGTCTATTCAATATTTCTCTTTGAACATTAGAAGAAAAATAAATATATAAATAAATAAATAAATAAATAAATAAATAAATAGCTGGAGATCTGGATATTTATCAAGCAATTCAGCATATAACCATTTATAAAATACTTTACCCAAAAGCAAAAAAAAAAAAAACTCATTATTTCAAGTACACATAGGAGATTTATCATGTTGGACTACAGCCTGGGAAATAAGACAAATCACAATAAATTAGAAAGAAGCCAACATACACAGAGTGTTCTCTGACCACAAAGAATTGATTAGAATTTAATCAAAGAGATCTCTGGAAACTAACAAACTCCCAAAATGCCGATTCATAAGATAAAATAAATCAAAGGGAATATTTAGAAAGATGGTTTTTATCTTTGGTTTCTTGGGCCACATTAGCTGTGGCTTATGGTTCAGAGGACCCTTGGAAGGATTCAAGGGAAGGGGCCATGTGGTACCAGGAAGTGAATCAAGTTTGGCTGCATACAAAATAAAAAGCACCTTAGCCATGATACTACCTCTCTAGCCAAGGTCTTTTTGGAGAGGTGGGGAGGATAGGAAAAAGTGTAGGGTAGTTTTGTGTCACACCTGGCAGTGTCAGGGCTTCGACAAAGAGATTATTCCTGGCAGTGCTCAACAAACAACATAGGATACCAGGGATTGAACCTGGTTCAACTGTGTGCAAGGTAAGCAGCTCCAGCCAAGGGCTTTTTTTTTTTTTTTTTTTTTTTTTGTGGTTTTTGGGTCACACCCGGCAGTGCTCAGGGGTTACTCCTGGCTTCATGCTCAGAAATTGCTCCTGGCAGGCACGGGGGACCATATGGGATGCCGGGATTCGAACCGATGACCTTCTGCATGAAAGGCAAATGCCTTACCTCCATGCTATCTCTCCGGCCCCTGGCCAAGGGCTTTTAATCAAATGAAAATACAATATATCAAAAACTGAGATACTACTGTAAAGCTGTACATAGGGTAAATCAATGCACTGGACACTTAGATTAAAAAAAAGAAAAGTCAGGGAGCCAAAGGAATAGTACAGCAGGTAGGGTGTTTGCTTACACGCAGTAAACCCAGTTTTAATCCCCAGCATCCCACATGGTCCCCAGAAAACAGTCAGCAGTAATTTTACTAAGTTTTATTCCTAGAGCCAGAAGTAAACCCTGTGCATTGCTGAATGTGGCCCAACCCCCCCCCAAAAAAAATAGGGGGGGGGGGGTCTCAGACAGAACAATGGCCCTAGCCTCCCCATAAGAATCATGATAAAGTACCAGGGAGGTGGCTTTTAAAAGCTAAAGCAGGGGCCGGGCGGTGGCGCTAGAGGTAAGGTGCCTGCCTTGCCTGCGCTATCCTTGGATGGACCGCGGTTTGATCCCCCGGCGTCCCATGTGGTCCCCCAAGCCAGGAGGGACTTCTGAGCGCATAGCCAGGAGTAACCCCTGAGCATCAAATGGGTGTGGCCCAAAAACCAAAAAAAAAAAAAAAAAAAAAAAAAGCTAAAGCACAGGCTATACATGAAAGAACCCCAGGTTTCAATCCCATGGTACCACAAGGGTCTCCCTAACACAGCAAGACATTATTGAGCACTGAGATGAGAGCTTACCCTAAACACTATCATACTTGGCCCCTGTGCTCCCCAAATAAACTAGATTAAGAAAAAAATGAAACCCACATAAAGAGGAAAATAATTGGCTAAAAATCAAGTAAATGGAAAATAGAACAATAGTAAAAATTATGGGGCTGGAATGGTGGCGCAAGGGGTAGGGCATCTACCTTGCATGCGCTAACCTAGGATGGGACCATAGTTCGATTCCCTGGTGTCCCATATGATCCCCCAAGCCAGTAGCAATTTCTGAGCACATAGCCCTGAATGCCACTGAGTGTGGCCCAAAAAGCAAAAGCAAAAAAAAAAAAAAAAAAAGTGAAAATTAAATTAATAAAATACCATATAGAAGACCAAGAAAATGGAAGATATAAGTTCTCAACATCAAGAATAAAAGAACTCTGGGGCCAGAGAGATAGCATGGAGGTAGCATTTTTGCCTTGCATGCAGAAGAATGGTAGTTCAAATCCCAGCATCCCATATGATCCTCTGAGCCTGCCAGGAGCGATTTCTGAGCATAGAGCCAAGAGTAACCCCTGAGCGCTGCCAGATGTGGCCCAAAAACAAAAACAAAAACAAAAACAAAAAAAAAGAAAGAAAAATAGGCTATTTGGGGCCGGAAAGATAGCATGGAGGTAGGACATTGGCCTTGCATGTGGAAGGTCGGTGGTTCAAATCCTGGCATCCCATATGGTCCCCCAAGCCTGCCAGGGGCGGATTTCTGAGCGTAGAACCAGGAGTAACCTCTAAGCGCTGCCAGGTGTGACCCAAAAATCCAAAAAGAAAAAAAAGAAAGAAAACAAAAATAGGTCTACTCCTTGAAAGACAAAATTACCAAAGCTCGCTCAAGAAAAAAATAAATAACCTTTCTAGAACAATAATAATATATTAGGGAAAGATGTAGGAAATCAAACCTAGGGTTTCACTTGTGCATAGTAAATGCTCTACTTCTGAGGCATATCTCTGGGCCATAACCAAACTGTCTTAATCTGCAGTTTTAAAAAAGCATCCTTGGGCCCGGAGAGATAGCACAGTGGTGTTTGCCTTGCAAGCAGCCGATCCAGGACCAAAGGTGGTTGGTTCGAATCCCGGTGTCCCATATGGTCCCCTGTGCCTGCCAGGAGCTATTTCTGAGCAGACAGCCAGGAGTGACCCCTGAGCACCGCCGGGTGTGCCCCCCCCCCCAAAAAAAAAGCATCCTAACAGGACTAAAGAAATAGTACAGTAGACAGAAGCTACCTATGAAGTGGTCAACCCAGATTCAATCCCCAGCATTCCAAATGGTCCATATGCCCAGGAATATCCCTGGGCATTGCTAAGTGTGTTTGCCTGGTAGGTGAAAGGGAAAAGAGAGATTATAGCAAAAACAGAGAATATAGTGGGTGGGGCCTTGCCTTCCACATGGCTGACCCAGGTATGATCCCCAGCATTCCATTTGGTCCCTCCCTCAAGCCTATCAGGAGTGATCCTTAAGTGCAGAGCCAAGATTGAGCACCTCTGGCTGTGGCCCAAAAACAAAACCAAAAAGTCATCATAGGGACCAGAGAGATGGGATAGCAGTTAAGGCCCTCACCTTAGTTGACCTGCATTTGGTCCCTGACACTGCATCTGATCTGAGTCCCACCAGAAGTCATTTCTGAGCAAAGCCAGATATCTGAGCACCTCTGAGCACTGCTGGATATGGCCTAAGAAAATTAAACCAGAGGCCAGAGTGATAGCACAGGGAATTAGTCATTTGCCTTGCAAACAGCTGACCCAGGTACAATCCCCAGCATCCCATATGATCCCCAAACAACCAGGAATGACCCCTCAGCACAGAGCTATGAGTAACTCCTGAGCACCACCAGGTGTAGGCCAAAAACAAACAAATAAAAAAATAAAAGTAATTTAAAATAAGAACATCGTAAAGAAAACCCTGACAATACTTAATGAAGAAATATTACCAATTATGTATATGAACTCTTCTCAGAAACTAAAAAGGAGAGATATGATCAGGTCACATTGTTTGTTTCTGAACTACACCCAGTTAGATGTTCTCAGGGCTTACTCAAGAGGAAGTGAACAACGAAGAATATAGAAAACCTGATGGAATACATGCAAAAAGTAACTCAGACAGCTGTGAAACCCAACACTTGGAGGATTCAAAGCTATGCAATGTCTGTGGGCCCCACACTTTGAGAGAACAAAATGCCAATTCATGCAAATAGGTCTATAGGTTCAACATAATACAATCAGAATTTCAATTGGCTTTTAGTTGTAAATGGACAACCTTATTCTGTCATTCCTATGGAAGCAAAGAACTTAAAATGACTAAGGGGCCTAGGTGTACAACTGAGCATACACTTGCCTTGCACACGCACATCTAACCTAGGTTTGATCCCTGGTACCCCATATGGTCCCTCAAGCATCGCCAGGAGAGATCCCACAGCACAGAAGAGTTAATCTCTGCTAAGTGTGGCCCCAAAACAAAACAAAACAACAGCTAAAACAATTCTGCAAAGGAAGATCAAAGTCAGGTTAACAGTAAGATTCCAAACAACAATCCTTGGAACAGAACAAAGTCCAAAATATAAATCCAGAGCTTGTGTTTGATTTGTGACAAAGTGCAAAGACAATTCTATGGAGAGGAAATTTCAACGAATGTCATTGACTATCATATGCAAAACCCGTGAACTTCAATTCTTACATCTTATGCAAAAATGAACTCCAAGTGAATTATAAATCAAAACATAAAACCTAGAGCTATAAAGCTCTTAGCAGAAGAGGACAGATATATTACAAAATCTTTATGACCTTGAGCTAAGATTTCCTGGAAACAACAGGAAATGCATAATTCATAACAGAGTAAAATGGACAGCCTGACCCCAGGATTGGTTCTCAGCCCCAGGTCACTGCCTCCCTGGTTTCTATGGGATGCAGGACAGTGCTGAGCTGGGACACAGCTACTGCTGCCGCATGACCATGGTCTGTGTGGTACAGCAGGGAAAGCTCTTCAACATGTCATGCACTAGCCTTGGTCTTCCCTCTGTGTTGCCAGGGGGCCTCCCTACCCCCAGAGGGACACAGAGGACAGAGGCTTGTACCCAGGGTCTGGGTCTGTCCTGATAGTGACATGATTCAGGCAGCAACATCCCCAGACCTTTGTGCATGGAGGTTCCCTACACTTCCTCACCACTGAGTCCTGCAGTACTTTTGTTATGTTGCCAAAGCCCGTGGGGCTCAGGAAACACTCTCTCTTCTCTCTTCTCTCTCTCCTCTCTCTCTTCTCTCTCTCTCTCTTTCTCTCTCTCTCTCTCTCTCTCTCTCTCTCTCTCTCTCTCTCTCTCTCTCTCTCTCTCTCTCTCTCTCTGTCACAGATTTGGCTTCTTTTTCTACATTATCCACGTCTTCTGAAGTTGCTAAGTCCCAGGGACAAGCCAGAGCCAAAGAGGAGTAGACACAAGCATTGTGTGCTTGCAGCTGCTCCACTATGGGCATCAACCCCAGCATCTCATGGTCCACCTCTCTGATTAGCCTCAGTGTCGACACCTTGCCTGTGGTGAGGGTGGGGGGTGGGACAGGGGCCACAGTAGGGGGTAGAAGGGTAAGGAAGTCCTGGCCACTCTTGGCTCCTGGGCATCTGGGTTCCACAGGCTTGGTGGGTCTGAACCAGGGGCCTAACCCTAGATGGGTTCAATCCACTGTGCTCTCACCTCTGCTCAGTCTCAGCAGGGGAGCTGAGATGGGCAGAGCTGAGCACAGCAGCCCTCTGTTGCCCAGCCTTCCAGGGCCATGGGGACTGTTGGAAGATAGTCACACTGCTCCAACTTTTGTGAGCACTCATCATCGGATTCAACCTGTGCTAAGCAGAGGCCCAGGGAACCTAAGGAGGGGAACAGGTGAGGCCCTACAGTGTGACATGTTCTTGAAGTACTGGGTCCCCCACAGTATAGGGTAAATGCTCTGAGGATTCCACCACTCTGTACCCTGGCAGAGACACTGTGACTTCTCACAAGAGGGTCACCACGCACCTGCAGAGCACCACCCAGTGTTCGTACACCTCAGCACCTCTTCTTGCCTGATGCAGAGTTTCAAGTTTATTATGAGAGATTCTGAGAAGCAATAGTGCAAACAGGAAGGTGCTTGCCTTACACTGGCCCAACTCAGATTCAATCCTTAGCACCTCATATGCTTCCTGTGCTTCATCAGGAGTGATCCCAGAGTGCAGGCCCAAATGTAAGGTCTGAGCACCACCAGGTGTGGTCCAAAAAAGGAAGGGAAGGGAAGGGAAGGGAAGGAGAGGGGAAAAGAAGGTAAAGGGGAGGAGAGAGGAAAGGAAGGTAAAGGGGAAGAGAGAGGAAAGGAAGGGATGGGGGAGCTGGAGAGATAGCATGGAGGTAAGGCGTTTCCTTGCATGCAGAAGGACAGTAGTTCAAATCCCGGTTCAAATCCCGGCATCCCATATGGTCCCCCGAGCCTGCCAGGGGCGATTTCTGAGCATAGAGCCGGGAGTAAACCCTGAGTGCTGCCGGGTGTGACCCAAAAATCAAAAAAAAAAAAAAAAAAGAGGGCCCGGAGAGATAGCACAGCGGCGTTTGCCTTGCAAGCAGCCAATCCAGGACCAAAGGTGGTTGGTTCGAATCCCGGTGTCCCATATGGTCCCCCGTGCCTGCCAGGAGCTATTTCTGAGCAGACAGCCAGGAGTCACCCCTGAGCACCGCTGGGTGTGGCCCAAAAACAAAAACAAAAACAAAAAAAAAAAAAAAACAGAAATGTCTACCTTTTAATGAATGTACTTTTGTGAATTGAGCTAGCAGAGTCACAAAGGTGCCCCTGAATCCACACAGACTTCCATCATCCTGAAAGGTGCCCTGAAAGACATCTTTTTGGAATCATGCATTCTCCTCCCCAGGCTTGGTCCCTGTCTCTGCCAGATCATCCTTTCCTCAGCCCACCTGTCCTCACCAGGGCGATGTAAGCCATTTCCATCAGTGTAGGCATGAAAGACATGGCAGGCAGACACCCCACTGTTCAGGAGAACACCTTCTGTGCCTGGGGCCGGGCTGAAGGGCAGGCCTGCCAGGGTGCTAAGTAATGGTCCTGAGGAAAGGAGCAAGGGGGCTCGCAGCAGAGGCAAGAGGCAGAGTTCAGGCCTGAGCCCTCTGCTCCAGACCATCATTCTCTCCTGCCTCTGCTCTATCTGTTCTTGGTCTGTCTGGGCCTGTCACCCATTTGCAGAATGCAGAAATGGGGGTGCATATGGTATAGGTTTGTAGGTTTGCTTCCCAGGTCCCCAGCAAGCTGCCAGAAGCAGTCATTCACTGGGCTCAAAACAAAATCAGCCCCATTAGAGCCCGAGACACCTCAGTGACAAAAGTACCTGCCTTGCAAATGTATCAGGTATGTTCCAAGAACTCATGGCCACTCTGCTGTTTGAGACACCCCAGCACTGACAGAGTATGAGTGACAACCAGTGCCCCACAGCCAGATGTATGCAATCATACATGTGGAGGCCCCAGCAAAAATCCAACACCATCAACACACCTATCACACAACAACCCCTGCAGAAAGCAGGAAGGGAAGGGGGATTTTTTTGTTTGTTTGTTTTTGGGTCACACCCTGCAGCGCTCAGGAGTTACTCCTGACTCCATGCTAAGAAATCACTCCTGGCAGGCTCTGGGGAGCATATGGGATGCCTGGGACCATTGGGATGCCCCAATGACCTTTTGCCTGAAAGGCCTTACCTCCATGTTATCTCTCCAGCCCCAGGGAAGGGGGATTTATCATAAGAAACCTGCCCAGATCTGAGCTGTTGTAAAGGACAAAGCAGCAGAGAAATATTTGAAGGGAAATATTTCCAAGGTAAGAAAACAAGGTTCAGGGAGCAGAGAAACTGTATAATAGGTAGGGCTTTTGCCTTGTATGAGGCTAACCAAGGTTTGATCTTTAGCATGGTCCTTTGCGGATTTTGGTGAACTTAAGAGTCTGTTGAATGGGGCTGGAGAGATAGCATGGAGGTAAGGCGTTTACCTTTCATGCAGAAGGTCATTGGTTCGAATCCCGGAGTCCCATATGGTCCCCCGTGCCTGCCAGGAACAATTTCTGAGCACGGAACCAGGAAAAACCCCTGAGCACTGCTGGGTGTGACCCAAAAACCACAAAAAAAAAAAAGAATCTGCTGAACACCACCAGGAGCAATTCCTGAGTGTAGAATATAAAGCCAGGAGTGACCCCTGATCATTGCCAGGTGGGAGGGTGAGAGGAAGAACCAGGTTCAGAAAAGGGAAGACACTTGGGCCAGAAACACAGTCTTGGACCTACAGACAACTTTCCCCTGAGAGGAATGAGCCCTGAGCTGCCACCCCAAGCTCCAAGGCCAACGGTGAATACCCCGCCCCTGCCCGCACAAGCTCCAGGAAGGCCTTTTGGGGCCAGAGGCCATTAGTGAATATTAGAATCCCAGAGCCCAGAGCCGGAAGGCCGCAGCTAATCTTGTTATTCTTTAAGGCGAGAGGGATGCTAAGGAAAGTTGTTTGCCTAATTGCGCTGCCTCACAGTTAATCCAGAAAAGGAGCGTTCTCTGTGGACTGGTATGACACAGCCAGCAGGACCTGGCTGGGGACAGTCAGAACCTGTTCAGGGAACTGGGTGTGGCCATACTCACCTCTCCACCGCCACTCCCAGCACCACCTCCAGCGACCTACTTGGCTAATGCTTTTCTAGTCTCAGAGTGCCAGGGCTGACTGGGCCTATCTCCAGGGCGACCACTGTCCTTTGAGAGAGCAAGGACACCTCAGCAAGGGCACAGATGGGCCAGAGCAGGGTCTCTGTGCAGGAGGATTATCTTTCATGGAAGGAAGACCTGAATCTTTCAGTCACAGCCAGTCCCAATCTCGGCCACCAGCCCATCTCTCAGAGTGACTGAGACTAATATTTCAGCTGCCTCAGCTGTCTCAGTACAGACTCTAAATCAGTCTCAATCCCAGTAGGAGCACAGTTTGGGGCTGACACAGAGATCCTCAGTTCCCCTCCTAGGGATGCTGAATCAGAGACCGGGTTGTTGGGTTTTGTTGTTTTTCTGTTTTTTGTTTTTTTAATTGCTTTATTTAAGCACTGTGGTTACCAAATTATTCATTGTTGGGTTTCATTCATAGAATCCACACCACCCTTCACCACTGCACCCCTCCCACCTCTGATGTCTAGGGGTTTTTTTGTTTGTTTGTTTGTTTGTTTTTGGCTTTTCAGCCCGTTTGATGCTCAGGGGTTATTCCTGGCTAAGCACTCAGAAATTGACCCTGGCTTGGGGGGACCATATGGAACGCCAAGGGATCAAACCGCGGTCCTTCCTTGGCTAGTGCTTGCAAGGCAAACACCTTACCTCTAGCGCCACCTCACCGGCCCCGATGCCTAGGTTTTAATCAAGTCCCAGCACAGCTAGGAGAACCCCACGTTTCTGAGGGCCTCTTGTCCAGCTTTATCTGTACCACAACTGCCACAAATCAGCACAAATCACTGCTGTCCCAGAGAACACCAAGGGGTGGCTCTTCAGGGCTCAATATCACTCTTCATCCCGCCCCCCACTTCTGCCTTCCTCGAGCAAGCAGTAACTCTGTAAATACAAGATGGGTGGGTCCTAGAATCCCTTTCTAACCTCGTGAAAGGACACCCCCTTCCAGGCTCATGGCACCAACAAAGGAGCCTGCTAGACTTTCCTCTGGGAAGATCTGGCCAGGTCAGGCCGCTTGAGAGCAGCTGGCGCCATCCAGTCCAGGATGTTTTGACATTTGAGCTTTACTATGCATGTTAGTTCACTCAAGGGAATCCTGGGGGTTCCGATGACTGGCAGTCATGTGAAGGTTTGCCAGCAGAGGGGAGACAATTCCAAGGTTATCTCTCTTCTTTGAGGCATCTCAGCGATGAACTTCACCTTTCAACAGTGTGCTTGGAGCCAAGGGGAGAGCTCAAAGGCATGAGAACCTTGCAGATTCTGCTCCTTGGTGCTGCACAACACCCCTACCCCACCCCAAACACTGCTGGGGGAACCCTAGTGTCCCCAGCACCACCAGCAGCACAGAGCAGGTTCTCTGGAAAAGCTCCCTGGATACTTGCCCCAGCATGGCTGAGGAAGCTGCTACTAAAAAGGAATCTCAGCGAACTACCTTCACATCTCCTCATCCTCCACTTGTTCCTCCAAGATCCCTGCTGAGGTTCAACTCCAGACTGACATCCTGAGCACTTTCTGGAACCCGAAGAAGGTTCCCTTCCCTTCCAGCTGAATCCAGGCAGCCTCCACGCCTGCCCTCTGTCAGTTCCACAGGCCCCGCTCCAAATGTCCTGAACAAACTCTCACACCTCACACTGCTCACACACAGACCCCCTCTCATTGGGTGAAGACCAGAAGGGAAGGAAAAGAGCAACCCCCAGCCTAATCCCTCAGAGACTCCCAGGGGGGCTTACTGTATTTGCCTGCGGATAAGACAACCCCCTAATTTTGCAGTTAAAACATAGGTTTAGGCCTATATTTGCTGTATCAGACAGATCGTTCCTGAGCTGCAACTGTATGTACCACAGTGAGCCAATCAGAACAAGCAAAGGTTCAAAGGTTATACTGTAATAGACTTCCTCTCTGACTCTGGCCAATCTGAGCAGGCTTTTGACAGTGTAGATTCAGGTCCAGAACATTGTCTAATTTGCATGCATCAAAAGCCTGCTTGGATTGGCTGAGTTAGAGAGACGGTCCGAGCAGCCTTGCAGTGATTGGTGCAGGATGGAGTTGGAAAATTCGTTTTGTGGCAATATTCAGACAATTTTCGTTTAGCGGCATATTGAAACATTTTTCGGGATATACTCGGTGTATAAGACGACCCCTGATTTTCGGTTGACTTTTTTTGTTTCAAAAGTTGTCTTATATGCTGGAAAATACGGTACTACGAAGATTCACCCTGAGTACAGTGCAACACAGTTGTAGGAGCACAATAGGTAAGAGATGGAAAAGCCACCAAGCTCAGTGAGCAAAAACGGTTAACACAGAAGGCTCCATCAGTTGCCAACCATTCTGTAAACTTTTAGACAATAACTTTTGTACCACTATATTGAGAATGTTTGATGAGTTCTCAAGGATACAATGGAACAAACAGTAGGAGAGCAGAAATGAGAACACTACAATCAGAAGTGATGGAAATAATAGAACATGATAGGGTGATAGGTGATATAAAAAACTGCAGTAGTTTTGAGTAGCTGAATATCAGCTGAGAAAAAGAACAAGAGGCTCCAAGATAAGAGGCAGGAAGCCATTAGAAAACAATAGAAGATGGAAAAAAGTTTGAAAGGAAATAAACAGCACACCAGAGAAATATGAGATGATGTCAAGAGGAACAATACTAAGAATCTTCAGAATCCTTGAAGAACAAGAAGGCAAACTTGATGAAGAACCCCTAGTTAAATCACAGACGAAATTTCCTAGAGTTGCAGGAATCAAAGAAATCCAAACAGTCCACAAAAATAGACTCAAACAGAAACTCTTCAGGGCACATTGTTGCCGGACAATAAAGGCTAAAAACACGGATAGAATATTCAAAGAAAGTACATAAAAAGGAAAACTCATAAGATTCTTAGCACCTCAAAAAAGACTCTATGAGTCAGAAGAGAATGGTAAAATATAGTAAAAGAATAAAATAAAAGTTTGGTGAAATAAACAACTCACCAAGAATACTTTACCCAGGTAAGTTATCATTCAGAGTTGAAGAGATGACAGCTTCAGGACGCTTCAAAAACAGGCAACAAGCCTTGAAAACAATTTTCAAGAAGCATTTAAAGAAAGGAGTTTCTTTAAAAGACAAGACAACGGGGCCCGGAGAGATAGCATAGTGGCGTTTGCCTTGCAAGCAGCCGATCCAGGACCAAAGGTGGTTGGTTCGAATCCTGGTGTCCCATATGGTCCCCATGCCTGCCAGGAGCTATTTCTGAGCAGACAGCCAGGAGTCACCCCTGAGCACTGCCGAGTGTGGCCCAAAAACCAAAAAAAAAAAAAAAAAAAAAGACAAGACAAATCTCTCGGCACTTTGCAGTCTTCACTCGTGGCACTTAAGACTGCTGTTGTCTACAAGATTAAGATCTATTTAGAGTAGGCAATGGCCAGGTGTGTCTAAGCAGACTCACACAATACACAGACCAAAGTGTGAACATCTCAGGAACCATCCAGTAAGTACTATACCTCCACAGCATGGAAAAGCACCATTGCTCAATGCACAAGGTACACAACTGGAAAGAATATGCAACCCTCAGAGAGGACCACAACTGTGCCCCAGGGAAATGTGTGGGTGATCTTCTAAGTTAAAATCAGAAAAGGAAGAAACAACCACTCATAAGTCTTTGTACTCTGAGTTAGTCACTTGTCAATACTTTGTACATTCAACTGTCATCACAGCTCTTTGGCAGAAAACTCTGGCATCCTAAATCAGTGAAAATAAAGTTCTGTTCTTAAAGAGAAAAAAATTGCACCCCACGCCAACCATCACCACACCACCACCATCACCCACCACCACCACCAAAAGAAAAAATTTTAAAGAAAAGAGAAAAAAATTGTTTTTTTTTCTAACTTGATAAGATTATGCCTTTTTTAATAATTAATGTTTCACTTATACTGAATGTTTCTAAATCTATCAGGTGATTTTGATACAGAATTTTTTTTTTTTTGGTTTTCTGGGCCACACCGTTTGATGCTCAGGGGTTACTCCTGGCTAGGCGCTCAGAAATTGCCCCTGGCTTGGGGGGTACCATATGGCGCTCAGAAATTGCCCCTGGCTTGGGGGGACCATATGGGACGCCGAGGGATCGAACTACAGTCCTTCCTTGGCTAGCGCTTGCAAGGCAGACACCTTACTTCTAGCGCCACCTCGCCGGCTCCAGGTACAGAATTTTTTATTATATGCTATATCTTATCAATGCAGGCACTTAAGCACTATCTATACAGTAATTTTCTAATATAAGGCCAATATTCCATTTTTAGTATAAAACACATTTTTTGTTTTTGAGGTTTTGATTTTTTGGTTTTTGGTTCACACCAGGCAGCGCCCAGGGGTTACTCCTGGCTCTACGCTCAAAAATCACTGCTGGCAGGCTCTGGGGACCATATGGGATGACGGGATTCGAACCACTGTCCTTCCGCATGCAAAGCAAATGCCTTACCTCCATTCTATCTCTCCAGCCCCCTTTTGTTGTTTTTGTTTGGAGGAAGACACACTAAGCAGTTGGTTCTATACTGAGAAATCACTCCTGGCAGGCTCAGGGGACCATATAGGATGCGAGGGGTCAAACCCAGGTGGCCATGTGCCAAAGGCACCCTACCTGCTGTAATATCTGTGTCCCCAACACATACTTTTTTTTTTCACAACTAAAAACAGTTTAATAAACCTTCAGACAATGGCCTAATGACCCCATTGTGAGATATTTTTGTCACAAATTTTCTTTTTCTTTTTCTTTTTTTTTTGGTTTTTGGGCCACACCCGGCAATGCTCAGGGGTTACTCCTGGCTGTGTGCTCAGAAATAGCTCCTGGCAGGAACAGGGGACCATATGGGACACCGGGATTAGAACCAACCACCTTTGGTCCTGGATCGGCTGCTTGCAAGGCAAACGCCGCTGTGCTATCTCTCCGGGCCCACAAATTTTCTTTTACTTAATCTCTTTTCTTTTTTTTATCCAACACATACTTTTATACCTTTTATTTTATTCTCCTTATTTTAATTTCCTCTCCTCACCCTTAACACTAAGTATTATACTTTAGGATTTATCTACTTCATATTAATTTTAGTTTTAGGGTTTTTTTGAGGGGTGTCATAGGCAGCAGTGCTCTTCAGTCACGAATTATTCCTGGTGTTACTGAGACATCCTACAGAATGCAGGGGGGAAAATGTGGGTCAGGGGCCGGAGAGATAGCATCTCACAGTAATTTTAAAATATATTAGCATTTGGCTAGAGAAATAGTACAATGGATAGGGCTTTGCCTTCAGACAACCAACCCAAAATTTAATCCCTGATACCACATGCTACCCCAAGAGATCCCTGAGCACAGAAGCAGGAGTAAGCCCTAAGAACCAGAGTGTGGTCCAAAATGTAAATGTTTAAAAGTATCAGCATAGGGACTGGAGTAGTGGCACAAGCGGTAAAGTGTCTGCCTTGCGCATACTAGCCTAGGCTGGACCACAGTTCGATCCCCCAGCATTCCAGATGGTCCCCTCAAGCCAGGAGTGATTTCTGAGCGCATAGCCAGGAGTAATCCTTGAGCGTCACCGAGTGTGACCCAAAATAACCAAAAAAAAATTTTGTGTGTGTGTTTTTTGGGTCACACCAGGCAGTGCTCAGGAGTTATTCCTGGCTCCAGGCTCAGAAATTGCTCCTGGCAGGCACGGGGGACCATATGGGACGCCGGGATTCGAACCAATGACCTCCTGCATGAAAGGCAAACGCCTTACCTCCATGCTATCTCTCCGGCCCCCAAAAAAAATTTTTTTAATTAATATAAAGAGAAAGATACATGATTTTTGGGAAAAAATTATTATTGGTTTACAACTTTGTAAAAGTTCAGTTGCTTTATTTATGTGTGTAGCTATAACCACTTCCCAAATAAATTTAAAACACATACACACATGTCCTGTGTAGGATATAAAGAAACAGAAACAAATGGCCTAAGCCAGCAGAATTGAAAATTTTGTCTATAGAAGAAAATCTTATTTGGGACAGGGGGTGGCTTGGAGGTGTTCTAGGGACACTGGTGGAGGGAAGCAGGCTCCCTCCCTGGTGATGGGGGGTCTGGTATTGGAATAGCACATGTGTTTAAAGTATAATTAAAATTACTGTCAATCCTGGTACCCCTGTAAAATGGATGAAAAAAAACTAAATAAAATAATGATAAGAGGGGCCATAGCAATAGTTGAGTGGAGAGGAAATTTGCCTTGGACACAAAAGTCAACCCAGGTTCAATCCCTGGCATCCCAACCCTGCCAGGAATGACTTCTGAGTACAGAGCCAGGAGTAAGGCTGACCACCATAGGGTGGTCACAATACACAATACACAATAAATAAATAAATGTTCTTATTTTTAAAGCAACAGTGGTAAAAAAAAATAATGGCCATAAAATTAGTACAGGGATTAAGGTATTTGCCCTTCACAATGCTGACCCAGTTCAATCTCCAGCCCACATGTGGTTCTGTGAGCAGCCCCAAGAGTGGTCCCTAAGTACCCCTGGGTGTGAGCCCCACCCCCAAAAGAAAAAATGCAATTTGAGAAGATGGAAAAAGGAGAGAATTCTGCCTATGCCGATCTAAGGCCCTTATCAACCCAAAGAGGCATCATGTTCTCAGCTTCCCGAAAGGTGGACATAATGTGTTCCATGTGTCCCCTGTCCTCCGCCAGACATACTTCTGGAAAGCCTGAGCTCCTGGTCATGTTAGGCAGGGGCTGGAGACCCCAAAGATGTAACTCAATCTGAGACATAGCATAGTCTATAAGAACCTGCTAACCTTGCTGTAGCATTGAGGGACCTCACCCCTCTCTGGAGGTCATCCTCAAAAGATTCAGCATGAATGGCCTCTACAAAGAAGCCCTGCCTTGCATCCTAGAGACAGGGGCCTTAGGTCCCCACCACTGTCTATGATTTCCCTGCTGCATGGAGGCACTGTCCCACCTCAGCTGAGATCAGCATTGCGTAGATATTCCTTGGGATAGCATTTTACAGACAGACACAAAGACACAGACACACACCATGCAGGCCAGGCCATGGCTCTGGGTCTGTGCAGGAGTCCTTCTGTCTCAGGTCCTCAACTTGCACCACTCCCCCCACAGACAGACACAGAAAGCCTTTCCAGGGAGCCTGTCAATGACTCACCAGCATTCTTTCCCAGAACTAGTTCTACTCTTGCTTCCCCAGTCTTGGGCTCAGAATGTCCTCTCTGTGATGATGAAGTTGTGCTGGTGGGTAGGAAGTACCCTCAGCTTCAGGGTGTCTGTATCTTCATCAAGATGTTGTGGAATCCAGGCGTTGGGGTACGGGAAATTCATGCTCTACACTTTTCTGAATGCTTAGGGTGGGTCAACAAGAAACAAGTTCCCTTTGCCTAAGGCTCCAGCTCCAATCCTATCCAGACATCTTTTTCTCACACCTCCTTTCCTCCTTCAGAACATCTCGTCCAGATGTTCCAGAACGTCAGCCTGAGCCTGGCTCTCTCACAGCCCAGCGTTGCATCCTCAGGCAGCTCAAGGATGAGGAGTGCACTTTTTTGGGGGGGGGGGTCACATCTGGTGACGCTGGGGGTTACTCCTGGCTCTACACTCAGAAATCACTCCTGGCAGGCTCAGGGGACCATATGGGATGCCGGGATTCGAACCACCGTCCTTCTGCATGCAAGGCAAACGCCCTACTTCCATGCTATCTCAACGGCTATCTCTCTGGTGCACATTCTTGATTCCTCTCCACAGCTCATGGAGATCCTATTCTCATCGTGGTTCAGGCCCTGCCAAGCTGAGTGCTCATGTCCATGGGCATTGCTCTGGCCTGCCCAGAGCATCACTTGCAAGAGACAAAATGGCATGATAGCATCAGGAGTGTCACAGTCCACATGCATGGGTGAGAACCAGTGTCCCTAACCAGACAACCCTCTCTCTCTCTCTGGTCCTAATGTCCACCCTACAGTCCTAAATTCACCAAAAGTTTCTGCAAAGGACCAGGACTGAGTCTGGGGTTGGGGATAGGAGAACAGATAACTGCAGATGCAGGCTTCAAATAGGGGCAAACCTTATAAAACCAGACTAGGGTTCTAGGTATGATAGACTGAAGCAACTCAGGGCATTTCTGTCATTTACTGAGTTTGCTATGGACACAGAAGGAAAACAGAAAGGGTACATAGTCGTCTGAACATGAACTGGAAGGATCTCATGTCCCTACCCACTCCCCATCCAGCCCACCAGCAAGCATCAAGACACCCCGAAGCCAACCTGCATCTGGCAGATGTCTCCAATGTGCTTGGTCCCTCTGTGGTCTGTCTGACTTAGCATAGAAGAGGGAAGGGGCTTCCATATGAGGGCTCACTTAGCGTGTGGATGGCCTCCTAGTGGCCTGACTGAGCTCCCAGTTTGGAGGCAGGTCTCAAAATCCCAGTTAGTTCCTCATAATTGCCGAGTCTATGTGCCAAGGAAGTCACCTCATTATCCTCACAGCTGCCAACCAAGCAGTTAGGATTATTTCATTTACCACATGCTGACCCAGACCTCTGCACACTGGGCATAGGCTTTCACCCTTCTCCTTTTAAAGGATGGAGAAGTGGTCAGTGGGGAACTGGACTCCCTGCAGGAGTCCATGGGCTGGAGTACTGGCCCCTCTCCAGTTCTTGTGTTGGTCTCCAGAAAAGCTCAGCTCCTCCTCCTGCACCTAATGTTCCCAATTAGCAGTTGTTAATGCAGTCAGAGTCTGGGGATAATGAATGCAACAGGAAACCACTCAGCAGCCAAGGAGCCCCATGATGCTATTTCACACCTGCTGAGGCAGAGGGAAATATTTACAAGCAGCTGGGCTCAACTGCAATCCAAGGCCAGGGGAAGGGGCTAAAGCCTGCTCTGAGGACTATCCAGGGTGGAGCAAGCCCATACTGATCACCAAGGACTGGGTTCTAGGAAAAAGATTAATGGGGTTGGATGGGGGAAGTAGTCAGGTAGTCCTCCCTAGCAAGGGGACCTCCACACCCAGGACTGACATCAAATCAAAGGTAAATGACACAGGGGCCCAGAGAGGGTCCCAAGGGATGGAGTACATCAGAGGTCTCAAACTCAATTTACCTGGGGGCCGCAGGAGGCAAAGTCGGGGTGAGGCAGGGCCGCATAAGGGATTTCGCTTACCGAATATTTGCAATAAAAAAAATCGCATTAGTAAGAAAAAAATAGCAAAAATCGCATTAAACATTTGCATACCCCGAACGGAACTGCTCGGGGTATGCGAATGTTTAATGCAATTTTTTTTCTTACTAATGTGATTTTTATTGCGATTATTCAGTAAGCGAATAATCGCGAATACTGCGATATTTGAAGGTCGGCTGCGGGCCACAAAATGTTGCAAATGGCCCACGGGCCGTGAGTTTGAGACCCCTGGAGTACATGCTATGAGTACATGCTATATGAGGGAGCAACAGATTCAATCACTTTCACACAACATGGCCCTCCAAACCAGGTATGGTCCTTAAAAAACAAAAAGCCTGGGCCGGAGAGAGCACAATGGTAGGGCATTTGCCTTGCATGCGGCAGTCCCAAGATGGACTTGAATTCAATTCCCAGCATCCCATATGGTCCCCTGAGCTGCCAGGAGCAATTTCTGAGCGCAGAGCCAGGAGCAACCACTGAGTGCAACCAAGTGTGGCCAAAAAAAAAAAAAAAAAGAATTGGTATTCAGCAAGATAAGGTGTCCCAGGATTGACAGCATTGGACAAAGACAAGGAAAATCAAAGCCATACTCAGTGACTGAGCTCTGGGGAATAAGGGGAATGTGGATGGGAGGGAAAACGAAGAAGGCAAATGTGGAGCAAGGGACTCTGACCCCTAGAGCTGTCAGCGTTGAAGGGCTCACTGATACGTGCATCTAACCCAAAGGAGCCCAAACTTACTAGGCCTACTGCTCCCTTTTCTATTTTTTTTTTTTTTTTTTTTTTGGTTTTCGGTTTTTGGTTTTTGGGCCACACCCGGCGGTGCTCAGGGGTTTACTCCTGGCTGTCTGCTCAGAAATAGCTCCTGGCAGGCACGGGGAACCATATGGGACACTGGGATTCGAACCAACCACCTTTGGTCCTGGATCGGCTGCTTGCAAGGCAAACACCGCTGTGCTATCTCTCCGGGCCCACTGCTCCCTTTTCTAAGTGAAAACCAGGGTCCAAGAGACAGAGAGAAAGAAAGCTCAGTGGAATGAGCTCAGGCTTGCTTGCAAGAGCTTGTCCACCCACATCCCCAGATCACCACCCGAGGCCACTCAGTCACTCAGTGATCCACCCCCAAAAGAGAAAAAAAATGAATAAACAACTCAGTGCACACTGAAAATTTGCCTTCAAGTGAATGCTCCCAAAATGCCTGAGGTGACTATTAACCGCCTGAATTGATCTAGAGATCCCCAAAAAGGGGGAACAGTAGTGCCCACTTTGGGGAGCACAGGTCTAAGCAATACACAGCAGCCAACACTCACCAGCACCAACCCCCACACTCTGGGATCAGGGTGGGCTCAGGACCACAGTCCACAGCAGTGGCAGTGCTGGGGGAAAAGAGGCCCGGCTTATCCATCTGCCTCGGGCAGGGGACAAGTTAAACCCTACAGGAGGAAAATGCAAAGAGAACACCGCAGAAATCCGATCCATTCACAGGATGGTGCAACTGTCCCTGAAGCAGCCTTTGACAGCCCAGGGGACTGGCATGAGCACACGCTCACCTCACTCGGAACAGCCTGGGTTCAAAATATCATGTTCTGTGCTAATCACTCCCCGGCGGAACATTTCCCGTGACCTGTGAGGACAGGGACTCTTGTGGTACTGTCACCTCGAGGGACAAGAACAAACAGCACAGTGTCTACCTGCTCCAGCCTTTGGCAGAGCAGTCTCCCTGGGGATAATCAGGCCCAAATCAAAGTACTTTTTTAATTTTTCTTTTGGTTTTGGGACGAGGCACATGTGAGGCCAGTACTCTAGCGCAGAACCACATCTCCAGTCCAGGACTCCTATTGCTTTTTTTTGTTGTTGTTAATATCTTTATTTAAGCACCATGATTACAAACATGTTTGTAGTGGGTTTCAGTTATAAAAAAAAAGAACACCGCCCTTCACCAGTACAACATTCCCACCACCAATGGCCCCCAACTCCCACCTCCCCAACCTCCGGCCTATTAATTCGAGACAGGCATTCTATTTCTCTCACTCACTACCATTGTCATGATAGTTGTCAGTGTAGTTATTTCTCTAACTGCACTTTCCACTCTATGGAAAGCTTCATATCATGGCCCGGTCCTTCTGGCCCTCATCTCTATTATCTCTGGTTATTATTACAATCATGTCTTTTATTTTTCTTAAGTCCCATAGATGAGTGAGACTATTCTGTGTGTCTCCCTCTCTCCCTCTGACTTATTTCTCTCAACATAATAGTTTCCATGTCCATCCATGTATAGGAAAATTTCATGACTTCATTTTTCTGATGGCTGCATAGTATTCCATTGTGTAAATGTACCACAATTTCTCTAGCCACTTCATTTATTGTCGGGCACCTAGTTGTTTTCAGATTCTACCTATTGTATATAGTGCTGCTATAAACATAAAAGTGAAGAGGGCATTTTGTATTGTTTTTGTGTTCCTAGGGTATATCCCTAAGAGTGGTATTGCTGGATCATATGGAGCTCGATTTCTAGTTTTTTGAGGAAATCTCCATATTGTTTTCCATAAAGGCTGGACTAGGTGGCATTCCCACCTGCAGTAAATAAGAGTTCCTTTCTCTCCACATCCCCACCAGCACCGATTGTTCTTGTTCTTTGTGATGTGTGCCAGTCTCTGAGGTGTGAGATGGTACCTCATTCTTTTAATTTGCATCTCCCTGATGATTAATGATGTGAAGCAGGGTTCCTATTTCAAGTCAATTTGATGGGTAGGAGAGATAGTCCAGAAAGTTAAGGCACTTGCCTTACCCATAGCCAACCCCTGGCACCACTGCCTCTGGGTCACCTATGTGCAGCCAAAAGTAAAGCGTGCATTGCCTAGTATGGCATGTTAGTTCTCGTTACTGTTCCAAGCTCAGCACTTTCTGCTTAGATGAAGTCAGAGGAAGTCCAGGGGCTATAAATGATACTGGAGAGAATGGTACTGGAGAGAATTTTGTAATTCTTTATTTGTTTGTTCTCAGTCACACATGATATCTCTATCTCTCTCTCTGTCTCTCTCTCTCCCTCTCCCTCCCTGTGCCCCTTTCTCCCTCCCTCTCTTTCTCTCATAAATATGAATTTTATGCACTAGGAAGCCAAAAGTTAGATGTGAGTAGCTTTAGTGATGAGGCTTACCTACAGTGGTCTGGCCCCAAAATTACTTATATATAGCTCCTATTCTACACATGATTACTGCATCGAGACAAACAATGAACTATCCGGTCCCCAGGGCTAAGTCAGGAAATACATGGACTCATAGGTCTTTAGGGCCAACCCCAATGAAAGTCATGCAGCTTCCCAGTTTCAGCCCAGGGGTCACTATGATACAGGCTCATAAAATAAAAATCCATGGGTCCACGAGTTGTAAGATCATCCCCAGGCACCCTACTTCTAAACCCACGCAGCCAGGTCTGAAGAAGCAGGGTAGTGGCAAAGAAATAATAATAAGCCAAGCCAGTCAGGAGAGAGCCATGGGGTCAGTCTGCCTTTCGCCTCAATGTCTCTCAGTCTCCACCAAAAGCCAGAACTGCTCTTTATTAAGCCCAAACAAAAGTACCTATCTAAAGTGAGCTGTTACAAATCAAAGGGAGAGGTTTATGGGAAAGAGGAAGATGGGGAACACCTTTGTTTTAGGTTAATAGCTGGATGTCATCTTACACAGGATGACATGCAGGTCACAAGGACACAGTGTTAGATATGGGGATGAATGGGCAGCGAGATATGGCAGCTAAGGCTGGTCAGAACCCCTGGACCAGCTCAAGTCCTATGCAGGCAGCAGCTGTACCCTCTCCATGTAGCTCCATCTCTGCTACTGAAGAGCCTGTATGTGTTAGAGGGAATATATATTTGTGACTGAAAAAGAAATTATGATACTTAGGGTATAGAAAACTGGAAATTTCTCTGATGAGAAAAGGTCTTCATTTTCCCAGCAGGAGCTGGATAAGTGACTATCTAATCTGTTCCTCACGATTTCCTGCCCCATCTGTGATGAAGCTCAGCAGTGCAGCTGCAGGGTCACAGTGCTAGAATGGTGCATGTCTCGCTCGGTGCCACCCAGACAGAACTGCAGCATCAGGTGCCCTGCTCTGGGATTGTGCTTGCTGTGTAATTTACAAATGACCAACACCCGTTGTCATTGTTAGTTTCTTTCTTTTCCAATTATCCTGCCAGTGTTTTGACATGGAGACCCAAGGTCTAAAATTAGGCCACTGGCTCTCACACCTGGCTCTCCCAACTCCTGGTGAGGTGTCAAAACCTCACCGGGAACAGTGTCTTCTGAACATACTGCTCTGACATGTCTGGACTGAAGGATCACCTTGTGTCTGTGTCTCAGGAAACTGCCAGAAGGTCACACGGGTCGGGGGCTATGGATTTCCAGCCCCCTACTCGCCGATCTTAACCTCAATCCAATCTAGAGAAACTAGTTTTTGTCCTTGTAGAGTGCAGCCTTGAACCTGAGGCCCTGCAGCTTCCAGAGAGGCCAAAGCTCAGATGTACCACCAGAGGGCAGGGGCCAGGCTAGGGATCCCCTTGTGCCCAACCCCTGTCTGCTGGGATTGGATTTCTATCCAGGGCTACATTGCCTGCAGCAGGATTTCCCATCTCTGCATCCCACTCCATACACTTGTAGGGGTATTTCCATCCATCACCACACCTGGAACAGGGCCCATGGCCCTACCTGAGGTATTCACAGAAATGCAGAGTCAATGTGTGAGGAGGAAAAAAGGGGGTAATCTGTAGGGCCTGGGGATACACAGGGGTCGGAACAAGGATCAAAAACCCTGAGGCTTTTCTGTGAGTCTCAGAGGCTGTGCTGTGGCTGAGACCTGCAGATCACTTACTTCCCAGATTGCCAAGATGGCTCCTCTAGGTTTGCCTATTTTACAGAAGAGAAAACTGAGGCTCAGAGAGACACTCTGAGAGCCAGAAGCTCTGCTTCTGTGTGGAAGCAGAAGACACAAAGCAGTCCACCACCTCCACTGTCCACAGCGGAAATGGCAGCTCTGGGTGGGGGAAATGGGCTGGAGCCTAGCTGGAAGGCTCTGGGAGCTGCTGAAGGCCTGGACCTGGAGGGCTAGCAGATCAGAAGTGCTGGAGTCCTTCTCACTACAGTCTTTGGGCTTCTGGAACAATCACTGCCAAGACTGACCTGAACTGGCCAGAAAGCTCTCAAATGAGGTGACCAGGATGCTGGAAACTCCCCAACCACAGTGCCTAGCAAGAATTTGGGGAAGGCAACAGGGCTGCAGGACTCTTCCAAGGGGAGGTCAATGCAGGAATGTGCATGGGGAGAGTCCTCATTGCTCCCTGGCTAGGGGCCAGGTCCTGGCTGCCCCCAACTCCTGAGATCTACACCAAACAGAAAAATGGTCAAAGCAGAGGTCATCAATGGGACTAGAATCATGGAGCTCAGGGTCCTATGCCCCAGCTGGCCCCTGACAAGAATTTGCCACCACCCCCAAAGCTGCAAAGGACCAGACTGGCTGTATCCAGGTCCTCATGGTACCCTCTACCTGGCATGCCTTCTTAACACCCCAGCAGAGGTGCAAACCCTGGCAAAGCACAGGAGGTCCATCTTCCTAAATTTCTCCCGACCCCACTTAGACCTTTCCTCATGCAAGCCCATGTAATCAGAGAATGTACCCTCTCCTGCCCTATTTTTCTTTTTTGTTTGTTTGTTTTGGTTTTGGGGACACACCCTTAAATTGGTCAGGGATTACTCCTGATTGTGTTCAGAAATCACTTCTGGCAGGCTCAGGGGACCATATGGGATGCTGAGGATCAACCCCGAGTTGGCCGCTTGCAAGCAAACGCCCTCTCAGCTGTGCTATCGCTCCAGCCCCTCCCGTCTCTTTTTCTGTGCACCCACAGTTATGGTCCAAGGGAACCCCAGAGGTCCACAGGAAAAATACACAACCGGGTCACCACCACTCCCTAGCCACAATGGCAGCACCCAAGATTTCCCTGAACTCCACCTTGTAAGGCAGCAGAGTCCAAGCCTCCCCCCATCTCAGCTAAGCCTGAAGGCACCAGAGGACCTCACTGTGTACCTGTTCAGGCACCAATCTACCACCAAGCATCAAGTTTCCAGAAATCAACAAGAAATTACTCATGGGGCCAGAGCCATAGCATAGCAGGTAGGGCATGGACCCTGTACACGGCCAATTCAGGTTTCTTTCTTGACACCCTATATGGTCCCCCAAAGCCCACCAGGAGCCCATCCTGTGCGCAGACTCGGGAGTAAGCTCTGAGCACCACTAGTGGCCAATAAAAAGTAAAAATAAAATAAAATAAAGAAAGGAAAGAAGAGGCAGAGAGATAACATGGAGGTAGGGCATTTGCCTTGCATGCAGAAGGACGGTGGTTCAAATCCCGGCATCCCATATGGTCCTCCGAGCCTGCCAAGAGCAATTTCTAAGCATAGAGCCAGGAGTAACCCCTGAACACTGCTGGGTGTGACCCAAAAACAAATAAATAAATAAATAAATAAATAAATAAATAAATAAGAAAGAAATCACTCAGAACTATATGAGGTTCTTCTATCTACTGGATAGATACAATGCAGGGGTGGGGAATGTCACCCTTTCAGAAACATGAATCAGAGGCAAAGCCTCACAATCAGAGGGCAATAGAAATTGTCCCAAGCTGCCCTGCCTGAGTCCACCCCAAAGGCCTTCAGCCTGCCAAAGTCCCACAGGCCACCAACAACTGCAAAAAAACCGGAAAATCCAACATTCCAGCAAGGCAGAACTGCTGAGTCTATTTAATAGCTGGCAAGACTGAGGCCCAGAGGGAACAGTGACAGGACAAGCTAGAGTGGCCAGAAGCTCAGCCTGTTGAAAGAGTAGAGAACACAGGGGCCGGGACACATGTACACACACTGCTCTGGGCTCAAGGCAGCTCCTTCCACTCAGGAGTCCCACAGGAAGCCCACATATGGTCATAATATTGACACAGGTAGACCCCAGGCAGCCAGGAAGACAGACTGTGGCCAAGTGAAATCAGTGCAGGGCTCATTGGGCACCTCAGGCCTCAGTGATGGAGGGCTGGGAAGTCACACCTCCCTTAAGTGCTCTGGCCATCATGGCCCCAATGGTCACCCTCTCTGGACCCAGCCGCACAGCCCCTCAAATCTGTGTTTGCACCAGACAGGCCCCAGAGGCAGTGGATAAAGGAATGACGACCAGCAGCAGAAGCCCCAGCTTGCCAGGCCCAGGTCTGTGTCCAGGGTCCCAGTCAGCTCCCTAGGGCTCAACTGTTTGGGACTTGCAGCCCCGGGCTATGAATGCACAGCAGTCATGGGTGAGGGAGCAGCAGTGATATTCCTGTATGTCCGTCACAGCCTGTGGCTCTCTGGATGGATCACCCCAACCTCAGGATGCCCATCCTCACAACAGTGGCCAGGCCATAGCAGAAGACCACAATCACACCACAGGCCCACAGGCCCAAATGCCTGCTAGGGAAGGAACTCATTGATGGTCACCTCCCTCACCATGGAAGAAGGCTCTGAGCCTCCCAAGGCAGCAAGGAAGATCCCATGGGAGAAATTTCATGCCTGCCTGGACAGGGTTGCGGGCAGCACTTTCCTCTAAGGGCTCCCCAGAGCTCCCCAGTGTGGCCCCTTCAATGCCAGTTTGCTGCTGTGGCATCTCCCAAAGGCCCGGGATCCTCACAGAAAAGTGTGCAAACAGGCAGCAACCTCAGGACCAGGCAGGCACAACAGCAGTTTCTGGCAGAAAATATCGGACAGAGGCCCCTCAGGCCAGCCTGATTAGGGAGCTAATCAGGAAAAAAGGCAAGTACAGGCCCTGAGAAAGCAGCATGGCCTCAAGATAAACAGTAGCTGCCCTGCCTGACTTCCCAATACCCCCAGTTCTGAC